>NC_053437.1:22770851-23100393 GCF_007990345.1 Gossypium hirsutum | reverse complement strand
GTTTATCGCAATTTAAATCCCTAAACCTTTGGCCAATTAAAAACCCATAGTGACATGCTTTTACGATTTAGTCAATGTACCTCAATTAACTAGCAATTCAAGAAAATTACTGAACCGAACTTTGATATATTTCTATGCTAGCCTTGTAATATTAAATATTAATGTGTACATTACAGAAATGGGGTTCCGAAATCGTCATTTTCGAAACCACTAAAAATTGAGCTGCTACACCTATAAGTGTTGACCTAGCTTGGAGATGTGGCTTGTAAGGTGATGTCATGCCATGTATGTGAAATGTTTAAACAACCAAAAAGTCTTCAATAAACTTAAGGAGCAAGAGGAAATTCACAATCATATGCCTGTAAGGCATGGCAACGACTACTTTCACTTTAAAAAAACCCAAAACTTGTAGAATATTAAGGCCTTTGTAAACCTGAGATCCTTATGGTATTATGGGCAATTTCAAAACCCAAAAAGTATCTTAATGGCCCAAGTCCTTTTGTTTGTCAATTTAGGGGGCCTAATTAAAATTCTTTTAAAATTTCAAAGGAAAATGATATTTTCCAAAAACAAAAAATTGACAGGGGCATTTACTCTACCTTTGGTAACTCCACAAATTCATCACCACTTTGGTAAAAAAGGTTATGCGGAACCCAATGCCTAAAAATAAAAAATTTTGAAATCAATGTTTGGACTTTTTTTAACGTAATCTACACTCATAGTCACTTTAAAATAGGGTTTGTCATATTTTGGCCACTCTAAATTTTTTTCTCAATTTAGTCGCTCGAAGTAAGATAATTGTTCAAATTAGTCACTATTGTTAAAAATTATGAAAATCCTCTAACGAATTGTTAACGTGGTACATTAGCCCGTTGAGTGATTGAAACATGAATTTTTTTACTAAAACTAGGGACCCCTTTATAATTAGTCGAAAATTTTTTTTGTTCATTCTTTTCTGTGCTTATTTTTTTTTTGGTTTTTGGACACGACAGACGAGCCTTTTCTCATCCATTTACTTCATTATTTCTTTATTCTCCCTTTTAATCTTGTCCTTCACAATTTTCTCATTGACGGATCTACGACAACTATCTTTAATGTCAAAACCCACCTCGACACGTGAACAACATGAAATTTAAGTTCTAATAATAATTGTCCAACCATTTTTAATCTATTTTAGAAAAACTACAGTCTGTGATAATATCCCACCCATACTTTTAGCACATTCTTTTAGTTTAACAATGCCTATTTTGATTACCAAAACAATACCTTCTTCGTGATCCTTTTTGTTTATGATTCCTTTTTATTCAAGAAGTTTACTGCCCAGATGGATAACAAGTAGCAAATGGAACCCAAGGTACCTTTTTTTCACAAATGAAAATTTTTGTTATCATCCTCAATTGTTCAATCATGTTATATAAGTGGTTAATTTCTCTTAACAAGAAATTAAGAAACCAATCTACCATGAGGTGAAACAGACTATGCACTATCAACATTAACAATCAAATTTTGCACACACTTAACAACTCCTTTTTTACTCAAATAATTCTTAGTTTCTAGAACCCGAACCAAAGCACCATTAATCCCATATTTAACCAAAAACCCTTTATACAAATCAAACCCAAATATCAAATTCATAATATTTGAAGCCTCTTGTTGAATTTCCAAATCTAGGAATCAAGAAATTGTACTAAAACTTTCATAATATCACCAATTTCTATTATAAGTTTAACATACCTCTCATCTTCAACCATAACTTGATATAAATTACCCAATGCTTGCTTTTTTCATCTTTATATTCCAAATTTTCATTCTTGTTAAAAAATACATTATTTAAAACATTATATCATCTTTAAAAGCACTAAGACCATACCTTGAAACAACAATGGCGAAACCATCTGTGTAAAATCCCAACAATGTAAAACCATAAAGAAACGAGAGAAGAGAAAGAAAAAATATTTATTTTTGTAACATCTTAGAATAGGGCCTAGGAGTTTGAGGCTTAGCGAGTTGGGGTTGCCAGTGGGAATAGTGAGGTACGATCACTAGTTTGGGTCGAGAGTGAAATTGGGGTCGAGAGTGTAAAAGAAAGAAAGTTAAAAGTAGCTAAAGGGAAATTATACAAAAGTTAGGAAGTCAACTTATTTTCTATTCACAACAACACCAATACACGTAACTCTTTCCTACGTCTACTTAGACATCCTAATAATATCAAAACACCTAGGGCCTATAAATTAAGCTCTTTTCATTAAAAATGACATATTCTTTTGAATGACAAAACTCTCTCAAACTTCTTCATCGATTACTTCTTTCTTTTGTTGTCAAGTTTCTACGAAAACAAGAACCCAAAACTTAGCTCTTAGGATTAAAGGTAAGACTCTATTTCTCTATTGGGTTAGACACTTAGAAGTAATTAAGAAAGTTCACAACAAAAGAAACTAGGTTCGACAAAAGACTAGCATATGCGAACCTAGGTTCGCTTGTGTTTATGTATGAGTTTTAATGTGCTTCGAATGTTAGTGACTTTTGTATGTTTCTGAAATTGCAAAGCTAACAGAACCGTTTACAAGCTAAGATAGGGGAAAGGTGAAGCTTGTTTAAACCTTTCAACAAACTGGTAAGTGTTTGAGGGTCGCGGCTGGTATGCGCGAACCATTGTGTTAAATAGGAGCTTAGGTTGGTATAAAACACCCAATCTAAGTCTCGAATGTAAGTATCTTACTTTAACTTTTGTATTTTTTGATAAATTTTTGTGTCATGTTATTAAGAGTTCACACATGAGAACAATAGTTTGCATATGTAGTTTAGCTGATTATAGGATCACAACAATTATGCTGCGAAGTATGTGATTGTGATATGTGTTAAATATGCGAATTAATATGTGTAATTGTGGCTATCTGGTATTGCGATCTTTGAAATAGTTAGATATAGTTGGCATGTCATAGGATTGTGAGTACTTGCCTTTGTATTTTGTGAGTCGGGCGAGAGGTCCTGGGATAGGTTAGGAGAAATAAGGGAATGACGAGCTAAGTTCCATTCAGTGGGACATGCTGATGTAATGGAGAGTGGTAGCTTAATGCTACACTTATGGGATATGTCAAGACTCATTGAGTCAAAGTGAAGAGTTATAAAGAGATCCGTTTATCCAACAGAAAAGAACAAGTTGATAAGATTGTGTTTTCTAGAATACTATGCTTTGTTGTTTTAAGTTAACTGACAACAGGTATCTGCGAACCAGGCTTTGCGTAAATATAGTGAACCCAGTTCGCAAAACATTAACCTTGTTAAAACTCTTGTGTAACTTATGTTTTTGTGTGTGCTATGTGGTTTTCCTGTACATTCATTGAGTTCGCAAGAGCTCACACACTCTTTTCTAAACACTACAGATAGCTAGATCGCACGATGTGTAGCGGCGAAGCGAGTGATCCAAGTGAGGCATAAACACTGAATAGGTGGTACAAATGAACTCTGGGCGTAAAGGAAATGTGGGGCTCTGCTTGGGCATAGAAATATCTTTCTCTTTTTTGACTTCACTGATTGTTCCAATACTTAGTGTTTTATTTTAAATTTATTTATTACAAATTCTCAAAACGATAGAACTATATATATTCCTAAATGTTAAGTATGTCAACTTCTTATCGGTATGAATATAAATTAAAACCATGTTTGATGTTTTATTAATTTACGAGTTCATGTTTATGAATTTATTTTCTAATCAAAGTGTTCGTCATAAGTTAGAGTACGAAATAATCAAAACTGACTAATTTTTATAGAGCTCACCAAAGTCGTTGCGAAGTGACAAAGTTGTCGAACTGTGCAAGGTGGGAACCCTAACGTTTAACGAACTGCTACCCGAAAACCCTTAATAATTTACGATATGTGGAATAGGAGAGTCCTTGCGATACAAGTTCATAGAATCTCAATGTAAAGGGATCATTCATGAGATCTACCTTGTTTAAAAAGACTTAATCCTCGAAGATTAGAATCTGCGAGCTGTGTAGGTTGCGAGCCCTAGAAATAGGTTATCGTGTGTGTTGACAGTCTTTCGTATGTTGATGTGTACGCATGAGTTCTCCTTGTGTTTACATGTCTTGCTGCTGTGACATGCGAACCCCTTTGCCTGCGAAAGCTAAGTATAGTGAGTTAAAATATTAGAGCTTGCATGTTCCTTATTTTATTCACTTAGTTTGATGGTGAGCTGGAGGTTTGGTTGGAAATAAAATGGAGAGTCACTTCGATTGCTGATGTAACATTCCGGGTTTGGGTTGGACCGCCTTGGCCGAACTAGGGGTGTTACATTTTTGGGCTAATTATAGAGAAGTCACTAGCTTTAGTCAAAAGTAAAAGAAGGCCACATGTCAATCACTTAATGTGTTAATTTTTCATGTCAACAATTCGTTAGTGGATTAACAGAATTTTTAATGGCAGTGAATAATTCAAACAATTATCTTAATTAGAGTGACTAAATTGAGAAGAAAATTTTAGAGTGACCAAAATAGGACAAACCCTATTTTAAAGTGACAATGGATATAATTTACCCTATTTTTTATTAAAAAATTGAGTTGAGTCTAAAGTAAAAATTAAATTAAGTGGTTATTATAGTTAATTTTATTTAGAATTGAAACAATTGATAATTAAATAAATTTGCACATAAATTCTAATAAGGTAAATTGACGTCGTTTTAATGGAAATAGAATTTGATTGTATTAATTACTTGATTACAGTTAATTTTAATTTATTAATTAAAACTACTTTTGATGTTTTATTTAATTAATTATTGGGCTTGTATTTTATCCAATTCAAAAGAGGTTAGCTTAACACAAAGAGGTTGCTTGTTTTTTTCCAAGAAAGGGATATTAGGCCATGAGGGTTACTTAGTCCCTAAGTAATCGTGATCACTTCGTTGAGTCCTTATGAAATGAAACTTCTCTAGTTTAATTGTTTCTTTACTTTGAATTAAAATTATACTATTGCATAGCTTTTCTCTATAAATATACACCGTAGTCAGTCACTCTAAATCAATACACCTTGGGATTACTTTGTCGAGATTTATTGAAAATATATTTGAGTAAATTTTGTTATAATCAATAAATATTTTTTTTCTTGAGCTTCAATCCTAGATTTGAAAGGAATTATAAATTTATAATTGCAAACATCTACAAATTATAATTCAAAATCTAGTCAATTTTATGAGGTGTGGCTGGTTTAAATACAAGATTGCTCGATCCTCCCTTAAGTTTTCTTGGATATGGTTTGTAACACCCATTACTTGACCCGATCACCAAGTCCGAGTATCGGATGCCATAACTATCTAAATAACTTAACACATTCCTATTTCGAATACAATACACACTTAGACAACTTAAACCTTCAAATTTCCCTCTAAAATTTATACACACATCATATTAGTTCTAATTTCTTACAACATGACACGTTTAACGATTCAACAGTCATTTACAATTTAGTATTCAAATCTGAGTACTTAGTTAACTTCAACCTTAAGGTGTGGCCTCTATGGGCGCCTCTCTATATACATGAACAAATATTGCTCGCCACTTACTCCGGTAGAGTCTGGCTTGGTCCCTCTTGGTTTCTGGGTCTCTATCTAACCTGCATTCAAGCAGTAATTATATAATTTTAGAAGAACTTTGTGATATCTGTATAATAAAGTCATACAAGACTGCATAAATCTTTAAGAAAACGAGATTTTGACTTAGAATTAAACTTTCTGAGTTTTATAGGAGAGTTCGTGAACTTGGTTGGTAAGGCTAATGCGTCATGCTCTCTAAGCCATTCATTTGCAGACATAGACCTTGGCTGGCCCAAACCATTTTCTCTCATAGGTTTTACCCTTGACTATCAATATTTCACATCCCTGATACTTGTATCGATTTCTTCTAACTAGTGACCCTTGGCATTTCTTAATTGATTATCGTAACTGTGGGTTCATACCATAATACAATCTCTTCCTAATCTCCTATTTTCCCTGAAGAACTAATACCCACAATGTAACCTCATAGTACTCACTCTTTCAATTCACACCTTCAAGATACTCCATTAGACATGTGGTTCCTTACATACTATATCCTACGTAGGTATTCTTGAAGGTATCTACGTTTGGTAGATCAACAAGATCTTTACTGTGTTTCATGGTTTTGACAGACTTTCAATCTTCACTATTCTCTGACAGACTCTATTGATTATTTATCCTTGGGCTGGCGTTTACTCCTATGAAGGCTCTAGACAGTCTAGCCAAACTTTCGGATACCTCTCCGTCGACTTACATATTAAGTTTGTCTATTATTTTAACCCATTTAATATCTAATCAAAATAATATGAGATCCACAGCTTCCCTGGCGGACTTGCTTTGATGTACATTATGTTCACTTCCTTACTTAAGGAGTCTTTTTCTTCTTCACCCTAACTGGATGGAGAGACTTGGCTCCACTCATCATCGCCTTTGGTGATTCCTCTCATTAACCCGTTAGTCTATGTTCTCCAAATGCACTCAGTTTAATCGGTCTTGTGACTTACTACACCAGTCACACCGTGAACTTTACTTTATACCTTGGCGTGTCTCTTGATATATTGATCTGTGGACTTCCCAAGTGTAACCCCATATTTTACGTCTTGGCAGACTTTTCCATGTTTATTGTCTTGGTGAACTACCACATGTTTAGTGTCCTGGTAAACTCTCTATGTTGCCATGGCCAAGCCCTGGTCTTACACATTATTTATCATGTTTATTTTCTTGACGGACTCTATTGGTTGCCATAGCCGAGTTATGGTCCTACACCTTAAACCTATTTGAGGTGTCACCTCGTAGGACCTTACTATCATGGCGGTGTCGCCCCGTAGATCTTGCTAACTGCCACCATGGTGTTGCTTAATGAAACCTAATAATTGTCGTCACGGTGTCACTATTGCAAGCCAATTGATACAATTTTGTCCAATATTTAACATTGATGCTTGAACATCATAGTGTCCTCTCTGCAAAGGCCGAAACTTCATACATCACGGTTTTCAACTAACAACACATGATTGTGGAATCTAACAGAAATTCTATTTTCCCTATCCATCCACTCATTCGTCCCATTCGCCACTTTTTAACTTGATGCTCGAACACCACAGTGTCCCCTCCGTAAGGCCCGAAGCTTCGCACATTAAGATTTACGCCCAGCAACACCGTATTGCAGTAAACAAAAACACTATTTCTCAAATCCTAACTCCATCTAACCCGTCAATAATTTCCCTCTACACTACACATACATTACTCAAGCATGTCATATAATTTATCATTATACATAAATCACACCAATTTACCTATCATCAACTATCTACCATAAAACAACTAGCAAACAACTGGCAAGAGCTCACATACTATTGTGCACAAACACAACCTACTCTTTATTCAAGCACACACACATCATAAACTTAGGCAACCTCAGTACATAATCTACGTGACACATGCAAGGCACATGACATCATCTATCATCCAGAAGGTAAGGTATAGAGACTCACATGGATTCCTTTATCCTCATCAGCTTAGCTTGTCCAAGCATCAGAACCTTCTCTATCCTAGTAGCTAAGCATGAAAACCATTGATTGGTTAACTCGAAGGCATTCAAACATTAAAACCCAGAATCCATTAATTATATAGAAACTTTTAAGAGTCCTTACTCTACTTCTTCCTTTAATCCACGAGTTTAGAGGGGCAATGAATCTTACTAGTTCCCCAATTTCTCTATTTTCAGACTCCAAATCACACGACAGTTGCAACATGCAGAGCTTCCTTCAACTACATCCTCTTCTTATTTGAATCGACCGAAGAAGCTGATACTGTAAATGGAGAAGAATTTGTAAACAAAATCCTGAAGAATTCTTATTTCCCCACACATCATATATATATATGCTCTATAGGCACGGTCTCCACAGACCAAATCAACCACTAAATCCTAATAACTTTGTCTCATACTATGGAATCAAACAGTTCTAATCTAACTAAACTAGAATTGAAATTTAATAACTCCTCAACCAATCACTTAAGTTTCTAAATATTTCAGTAAAGCTGGAAAATTCATGTTTCTATACAATCAACTCCCCAAATTTTCTTTAAATTCGAGTCCCTAGAAGAATCGGGTATGACAACTCCCTTACCTTTAAAAATTTTCGTTCTAGAAATTTCCCTTTGTGATTAATTCTGAGCAAATTTCAGGGAAATTTTGTCCTTCCTAGGATAAACCTATTCTTAATTTAGGGGCATATATCCCTACTTACCTAAGTGGTTTAGCTTGACTTCTTAATTTCCTAATCTCCTTATGTTGGAACTCCGGTACACCCCATGGCGCAACGAAAAAATTATTCTGGCGATCATCAACCATGGATCCATGTACGAGAAATGAATCAGGTTGAAAAAGAGTTGAAGATATACTCTTAGGATTTGATTTTTTTTTGCGATTTTGATTCCAAGTTGCAACCAAAAATGTCTCAGTCTCTACGTAGTCCACCCAGTCAAAGAACGAACAACAAAAGCTATTTCAACTTTTCAGGGGGAATTCGAAAAGTGGTTGCTAGTCCTTTTTTTATTTTTTTCTTGGTAACCCTAACACCATTAGAATTTCAATCTCTTTTTCCTTTGATATCACATAATAAAAACAAAAATATTCCATTAGAGAACATATGAAAAATTTTATTATATTCTTTCCAAAAGAATATTATCTTCGATGTTATTTGTTTTTGACTAAAATTATTATTATAACTATTTATATTAATAATTTCAATAAACTATATTCAATTATTATTTTATATAAATAAAATTCATATATTAAGTTTAAGTTTGTACATATAATGCGTTCAATATTTAATTGTAATTCATGTGTCAGTTGAATACAATACTAACTGTGTTAGGATTCTATTCGCTTCAACCATAAGGTATGACCCTATAGGCTTTTGTAACGTTAATAGTAATACCAAAACATGCCTAATCTTATAATCAATGAATGACATCTAGCAATGCATCATTTCTACCCAAGTTAGAAGAAGTTGTGATTTGACATAACCTTTTTGTGATAATTTTTTCATGTACTATATCCTTTTTGTAACGCCCTAAACCCGAACTAATTCGCGAGATCCGGATCTCGAGTATTACAACTCTATTACAAACTTACACAAAAAAAAAACATATAAATTTTTAACATCTACATCTTATTTAAGGAAACTATTCCAACTGACTTACAACTGCATGTTTTGTAGATAATTACAACAATTCTACAAGACTTCAAATAGCGAAGACTTACAAGCGAATATCATAACTTAATTACAATATTCTATTTGTTTTATCCTTTAGTGTTAATACTGACTACAATTGTACTACCAACACCTTTGGTATGCATAATAGCCCGTCCCACCACTCATAGCGTAGCCTTGGTAACGTCTCTCTCAGTGTAGACCTAAATCAGCTTACCTTAAGTTCATGAGAAGTTAGCAAGTTAAATTCCATTTACTTGTATTGCCTTAGTGCAACGCATCTGGTGATTTCATTATCATCTCATTGTTCTTAGTTCTTCAATTCGACTTTGGCAGTACCTTTCTTTTTCATACCATAGACATCATATATTGCTTTGTGACCATGCCTATCCCTTAACATCATTAGTACATTCCTAATGTTATTCACCCAACCTTTTCATGATTCTTAACTATTCCCATACCTACAAAACACTGTTGATTGAGTTGTTTTTCTAGTCTACTTGGTTCATACTATGAATCTGCCACATTCCTTAGCGTATTCCATCTTCTTTGTACATATCTTAAGACTATGCAGGATACGTCCCGACATATCCTACGGAACTATTTCTTTAGAGTTCACCATATGTACTATTCCTTTATAGTATGCCATACCTACCAATCTTTGAGACCTAACCACACATATCATTCCTTTAGGGTTTGTCATAGTTGCCATTCCTCTCTTTTAGGGTCTGCCACAAAAGTGTTTCCTTCAGATGACTGCCATAAGGGCCTTCTTTTAGAATACGCCACGAAGGCATTCCTTTCCATAGATCACCACAAAGGCTTCCATTTCATAGATTGCCAAAAAGGCTTCCATTACATAGATGATCACAAAGGCTTCTATTTTCTAGCGTGTTCATGATAGAGATTCACCTAGACTCACATTACATGAAGTTTGCCCCTCATTATCTCGGGTCATGTAAAGAACTCCATTAGGTAATAACCTTTCTTTAGTTCTTTTCATATGATGCCATAACTCATCAGTTATGGTCTTATACGATATAATCTTTCCATATGACACCTTAGCCCACTAGCTATGGTCTTACACAATATAGTGCCATGGACTTTTCCTTTCAGATAATCGTGTTTAAAGTCTCAACGGACTCCTTTAGACAACTCTGTGGAGACATACACAGACTTACTTAACAGATCTTTCTTGCTTTGACACCATACAGATATTAACATACATTTCATTTCACATTATCTTATACATTCCAAAAGCATTTATACAATCTTATTTCATTATTAGAACATCCATCTTGTGCTTAACATATTAGTTTCCTCACGAACTATACATGCATGACTCATTTAACATTCATAGTCTAACCATTATCTATAGAAACATTACAAATTCTAACTTACATAAGAGAGTCGACTTAGGGACTCACCTAACATCCACAAACGACAGCTTAATCTCCAGACCCCAAACATCTAGCATGAAAAATTAGTAATCATTGCTTACAAAACATAGGGATACCATTAAAACTCATTCATATAACTCTTATTATCATAAAAAACCTCGTTAACTTGGATGCAAAGCCTTACTTCTTTATTTACTCTCTACACTCATAAAAAGACTTACTTGAACAGAAGTACACACGCAAGTCTAGATTACTTACCCTGAACAGGAAACAACCATCTATATGAACTCCGATCCTTAATTTCAACTTAGCAAGAAAGATCTCTGATCAACTCCAAAGTAAGACAAAAAAATGGTGTTTTCAGATAAAAGGAAGAAGAGAACTCTCTCTCTCTCTCTTTTTCTAAATCTCATATCAATATATATATAGAAAACTCTTGTTTCCATAGTGGAACTTAATACGTGTCATCAACCTTCAACACTACCTTCTTAGAGGTTAATAGTTGTAAGGATACATATATAAGAGTCCATAAGCTTTACATATCTTTGATTTACCCCATCGTTCATTCCTGACCATCTCGTTAAAATGTAACTTGCACACTAACTAGGCAAACTTGGCGTACCTTACATTTGGCGTTATCTTTATTACCCAAAGAACCATCAATACTCTTACCATTCCTTTCAGTTTAACATATCCACATCCTTCAGAGAACATTTATTACATTGTACTCTATTATTAACTAAACGCCCTAAGTATACACCAATGACGTCATTTGGGTGGATAAGACTACGCCAGTCAGATTCCTTCGAGCTACTCGCCCAACGCAGGACTCGTCCATTCTGGGTGTTACACTTTTATCCTTTATATTTAGATTGGACACAAGTCATGGAATAATCGCACTTGTATAGTTCAATATCATATTTCTTGATATTCTGAGTAGACTATAATAAAAAAAATAAGTGTGATATCTCGTATCAACTTATTTGAGCATGGCCATTAATTTCTAGTCTCACTCTATCAAGTGGCCTAAGATATTGCTCCCATGATGTAAGAGGGTCAAATCCTATCTTGATCAATCATATCCCACTACATAGATTGTGGCATACCCAATATCTATATTTATAGTACAACTTATTAGGGTAGACGTTTGACTATGTCAAAAAATAAGACTTATAATGTTGGGACAATGATGATCTCAAGTCTGAGGATCATATACATAGTTATCACTATGAGTAATGTCATGACTATTACATAACAATCTAAGAAACATACTTATAATGGGTCAATCCAGTATGTTGTTCTCTAACACATACTCGTATATTTACTTTGACATTCCTATGTTAAAGACAACATTTTGTCATCAATCAACTACACATTAGTCCCAAAGCATTATTATTGTCTAAGCCCATAATAATACTTAACTAAGGACCTTTTAAGAGTATCATATTATTCTTAGGACTTTATTTTTGATCAATTTATTTAGACACGGAAAAAGAAACTGAAATAATAATGGAAATGTCTTATATTAACAAACAAGGTAAAACAAGTATGTGATTACAATCACCTCATGATTGGTCTTTGGGCATACTCTAACACCTTAAACTACTTCGCTTAAATGGCGGATCTTTACCTTTCCTGCACAACAGATTTCTATATATAGGTATCCTTATTACCTTTCTAGTAGAGTATCTGGTTTACACCTTGTTCCAGATCATTATCATGACAAAAGTTACGGATTTGATTCCACCTTATGTACACTCATTTGGCGGAAACTTGTCGGTCGACTTACTCTAGTGGACCCTCCTATTTTCCATCTATCGAGGGGTTTATGAAAAATCCTTTTCGACTCAATAAGTGTCAAATAGATATTTGAGAATTTGAATCGTTTACTTCAAATTTACCAAACTTCCCTTGGACGCTTGTCTATTTAAATCAAGACATTGGGAAGGAAGGCTTTCCATCAGAAATTACTCTCAACTCCTTATTGACTAAGTTTCCTTCCAAAACCCAGTTTCTCTCTTGGCCTTCTCAGATTTCTTCATCTGAGTTCCACTTCATTTCTTCCTTTGACCACATCTTAGTAAGTTTTATAGGTAAATTTCTTAAGCCTTTTCTACTTCTTTCATTATCTCCCTCCAAAATGGTCAGAACCAAACACAGTAATCACGAAGGTAGCAGCCATCACGGTGGTGGTAGTAGGAGAGTTCATGAAGGTGAAAAAGATGGTGATGGGGCTAGACCTAGTGGTTGTGGGGTAAGCACCTAGTGGAAACCCCACCTTTCAATTATACCACGTTTCAAGAGGAAATGGTCCGCTTTCTGGGTGCTAGAGGGGTACAACTGCTGAACATCGCCTACGACTTTTGCCTTGTTCATGGCGAATGTTGATTAAATGACCACTCCAACAGTATTATTCCTTCTCTTTATCTGTTTGAAGCTAAATTTCACCTCCAACTTCATCCTTTCTTCTGTTTTGTCCTGAATGAGTAAAAATTGCACTGGGGCAACTCACTGACTTATCTTGGTAGACCTTGGTTGCCTATTTTATCGACTACAGCCTAAATAGCAAGCCATCCTTGGTGTTTTTTAATGAATTTATCAATTAAAAGTGACCATCCGCAGGACTTATATTGGGTTGACCCATTTCAGTACTCGCCATGGGCGTGAGCCCATAATAAAAAACTAGGCTTTAAACCTTCACTTTAACAGAAATAAGTTCATTCGAGTGAGGTGCAATCTGAGGGGTGGATTTGGGTTCCCAACCCAATAGTCTATTCCTCTCGAATCTGTTTGTACCTATAAGTAACCTCTAGATAATGATGCCGTGAAAGATCAATTCGATCGATTAAAGCTAGGTCACTCTCTTATTTTGGAAAGTCTCATTACTGTAAAAAATGTTTTCCTTTTCTACTTGAAGACTCATAGCACAAATGGTTATAGGACTAACGATACAGTTACTGGGTTAACCCTTAGGTCATGCACAACTCCAACATAGTATGGCCTTACGATGCTTCTGATGACCTAGCAGTTGTTTTAGTTGGGAGGAAGGAGGAACCCCTACACATTTTTTTTACACCTATTGTAGGCAGCGCATGCGCCACTGGTCTATTCCACCAGTAGTGGTAGCTGGAGAGTTTATTTAACAGAGATTTTGTTTCTCCTATGGTTGACCTTAACTCTTCTTTTGTAGGTTCTGCCCAATCATCTACTCTGTCTCAGACTTCAAGCAGTATAGTCATGGATGCCATCACGAAGAGGATGCAAAAGGCCATTGATGCTGTTGATGCGAAGGTACAGATGGGCAATAGTAGCCGTAAGAGGCTAAAGACTAAATGGAGCTCTTGAAGTACCAATGAGAGCAGTAGTAGTAGGCTAGTCCACAGTTGGCGAGGCAAGAAACTAGTCAGCTCTGAGAGAGAGCTTACTTTCCATGTCTTCCCTTTTCATCCTGAGACTCAGACAGAGTCCGCCACGCCAATGGACTTGGCTCCCCTCACCCGAGGTCCGCCTGATGAGTCTATTCCTTAAATTACCTTTTCTGTATTGCTATCTATCCCTACTAGACCAAGGCAACATCCTTCTTCTTCTGGTGAGACATCAAGTTGACTCTCAACAAAAATCAATCTATGATGGGAGAAGGGCCTGCCTCAAGAACTGATAGAATGTACTATTCCTTCCTCATCTAAATCACATAAACCATCTTTCTTGGAGTTGATGGACTCCTACCAGATCATGGTAGAGGAATATGGTTTTCTTGGCTAAGCCCTCCGTGAATGATATGGCGAAAGTGAAACTAAACGAGATCAAGTAAATGTAGCCCTAGCCTCCCAAAATCAAGAATTGGCCCAAATCCACCAAACATAAAAGGTCACAGCCCCCTAAATTTAAGAGTTCATTGAGTCTACCTCAAGTTGGGAGTCAAAATACAACTCCTTGAAAATGGAGTCTGAGACTAGGGTTCGCCAATTAAAGGACCAGATCAAGGCACAGTGGGAACGCCACATGGTGGACTTATAGAGGATCCAGAAGGAAAACAATGAAGCCTTGGAGCAATACAATGTAGATACCGCAGCAAGGGTTGCTGATTATCTTCTCATGTTGAGGTCTAATTATATCCTTCATGCCCAAGTTGTCGTGGGCCCTTTTGATGTAAGCCAAGTAGACTTTAGTTGTCTGCGCCATTACGTCAACAATGATATGAACTTCTATGCAATGAGCCCTTCTGGTGCTGAGTAAGAATAGTTTCAGAAGGAATGGAAAGGTTCCGCCTTCAAAACTTTATCATTCATATTGATGTTCATATATGCTTCACATTATGCCCAAAACACATAAGACTATTATCCCTTCATGTAATAAAGACATTAATCATTTAAACTAATTAACATTTTTAGCTAACTACTAAATCCAATCACTATTATAACATTTCATATCATATTCAAACCTATTTATAATTTACTTATACTTAACCAAATACGCACCAATTCATATAATCATGAACCGTTTCAAAACCTTTCTATTCTATTCAATTTAGTCCAAGTCTAGGTATTCACGTCCACTCTTAGCATTTTCATTCAAAATCTATTAATAGCTTACCTTAATGCTATACAATGCAATATATAAAAATATGCATTAACTAAAATTAGTTTCAGGTGATAGAAATACAAATCGAAAGCTCGCATCACCCATCATTGACTGTCGCCTTCCTTTTTCCTGTTGATGATCCTGTGTCATTTCTAGCTACAAATAATATTCCAGTAATTATTAATATCAAATTCTATTCAGATCACATTCAATTTCAATGCCATACATATTTAGCAAACTATTTAATTTAATCCTCTATCTAAATAATCAATCAAATTCATAGCAATCCTATTAGACCAATCACAATCAAATAGAAATTAATTAAATATATCAAATTTCAATCCATCATATTTAATTTATCAATCAATTTATGAATTCTTTACAATTTAGTTCATATCATACCTTTTTGAACCAAATTGTAAAAAATTCAAATTACAACCACACAGAAACAATTTCATAATTAAAGAATATGTTACAATTATATATAACCCTACCATATCAACTTACTTGGTTAAAACAATAAAGAAGTTGAAACTTTAAGGACTATTCAACAATTTTTTCTTTTCTCTGATTATTTTTGAGTTGGTCCAATTTTCGATCTATACAATTATTCCCTCCAATTTATCAATTTCACACATATTATATCATACTATTTTGTGCATGCATTAGTTCAATTTTATTATCCAAATGCCCCTAAAATTTTACATTTTATTGAATTTAGTCCTTAAAACTAGGACTAACATAACTTTCAATTTAGAAACTCCAATTTTCAATCCAATTTCACTATATTCCAATTAGGACCTCCTATTTCTCATTTTTGTCGCAAATTTCACAATTTATGCATTTTAGTCTCTATTGAGCAAGACTATAAATTAACTTCACAATTTAATCCTTTTTCACTTCCAAGCTTAAAATCTATCAATTTAATACCTAAAACTTTAAGAATCCATCAATGTCATCTTTCTAAAACATTGAAAATTTTGAAAATGAACACACAAGTCAGCTAAATCAAATCCCAAAATTTTAAAAACATAAAAATTACGAAAAAAGGACTAAATTGATAGATTTAAAAATTTTGGGATTTGATTTAGCTAAATATTAATATTTACAAACATGGTTTGTCGAACATGGTTTACAGAAATGGAAATTTGAAACTATAATTTTCAACACCACTAAAAATTGGATTGTTATAAAGGACTTAATTGAGTGCGTTTTTATAGAGGAGATTAATTTTTTTAATCAAAAGGTTAAGATTTTTTTTTATCCGATAACTCTTGTTTTCCTTGTTAATTATATAAGTACTTGTATTGTCGAATACTTTCATGAATTAACATATTTCATATGATGATTTAATTTAAAATTTGTTACTTATTTAGAGAATTATTTCTCTAAGTATTTTTAATAATTTTTTATAATAATTAATATTTTTTAGAATTTAAAGTTTAATTGAAACCCTTATTATGATGAGCATTTGCTACTATAGAATAAATTAATTTTAAAATAGGATAACATGCTTGATAAGACATGAGTTCTAGTATCATAAATGTTTCTTCGTAGGAACGTCGACGAATTTGATCAATTACTCTTCGTGCATTGTAAGCATGTTAGAATAATAGCTGATCTAGGAACTGACTTCTGTTATTATTCTGTTAGTTGTTAGTTGTTAGTTGATATTGGTTGTTGATAACTGTTAGTAGCTACTGTTAGTCGTTATTACCAGTTATTGACTACATGCTTTTCTATATAAGCATGCACAACCTCTACTCAAGAAGATAGAACTTTGATGTATCTCTTTTGAAGTAATACAAGAATTATTCATGTTATCATCTATTATTGTAAAACTTAACATGGTATCAGATGGCCATTCTTTCTTGAGGTAATCGCTCATGACTTTTCCTTCCAGCCCATCTGTTATCTAATCAGTTGCGCCAGCAATGTTGTCCGCTCTACCAGATGAAGTTGTTCATAGTTGATTTATCTCTACCAAGAAGAGGTTCTTTTTTATGATAATAATTACCTGCTGTGGCGTCAACAGGTTCTTCTACCAATAAAAACATATAAGCTTCAGAAATTTATTGACTCGTGTTTTGTTCCTCCTTCTCAATTACTTCTTGATAATGCTAGTGTCTCGCAAGAAAACCCTAAGTTTGCTCGCTTTGAACAGTAAGATAGTGCTCTTGCATCATGGTTACTGTCATCGGTGAGTCCTTCTGTTCTTCCTCATCTTATTGGTCTGGATACAAGTCTTCAAATTTGGAACGCACTTGTTAGTTTGTTTGGCAGCAAAACTACTTCTCAGCTAATGTTTTCTAGAAGGGCATTACATTCCCAGCGTAAGTCTGATCTTTCCATGAAAGAAGTTTTTATGAAAATCAAGGGCTACTGTGATAGCCTTGCTAGTTGTGGGGAGGTTATCAATGAATGTGAACATGTTACAACTATTCTTAATGGCTTATCGTCTGAGTATGAGTCGGTGCTTACAATCATTACTGTGAGTCCAGTGCCTTATAGTGTCCAGGGTGTTACTACCATGTTACTTGATGCTGAAGCTCGTCAACAATTCACTGTGCTTGATGCTCCTAGTTATGCGAACATGGTCACCCACCAGCTTGTTGTTTCTAAAGGCAACAGTTCTTCTCCACCACTTATCAACCCTCTTTAGGTGCTCATGGTCATGGGCGTGGTCACTCTTCAGGCTCTCGTTTTTAGTGTCAATTCTGTCATCTTGTTGATCGATGCTATTATCGGTTTGATACCACAAATAAAAGTACAGGCTATAAGCTTCCTCCTTCTCCTCAAGCCAATGTCTGCATGGTTGGCAATGGCTCCTTTCTCAATCCCTAGATGTCATCTTCTCTGCCTGTGATGCCTTTTTACTCACAACAGAATTGGTATGCTCCCCCAGCACATCCTCAGGTCTGAACTAATCCGTTTGCTATTAACTCTCTGCAGCATGTCAGTGCACCTGTACCAAGACCACCACCATCTTATCCTCAAGCTCTTATTGCTACACCTAAAATTATGGGTGATAACTCGTGGTATCCAGATTCAAGCGCATCACACCACCTCACTAATTCTCCCACTTCACTGAGTGACAGTAGTCCATACAATAGCTTAGGTAAGGTGTATATGGGCAATGGTAATGTTCTCTCTATCAGGCCAACTGGTCAGTCTTCTCTTCTTACATGGTCACGTCCTTTACTTATGAAATCTCCACTTTTGTACCTGGGATAACCAAAAATTTATTATCGGTGTCCAAGTTCACAAAGGATAACCAGGTAATGTTTGAGTTTTTACCTACACAGTGTCAAGTTCGCGATCTACAAACCAATGAGGTTCTGCTCCAAGGTTCAGTACGTGATGGGCTGTACAAGATTGACTTACCTAGCTCGTCCCAAACTACTGTATCTCCTACTTTAGCTCAATGTTGTGCTATTGGTAATCTTCTCACCCTCAGTCTATGGCATTCTAGACTAGGACACCCTTGTACTGCTACAGTTAAAAAGGCATTACACCATTGTAATATAAACTTTGGTTCATCTGCAGGTTCTATTCATTGTATTTCCTGTCATCTAGGCAAAGAATGCAAGCTGCCATTTTCTAAATCTGTATCTGTATATACTAAGCCATTGCAACTGGTAGTTGCAGATGTTTGGGGCCCTGCTCTGATTTCTTCTAATAGTTTTTGTTACTATTTTGCTCTCACTGATGCGTGTACCAGATATATGTGGCTCTATTTTCTGAAGAAAAAATACGAAGTGCTTCATATTTTTCCACTCTTTCATAAACAAGCAGAAATGACCCTCGATTATAAGCTGCTTGCTTTACAAACCAATGGGGGTGGAGAGTTCCAGGTGTTAAGGGGTTACTTGTCTTAATAAGGTATTCAGTAGAGGATTACATGTCCGTATAGTTCTAAACAAAATGGGTTAGTTGAAAGGAAACATAGGCAGATCGTGGAAGCTGGTTTATCCATGCTAGCTCATGCAGCTATGCCCTTGTCCTACAGGAACGATGCCTTCAGCAATGTTGTATATCTAATAAACAGGTTGCCTTCTTCTCCTATAGGCAATATATCACCATATGAGAAACTATTCCAGGTTCAACCAAACTATTCTTTTCTCCGAGTTTTTGGATGTTTATCTTTCCCGAACCTCAGGCCACATAACACTCACAAACTTCAGTTCTGCTCTACACCCTGCACGTTTCTAGGTTACTCACCCTTATATAAAGGTTATCGATGTTAGGATGGTAATGGAAAAATATACATTTCACGTCATGTTACATTCCATGAGTCATCATTTCCTTTCAAAACTGTCAAACTCAAACCTGATCCCACCATCACTGTTCCTTCACAGTCAAGTTCTAAATTACTTGTCATGCTTCCTAGTCATCCACCTACCACTACATCAGTACTTAATGAGATCCTTGGGCTCTCAACAAACTCTACTAATACTACTCCTTTGGCATCTAGTCCAACTCAGCCTTTGCTAAATTCCACTCCCTCTTGGATACCTATCCAAACTACTCCGTCACCTCAAACTACTGCTCACCAACCTACTGTCCCTCAACTTGCCAACCAACTCAACTATCATGCCATGATCACACGTAGCAAAGTTGGAGTATTTAAACCTAAGGCATACCTGACCAAGGTAGCTTGTTTGTCAAATGATACATCTGTGGACATTCATGAAGCAATGCAGAATGAGTGTTGGTAAGTAGCGGTGCACAGTGAGCTACAGGCTCTTCTTAAAAATAATACATGGAGTCTCTGCCCTCTTCTTATTAACCGATGAGTTGTACGATACAAATGGTTATTTAAGGTAAAGAAAAAGGCAGATGGGACAGTGGAGAGATATAAAGCCCGATTAACGGCCAAAAGTTTTTCTCAACATGCTGGAATTGACTTTCGTGACACATTCAGCCCTGTGGTTCGTGCAGCAACCATCCGAGTTGTGCTTACTATTGCTGTCATGAAAGGGTGCTCCTTGCGACAAGTTGATGTCAATAACGCCTTCCTCAATGGTGATCTAACAGAAGAAATCTACATGGAACAGCCGCATGCTTTTGATGTGTCAGGCACCAATAGCCAACAGCTAGTTTGTAAGCTGAACAAAGTGCTTTATAACCTGCGCCAAGCACCTCGAGTGTGGTTCCATACTCTCAAGCAGTACTTGGTTACTCAGCTCAGTTTTAATGCTTCAAAGGCTGATACCTCGTTATTTATCTGTACATCATCTGGGAATGTGGTGCTACTTATAGTATATATGGATGTTATTGTAATAACAAGTAGTTCAAACGATGAGGTGGACAGTGTGATTTGCCAGCTTCATAACAAATTTGCACTTAAGCACATGGGACAACTAAATTTCTTCCTAGGCATTGAAGTGCAGCACACATCGCAAGGGGTGTTTCTGAGTTAGAAAGAATACATCTTGGAGATTCTTGCTAAGACTTACATGATAGGAGCTGTAGCTACTCCTACACCTATGGTCAATACTCTAAAATTGACTACTTCAGATGGCCGCCCTCCTTTCACCGATGTTCATTTATATCGTAATATAGTGGAAATGCTTCAGTATCTGTGTATCACACATCTAGAGTTTTCATTTTCTGTCAACAAGTTGAGTCAATATATGAACCTTCCGAGTGAGATTCATTGGAGAGCAGTCAAATGAGTGCTAAGGTATCTTACTGGGACTGGTGATCATGGTTTATATTTTTCCAAAGGGCAAATTGTGGTTGTTGGTTACTCAGATGCTGACTGGGCCTCTTCTATTGAAGATCTACGTTCCACCACAGGGTATGTTGTGTATCTGGGACCAAACCCTGTTGCATGGTGTTCCAAAAAACAAAATGTTGTGTCCAGGTTGTCCTTTGAATTAGAGTATTGAAGCCTCGCCAACTGCATATCAGAGCTGTTGTGGGTTAAACAATTGATAGATGAGATTGGTTTGTCAAATTGTCTGCCACTGGTAATCTGGTGCGATAATACTTCTACGGTATTTATAGCTGCAAATCCCAAACATCATGCACGAATAAAGCATGTAGAGATAGATCACCACTTTGTCCGGGAAAAGGTTCTCGATGGAACCCTGCAGGTGAACTTTGTCCAATCATCAGAACAAATCATTGATGTCCTTACCAAGCCTATTACACCTAAGCAGTTTGAATAATTTCGGCAAGCTCTTCGAGTTCTCACACAAAATGATGCTCTCAAATGTTCAAACAACAAAGAAACCAGGAGAATGTTAGAATAATAACTGATCTAGGAACTGACTTCTGTTATTATTCTGTTAGTTGTTAGTTGGTATTGGTTGCTGCTAACTGTTAGTAGCTACTGTTAGTTGTTATTAGCAGTTATTGACTACGTGCTTTTCTATACAAGCATGCACAACCTCTACTCAAGAAGATAGAACTTTGATGTATCTCTTTTGAAGTAATACAAGAATTATTCATGTTATCATCTGTTATTGTAAAACTTAACAGAGCAGACATACATATATGTTGACCTAAAGTATATACGTTGTTTGAAGTTGGATATGAATTCCTCCTTTGTTTCTTTATCTTTTATCACAAGGTTTACCTCTCACTAATAAATTCATTAATTAATCTCTATTTTATTTATTATACTATTAGCGACGAAATTTATTATTATTTTTGTGTGTCGCAAGAATTTATAATAGGTGTGGATTCTCTTAATTTATGTCCTACCATACGATCCATTATATAAATGGATAAATGCTCTTTCCATTATGGATAGCGATAATCTGACAAATCATTGTGGATATGGTAGATGCTCTGAACCAAATTATTATTTCTTTTTTTTTTGCTTTTGAATTAAGCTTTTACACTGAATTCCCCTATATTATGTATCATGCCGGTATATGGAAACAAATAGATGGGCACAATAATTGTTTTATATTTTATTTTGATACACGATTCTAATTTAATGACATCCATATTAATTAGATATCAATTAGATTGACAAAATGAATTAACAAAACCTTCTTATTTATTGATTGATTAATATTATTTGAAAAATTATAAAGTTTATAATAAACTTAAAATCATTGTATGTATCAAATAATATTATTATTGATGAATAAAATTTATATTAAAAAATATGTAATTATAATTTATACTAACAAACATATATAAGAAATTAATATATAATTATACTTTCACACCAAACACGAGTAAAGAATTAAAATTTCTTATAAATGGAAATAGAGATAAATACCACTCTTATAAATGTAATTTCACTTAATTACTCTGTAATGTACGAACATACATCAAAATATATATTACAATAAATACAAATAAAGCTAGAATAACCTAACGATGTTGTTCATCACATTCAGATGAAGATAATTTGTGAACCCAATTGCTGAGCAATTTCCTTCTTAAACTCGACATGTTTTGCTGCTGACTACTGATCTTATTACCAATCCTACCACTACAGCTTGAACGTTCAGAAAAATCACGAAGTCGTCTCATCGCAATTTGGAGCGTAGCTTGGGACATACTAGCAAAGCAGACTCTGAACCACCCTGGTTCACTGCAATGGCAAGACTCACCCGCCGTCATATTCAACCCAACTTCGTATAGAATCGTCTTCCACAGCTTCGTTTCAGCTTCGAAAGTGTTGGAAGATAAGAGATGTCTCATGTCCACCCAACAAAACAAGCCTGCATTGCTTTTTAAGCATTCCATTCCTGATGTTCTAAGACCTGAAACCAGCATTTCTCTTTTCCTTTTAAGCCTCTTTTGGTTATCCTTCATGTATTTGCTGGTGAATTTCTTGTTTGCTAACATGTTGGAGAGTAGGTACTGCGTTTGCGATGAAACCAGGCCGAAACTCGACATCCTAGTGGCTGCACTCACCACTGTTTCATTGTTTGAATAAATCATCCCGACACGAAATCCTGGTAAGCCTAGATCCTTAGAAAGGCTGTAAACAATGTGAATGCAGTTCCATAAATCAGGATTTTCATTTTCAAGCCTTCAATCCATTGCGGCTTCCATAATGCTTATGAAACCTGGAGAGTCAAAGACTGTTCCAGCAAAAACTTCGTCGCTTATGATATGAATGTTTTTGGCAATGGCAAATGTAATGAGATGGTTAAGCTCCTCCCTAGTCATTGTTGTGCCGAGTGGATTCGATGGATTGGTTATTAAAACCCCTTTTACTTTGAGGTTAAGTGTTTGAGCGCTCTGGTAAGCATCTTCAAGTGCAGACATTGTGATTCTGAACCCATTTGAGCTCCAACAATGTACTGGAACAATTTCTACCCCAGTCCTCCATTTAAGATCCCTATTGAACCTGCAACTAAACATGGTTATGATCCATGGAGATTGTACAATAAGGGTAGGGAGTTTAAAACATACCCAGGGTAGTATGGTGTGGGAAGAAGGATAGCCTGACCAGGATCAAAAAGGCAAAAGATCAAAGTCTCATTAGCTGAAGTTGCACCAGCGGCAAGCACCAGGTTGTTGGGATCAAATGTGACCTTGTTCCCTCTGATTTTCGCCATGTACTCCACCAGTTCCTGCAGAAATGAGGTGATTTAATTTACAATATATATATATATAAAGAGAGGGGGGGGGGGGAGTACGTTTTTGAAAGCAGGTAAACCGTGATAGTCCTGGAAGAGAGCCAGTTCCCTGAATACAGATTCTCCATCCTTCTTCAATCCCATGGCGTCTGGGTTTTTCCGTAGCCATGATTCTACCAGGTCGAAAGATAGCTGACAGAAATACGCATTATATCTATTGATTTAGCATGGATTGCCATTTTTCCAATAAAATTCATGGACTTAGAATTCGGTTTACTTTTAATTTAAAATAATATTATTTAGCTTATATACCCGGATAGATGAAGGTGAGGTTTAGTATTGAAATTGAAAAGTGGTAGATAAATAATTTTACCAAGTCATGTTGTAAAATAGGGTGAAAGAATTGTATAAAATTATGATTTCATGTCATATTTATCTTTTTTTAATGGGAGATTAAAAGGTAACTCTAAAATCTCATTTAAAATTAATATTTTGTTTGAAAAGTTACTTTTTAATATAAAAAATTTGTTTGAAATCAAAGTTTAGATTGGAAAAATACTTTTTAACCAGTAAGCAAAGCCTAAATCTTTTTTTTTTTAAGAAAACATTAAGACCAATTAATTGAGTTGATTTTTAATCACATTATTTTGAGTTCAAGTTATTTTTAATTTGAATTATTTTAAGTTTGTATCATTCAAATTTACTAATCAAGTAATTTTAAGTTTTATCATTTAAATTTATGACTCGAGTTCAAATTACTTGTTGGAGTGAGTTCAAATTTAAATTATTTCATCTCGACTTTGATACATTTTGGGTTTATGTCAAAATTGACATCTAAAAAAATGCTTCATCCATTGTGACTAAAAGAAACTAGATTACGTGGCACATACGTTGTGATAAAAGAGAAAATATTAGATTAAAAATATATAAACATCAAAGAATTCAACCTGCACCCAAAAGGTACTGAATCTTTCAAAAATTTTTTTTAAAATTTTCTTTAAATTTGTAGTATAGTTATTTAATTTAAAAAATTATACCATTTCTTTTTTTCAATTTAATTGGTGTTCAATTAATTTATGACACTAATTTAATTAAAAATTTTATTAAATAATATAAATATAGATAAAAAAAAGTTCAATTAATATAAAATATATAAACCCAAAATTTAAATTTACAATGCCATTATCTTTTAAGAAAAAAATAGGAAAAAGGGAAAACATATATGGTGTTTTTTTTTCATCCATAAGTTTTGAATGATAGTAATTAAGAAAAGTAATGGTAAAAAAATGGAATACCTGATTCTCAGCAAGCCCCATCTGAATAATCCCAGTGGGATTAACAACTCCATGAAAAGGATTATTGTCATAAAGTTGCCACCCCAGGAAATATGATGAGTCTTCTCCATGACTATTGCAACTAGCCTTGCTTGACAACATCCCCCTTATTCCTTTACCACTGCTTCAAGGTTGGTGGGTTTTGTTTATAGACTTTTGAGGGAATTATGGCTATTTATACTCTCATACTCCCCACCGCACCCCACTTATATATATATATATATGCATGTGAATTCACCATCTTGATTTTGTTTTCCACCTCAAATTCTATGGTTAAATATTGTAATAATTGAATCGATGGTCGAATAAGTTAATTATTTATTTTTATTTAATTAATTGAATTGTTTGTTCAATAATAATAAATAAAATTAAAAATAAAATATATTGAATCGATTGAAATATCTTTTTTATTTTTTATTTGTACTAATTTATAATGGTTTGCTCTATTTCCGATTATATCTCACAAGTTGAATCAATTGAATAATCAATTTTTAGCTCAATTGGTTCTATTGATAAGTTCGATCTACTTTTGATGATGTTGTTGGTTAGGCATGTAACAGCTCGCCCGACAAAGTCTCGGTATCTTATTATTATTTAGAGTGTTTTGTTGAATTAAGTGTAGAGATAACTAAGTAAATTGTTTGTTTTGGTTAAGTATAGAATTCTTTGTGCATCATTTGACGAACTCTTAGCTTGGCGAAGATCTGTGGTTTGGCAGACTCTTCCGTTAAGTGTACACCACCCAGATGCTTTGGCGAAATCGCTTGGTTTACTGTTGAATGGATTTGTTTATTATTAATTAAGGAAATTTAGTTAGTTAAATTGAGACTCAGTTAGAATGAAACTAAGCTACTGTAGATGAAAATACTTAATGTTTGATAAGCGCACTTAATCACGAGAATCAAGAGTGTTAGTGGAATTATTTGATTTTTTCACTAAACATTGTCTCTGTGCTTAAGTATATAAGGATAGCAGTGCCTTCACAAAAAAAATTTTACGTTTTCTTTGTGTTCATCTTCCTTATTGATATTCTTTGCATTTTCTGAAAACCAAAGTTCAAAATGTCACATCCCAAAAATCGGGTTAGAAGAAATTAGGTTAGTGAAACCATGAGTGGCCACGCTCTGTTTTTGAATTCAGGTTGTAGGAATTTTGTCAAATGAGTTGATTCATTGTAGTGGTTAAGTGTTGTGATTGTGTGTGAGAGGTTCTGGGTTTGAATCCTTTTCATTGAATTTTTGCTATTTTTGTCTCAACCCTTATTTTTGAACATCTGGTTAATAAATTATTTTCACTCAACTAATGACAGAATTAGCCTGTTGGTTTAATGGTAAGGTTTCATCTTACCTTTTGGTCCTGTGTTAGAATTTTTGTGTAAGCGTGTCAGAGTTATTTTTGCTATTTCTTGGTGGTGTTGCATAGGTGGGGTAATTTGGATAGGATTGGTTTTCTAAAGGAGATTAGTTAGGGATCTGTACCTAATTTAGTGGGTGGTTGTGGGGAAGTGAGTAGGTTTTACTTTTAATTTTTTATTTTTTATTTCTAAGTTTTTATCCAAATTTTTTCTAAAGAAATTTTCCCACTTTTGTCATTCCCTCTAATCCCCTTTTCACATTATTTTGTTCTTCATTTTCTTTTCTTCTTGTTACAATTTCCATATTCTTATTTCTTACACTTTTCTTTTTGGCTCTACCTTTGCTTCTTTTTGCTATTCTGTTCTACATATTATCACGTTGTTAACTTTTCGTTCAACCATGCATAAGTGCTTTATACTGAGTCTTTATGAAAGGTTTTGATAGATGTTTTTGTTATTTCTTGTGTTGAGGTTTTATTAGTTTTGAAATCTTTTGTTTTAGGTAAGGATCTCAAGACTAACATTCCTCCAGCGAATTAGTTTATGTTGGAAATTGCTTCGGGTTGGGTAAGTAGTCGATGGTTTGGCTAGTGATTTATGGTGATGTTAAGGTTTACCGAGTGGTGGTTATAACTGTTTTAATAGATTAGTTTTGGGGGTTTCGTTCCTAATTTAAACATTTTGAATACAGATTTTAGGTTTTGAAATTCTTTTCGTGGTGTTTGCTTCAAAAATCAGTAAGGTGTGTAATGAAAACCCAAAAAATAGCAAATGACATAAAGCCAAAAAGTATTCTGCCGATGTCACAAGGTCGTGTGGGTCACATAGATGTCTGTTAGGCCGTGTGGGTCACACAAGCGTGTGTTAGGCCGTGTACGCCACACGAACTAAGCCAGTTAGGTCGTGTGGGACACATGAGCGTATGAGTTCATTTTCTTAAAATTTTCATCTAGGCCCATTTGACTTCGAAATTCATAATTAGACCTTCTGTGAGGTTCATTTAGCCTAAATAAGACTTGAAATGATACATTTTTTGATTTGTGTCTGTATGGGATACAAGTAAGGTATGTGAAAAATATATGTACTGTAACATCCCAAAAATTGAGTTAGAACAAGTTCTGAAACCAAGAGTGGTCATCCCTCGATTTGAGTTTAGACTTTGGAATTTTTTATAAGTAAATTGGTTTTGTTCAGTGGTTAAATGTTCTAGTTATGTATGTGAGGTTCTAGGTTCGAATCCTATCTCTTGAAATTTTGCTACTTCGATTAAACCCCTATCTTTGGACATGTGGGTTATAAGTTAAATTTAGTAAATTGATGACAAGAAAGCTTCTGTGTACTCTCTGATCTTGTGTTCAAGTCCCTGTAAAAATAATAGGAAATGTTCTATTTTTGAATTTCTTTGTGTGGTAGTTAGTTTCGGGTGGATAATTAAACTTCCCAAAAACCTCCTAGGGGAATGACATCTATTTTGTTTTTCTTTTTACTTTTCATTTTTGTTGCTACCATTCCTCCACTCTTTCTTTATTTTCTTCGTTTTGATTATTCTCTTCAAACTACCTTCTTTTTTGCTATGTTATGCCAAATTGATCCTGTACGGGGTCAAACTTGTCTTTTCTGGTTCAATTCGTTACCGGTAAGTTTGATTTAAAGTTTGTGTCAGAAGTTCTTCAACGTAACTTTAGTCTCAGACACTAATCTTAGTATTTTGAGTGTGACTATATTGTCTAATTTGTCATTGTAATGTCGTTATAGGGACAAGAATTCATCTTTATTTTTGCGTTGAATCTGTATCTGGTGGGTACCAAATTTTAGTCATCAAAAAGCGAGACTGTTGAAGTCATACAATTGTATGCCAGGTCGTGTGAGCCACACAATCGTGTGGCAGGCCATGTAACTTATTGTTCACAAAAATTTGGAGGCACACAGACTAGGCATATGGGTGTGTGTCTAGACCGTGTGTGTTTATGTGTTGAGCAAGATTCACACGGGCCAATGACACGGACGTGTGTCCAGGCCGTGTAACTTGTTGTTTGCAAATTAGGACTATACGGGTAAGTACACAAGCTAGCTTTCCAGGCTATGTGAAACTACACAGGCGTGTGGACCAATATTTGAATTTTTCCCTCGGGCCACAAGCGTCGTATGAAATGAACGCAAGCCTACTGTAAAGTCCGTGCGGTCGGAATTAGGTAATATAATTTGATATCTGATGATCTGATGATGAATAATTGTGATACATATGTCTACTATGTTGAACCTAAGTAAGTAGGGTCTGTTAGAACATAATGTGCCATTTTCTAATGCATGGGAATTATCCAGGTACGATCTGTATTCAGTTAAGTTTGTTGGTGCACCTTTACGTTACTTTATTGCTTAAGAACATGTGATATTCGAATATGTTGAATTGATTGGTACTGATTCTATTTTATAACCATGCATGTGACTTCATGGAAAATCTGATATTATTTGTCAAGTTTTGATAAATCTATTTTATAAAACATGGAATCCCATGCTTACTAATTCTGTTACCATATGATAGTGTGACTACATGCTTCTATATATGCATGTCATTACACATTACATGAGACTTGGAATGATATGGCAGGAGAAAGTTTCTAGCAGTTCGATAGTCTGCATTATTTAGTGGTTTATCCATGTTTTATTCTGGCAGCTTGACTACACTATAGTGGCTTGACCACATGTATCCAATCTGGCAGTTTTAACTGTAAATTTCTGGTGGCACTGTCCGCAGTTATTTGTTGGTGTGGTTTGGTTGGACGAGTTCTAGGGGAACTCTATTTTGGTGTATAGTGAATTTCGGTAGGATGTTTTATGATACAATTGCATTCTAATCTGTTTGAAAAATACTTCATCTGCATAACACACATCCTCTGTATAACTCAGTTCAGTTCAGTTCAGTTCTATTATGTTTTGCTCTATTCTGTTCTATTCTGTTGTGTTTTTTTTCTTCTGTTCTGTTCTATTCTGCTTTGCTCTATTCTGTTTTTTTATGTCCTACTCTATTCTGTTATGTTCTGTTTTGCTTTGCTTTGTTCTATTTTGTTATGTTCCACTCTATTCTGTTCTGTTATGTTTTTCTCAGTTCAGTTCTGCTATGTTATGTTATGTTATGTTCTGCTCTATTCTATTATGCTCTACTTTGTTCTGTTCTATTTTGTTATGTTCTGCTCTACTCTGTTATGTTTTGTTATGTTCTACTATGTTTTGTTTTACTCTTCTCTGTTTTGTTCTGCTTTGTCCTGTTCTGGTTGGGTTGTGTTGTTATGTTATATTACAGTTGCTATTAAGTTTGATGTGTTTATCTGATTTATATACTATGTTTTGTTCACAATAATTGATTTTGGTCATACACTGGGATTTATAGCTCACATTTTGGTTTTATCTTTGTGTGTTTAGGTAAGCCTCTAACTTAGGATTGGATGGCGTGTGGGAGCTCGGATTATTTTGCAATAATGTAGAAATGTTTGATCTTGTGTCCTGTAATCTATTTCTGAGCTCGTTTTGGTTTTTGCTAAATTTGCCAGTAGTTGATAATTTTTAACGTGAAACTACAAAATCACTCAAGTCGACAAAATGGATTTCAGTTTTCAAAATAAGACTCTGAAAAGATTTTTCGCTAATAGTTAAGTAATCTTTGAATGTTTCTCGATACTTATTGAAATTGGTTTTTGATGTATTGATGTAACTCCTCCAGATTTAGTCTTAACTTTTAGGCTAGGTTTGGGGTGTTACATGTACTATTTGTGTTCAGATAACTCCAAAAGCATGATTACGTATGAAATGTATGCATGACATCTATTTATGGAATATATGTGTTAGTTTATTTAAACATGTGCATCGGGATGAGTTTGATATGTGATGGAGGAAGTGTATTCTGGTAGTATTACTGTAATTTCAGTGGTTAAACCGTAATATCTGTCTAGCAGCTCAATTGCACCTTTATGAGTGGCATACCACCACGACTCGGTGTGATAGGATGGATGAACTCTTGTAGTCCTAATTTGTGTGATTGGTTGGACGAAATTAGTGTGTAGCGAATGGAGGTAGGACCTATATCTAAATCTGTGTCTACATCCACATCCATATTTGAATCTGAATATGCATCTGTATATAATTATGAAAATACATCTGATTCTGTATATGAGAATATGTTTGAATCTGTATCTGGAAATGTATCTATTTATTTATGTGTATATGATTTATTGCTTGGGATGTGTTACACACTAAGCTCGTAAGCTCACCCTTTGTTTGTTTTCCTCTTCGGTAACCAGTAAGTTTAGGACCAGACGACATGTGAGAGCTTGGATTGGTTTTTCTTGCATAAATGGTTTGATTTGTTAATAATTGAACTCTTCAAGACTTTTGGTTTCAGTTTAATTTTTGAATTTTATTTTGGCTTTGGTTTTTGTGGCTAGTTTTATAAAATTTTGATTTTCGACTTCGTAATGAGTCATGTTTTGGAAAGTAAATATTTCAAACATATTATTGTCACCTTCCAAATTCGGCCATAACGTTTAGGTCGGGTTTAAAGTGTTACACAGAAAATATGTCTGAAGTTGGGTTTGCTATAGTCAGCCAACTTACACGTTTTTCGTAGCTCTCTGATAATTACTGATGAACCCTAGGTTATGTTTAAGGTTATTTACATGTTATCGATTCTGTATGCATAAGCGTCAGATTGGTGTGTAAAGAAGAAACTTTCTGGTTCTGGGTTAAGTGTTAATGTTTCGTGCATGTATGTTTAGATTCAATAAAGTAGTAATCTAATATGTTTAAATAACCTTATTCTTAGCTCAAGATGCTACAAAAGGTTTGAGTGACAAACGCAATAGACTTGTTATTTAAACTTTGTTATTTTTCTAGTGAGTTCTTTCTTACATTCATGTGTTGTGATTATCTTTACTTTATAATATTGTAAGGTAAGTATTCTTACTGTGTAAAGGATGATCAGTGTATGTGAGTGTGAATAATGGTTGTATGTCTAAAGTCATTAGTTGGAGCTTTGTATGTCTAGGATAAGAAGTATGGGTCATTTTCAAGTTAAGCTAGTCTCATCTACTTCTGAAAAGAATCATATGATATGAACTAATTTACAGAAATTGAGTTACAGGAAATATGTTATGTAGCCTCTAGTAAGGCAGATATATATTGCAAACTGGATTGACATAACATAATTAAACATGCTACTGAATGATTCTGAATTAGAAGCTATAAGGAGAGAATGTATATGAATGAAATAGAAACATCTGATATAAATCTAACTCTGAACTTTAGGTATGTGGTCGGCATGAAAATGGAATGTTTGAGTTATGTTGTGTTGGCGTATAGTATTCGCCCATGTGACACGCCATTGGCGTACTAAGTCTGTCTGAGTTTTATATATGTCATTAGGCATACTCTGTGATGTTGAGTGATTCCTCTGAAAGACTGGATTGTGCTTTTAGTATTCTGCTTAAAATCTCTATAGAACTTACTAAGTTCTTTTGATCGTTAACATTTTCCTTCTCAGGCATACTATTGACTGAGGACTTTTTAAAGGACTACGCTAGAGGATATCTACTACTGTTAGACATCTGTTTATTTGTACTATGTATGACATATGGGGGTGATGTTTATTTGTTTTTTAGATGAAATTGTAATTGAAACTTATGAGTGTTAAACAATACTTTAATGAAATTATCTTATTGAAGTTTATACGCCTGTTGACTTATACTTTAGTTAAATATTTTATTAAAAGTTTAACTCAAACATTATAAATTATATGAAGATTTCATCATAAATAGTTTTAAAGATAGATGATTTCTAAGTAGTAACACGTCATACTTGGGTCCTTTAAGGGGCCGAATTGGGTATGTTACAAGTTTGGTTTCAGAGTCAAGGTTTAGTCGAATCTCGAAAACTTGACTGTTGTGTCACACCTTATCATACATAGTACACCTCTGGCTTAGTTCTTAATGTATAAACTAAGTTAAATCTTCTTTTGTAGTGATATAAGAAAATGTCTAACGGATCTAGAGAAGCTATTGAGGAAGAAATAGTGAGTCATATGCCTACACAAGAACAAACTTCTTACAATAATATGGGTAATGTAATGAGTGCCTTTAGGAATGTGTTGTTCACGATGTTGGCAACTATTTGATTAGTTCATGTACACTCAAGAACCATAGCCATAACAACCTCAACAATCACAGCCTGAAATAGTTCGCCCAACATAACCTGCTCCATAGGTACCTGTTGTGACTTCATCCAAAATTAATCCTATAAGAGAGATTAAAAAATGGGTGCCAAAAAGTTTTTTAAAGATAAAGGTGATAACCCCACTATGGCTGAACAGTTGTTATCTCATTTATACAGAATGATAAAATAATTGAAATGTACTCCTGAGGATAGTCTTTTGTGTGCTATATCACTGTTAGAAATGGAAGCTTATCAATGGTAGGAAATCTTGGCTAGTGTAGCTCCTTAAGAAATGATTGGTTGTGACTTATTTCTGAAAAAGTTCAGAGAAAGATATGTAAAATAGATGTATGTTAAATAAATGAGGAAGGAATTTATGTATTTGAGACAAGGTAGGATTTCTGTTATGGAATATGAGCGAGAATTCCTCAAACTTAGTTGTTATGCAAAGAACATGTTTTAGATAAGGAAGGAAATGTGTGATAAATTTGAGTGGGGACTACGGGATGAAATTCGTGCATTAGTGGCGGCTTCTGAACGTAAAACTCTTGCAGCAAAGACATCTAAGGCCTATAAAAGGGAAATGATCATTAGAGACAAAAGTAAGAATTTTGATAGGGAAAGGATGAAAGGGAAAGGTCAAGCACTCCACCTCCAACAAGTTTTAAAAGGCCTAGAAATCATATCTACCCAGCTTCAAGAAGGGATTCACAGTTTACAAGTTTCAATCATGTAGGATTTAGTAGACCAGCTGCTTCGATGGCAAGCTCTGTTGGTTCTAGAATGGTGAGTAGTGTTCTCAATTATTATGGTAAAAATCATGGTGGAGAATGCAGAAAGTGTTAAGAGCATGTTATAGACGTGGATCCAAAGATCACTTAGTTAAGGGTTGTCCATCTAAAACTAAAACGAGCATAGAAAAGTCTATTCGAGGACCTCAAAAGTTTCAGCAAAAGACTAGATCAAGAATGACAGCAAAGTCTAGTTCAGTGCAAGAAGCATCGAGGAAAAATGTTAGTAAGCCAAATTCTGGAGTGTCAGCTTGAGCTTATGTGATGAAAGCAAAAAAAGATGTTGATCTGCCTGATGTGATAATGGGTAAATTTTCTTTTCTCAGAATTAGTATTTATGCTTTGATAAATCTAAGGTCTACGCATTTATATATTTGCACAAAGGTTGTAGAGGGTCTAAGTCTTGAAGTAATATATTCTAAAACCAATGTGTTAGTAACTAATCTTTTGGGTTAGAGAACTGTGGTGAATAAGTTGATAAAGAATTTTCCATTGGTATTTGGTGAGTATACATTTTTGGCAAATTTATTATTACCGAGTTTTCATGAATTTGATATTATTTTAGGGTTGGATTGGTTGACAAGACATAATGCTATGATTGAATATCATGCTAGAGTTGTACGCTTGATAACTACTTAGGGTAAAGAGGTAGTGATGCATGGTATATAGATTGGTTTGGCGAATATAATAATCTCTACTATGCTCGTTAGAAAGATGATTGTTAAGGGTGCAGATGCTTATTTGGCTTATATCATGGATTCATCTGAGTTAAGAAAGGAAATTAATCAAGTCTCTATGGTAAGAGAATTTCCAGATGTGTTTCCAATGGAGCTTCCTAGAGTGCCACTTGAGAGAGAAGTAGAGTTTTCGACTGAGTTAGAACTTGGAATAATACCCTATTTCCTGTACTCCCTATAGAATAACCCTGTTAGAACTTAAAGAACTAAAGGAGCAGCTGAAAGATTTACTAGATAAGGGTTTTACAAGACCAAGTGTATGACCTTGGGGTATACCAATTCTGTTTATGAAAAAAAAAGATGGAACAATGCGCCTATTTATAAATTACCGTTAATTGAACAAGGTAACCATAAAGAATAATTATCATCTGCTTAGGACTGAAGATTTGTTTAGTCAGTTATATGGGGCTATAATTTACTTCAAAATTGATTTGAGGTCTGGATACTATCAGGTAAAGATTAAGGGTGATGATGTGCCTAAGACAGTCTTTCGATCAAGGTATGGTTATTATGAATTTTTAGTAATACCCTTTGGTTCGACTAATGCATCTGCAATATTTATGGATTTAATGAACAATTATTCCAACCATATTTGGATCAGTTTGTAGTTGTCTATATTGATGTCATATTGGTTTATTCTAAGAATGAGGATGATCATAAGGAACATTTAAGAATTGTGCTAAGAACTCTACGTGATAATCAGTTGTATGCTAAGTTCAGTAAATGTGAGTTTTGGCTCAAAGAAGTACATTTTCTGGGACATGTTATTTCTATTGATGGTATTAAAGTAGATCCCGTCAAAGTAAAAGCAATACTTGAGTGAAATTCACCCAAAAATATATCTGAAGGCCGCAGTTTTTTGGGATTAGTAGGGTATTACAGAAGATTTGTGAAAGGATTTTCAATATTAGCATCACCACTTACTCGATTATTGAAGAAGAAAACAATTTTGTGTGAATGACGAATGTCAGTAGAGTTTTGAGAAATTGAAAACAAGTTTGACTAAAGCTTCAGTATTAGCACAGTCAGAGTCTGGTGTTAAGTATACAATTTTTACTAACGCATCTATGAATGGGTTGGGATGTGTACTTATGCAGAAGGGTAAGGTTATAGTTTATGCATTTCATCAGCTTAAACCTCATGAGAAAAACTACCCAACTCATGATCTGGAATTAGCAACAGTGGTTTTAGCATTAAAGATATGGAGGCCTGATTTGTATGGAGAGAAATGTCATGTATTCTCCGATAATAAAAGTTTGAAGTATTTGATGACTCAAAAGGATTTGAATTTGCATGAAAGAAGATGGTTAAAACTGCTAAAAGATTATGATTTGATTATTGAATATCATTCAAGGAAGATTAATGTGATAGCAGATGCTTTGAGTAAAAAAAACTATGGTAGCATTATTTTCTCTTCGAGTGAAAATAAGTATGTCTAATAATGGATCCTTACTGGAAGAGAAAATGAAAGATGTTTAATGTGAATCGTTTAAGCAACGAACGATATTTGGCAAAGCAACAAATTTTAGTCTTGGTGAGTTGATATTTATGGGAAAAATGTTTGTATCACCTGGAATGAATTAAGAAAAAAGTTGCTAAGAAAAGCTCATCAAGGACCTTTTTCACTCTATCCTAGGAGTATCAAAATATATAGAGATCTGAAGAGCTCATATTGGTGGCCTAGTATGAAGAGAGAAATTGTAGAGTATATCTCAACCTGTTTGACTTGTCAAAGAGTTAGCAGAACATCAAGTTCCACCAGGTAAGTTGTATCATTTGGCATTACTAAAATATAAGTGAGATAGGATTACCATGGATTTTGCATCTGGTTTACCCTTTAGTCCTTCAAGGAAAAATTCCATATGGGTGATAGTAGATAGGCTTACTAAGTCAGCTCATTTTCTACATGTGAATATTGCTTATTCTCTAGAGAAGTTAGGTGAGCTTTATATTGCTGAGATAGTATGGTTGCATGGAATTCCATCTTTCATAGTTTCAAATGAAGATTCAAGGTTTACTTCGAGATTCTAGAATCAGTTACAGAGATTTTTAGAACTAAATTAAAATCCAGTACTGCATTTCATCCTCAAACTGATGGCCAATCCAAAAGAATTATTCAAGTCTTGAAGGATATGTTGAAAAGCTGTGTAATTGATTTTGGAATGAACTAGGAAATGTGTGTTCCTTTGGTTGAATTTTCTTACAATAACTGTTTTCATGCTAGTTTGAAAATGTCTCCCTTTAAAGCTTTATATGGAAGAAGGTGAGAACACCTACGTGTTGGATGAAGCTCAGTGAAACAAAGTTAGCGGGTCCTGAGTTGGTGCGTGAAACTGAAGAAAAATATCTTTTATTCTTAGTAATTTAAAAGTTGCTCAAGATCGAAAAAAAGCATATGCAAATCTAAAGAGAAAAGAAATTTCTTTTGAAGTTGGTGATAAAATATTTTTGAAAGTCTCTTGTTGGAAGAAAATCATCAGGTTTGGTCAGAAAGGAAAATTGAGTTCGAGATTTGTAGGGCGTTATGAAGTTCTAGAGAAAGTAGAACTTGTAGCTTACAGAATGGCTTTGCCTCTTGAGTTGTCAAAGATTCACAATGTATTTCACGTATCTATGCTTAGGAGATATAGTTCAAATCTGGAACATGTTGTGCTGATTGAAGAGTTAGAGGTTGAATCCAACTTGTCTTATGAAGAAAAGTGTATTCATATATTAGCAAGAAAGGTAAAAGAGCTAAGAAATAAGAGAATTCCTTAGTGAAAGTTTTATGGAGGAATCATAATATAAAAGAAGCTACATGGGAAAGAGAAAGTCAAATGAAAGGGCAATATCCTCTTTATTTTTAGGTATGAATTTCAAGGACGAAATTTTCTAAGTGGGAAAGAGTTGTAGTAGCCCGCCCAGTGAAGTCTCGATATTTGATTATTATTTAGAGTGTTTTGGTGAATTAAATGTAGAGATGATTAAATAAATTATTTGTTTTGGTTAAGCATAGAATTCTTTGTATGCGTCATTTGGAAACTCTTAGCTTGGCGAAGATCTGTGGTTTGGCGGAATCTTCCGTTAAGTGTACGCCACCCAGATATTTTGGTGAACTCGCTTGGTTTACTGTTGAATGGATTGTTTTATTATTAAATAATGAAATTTAGTTAGTTAAATTGAGACTTAGTTAGAATAAAACTAAGCTACTGTAGATGAAAAGACTTAATTTTTATAAGTGCACTTAATCACGAGAATCAAGAGTATTAGTGGAATTCTCTGATTTTTCCACTAAAACTTGTCTTTGTGCTTAAGTATATAAGGATAGTAGTGCCTTCACCGAAAATTTTTATGTTTTATTTGTGTTCATCTTCCTCCTTGATCTTCTTCGCATTTTCTGAAAACCAAAGTCCAGAAAACTAGTTTGAATTTGGGTTTGTTGTAGTTTATACATTTTCCATAGCCCTCTGGTAATTACTGATGAACCTTAGGTTATTTTTAAGGCTATTTACATTATTTGGTTCTGCATGCATAAGTGTCTGACTGGTGTGTAAGGAATAAACTTCCTGGTCCTGGGTTAAGTGTTAATGTTTCGTGCACAACCATGTTTAGATTCAATGAAATATTAATCTGATATGTTTAAGTAACCTTATTCTTAGCTCAAGACGCTACAAAAGGTCCGAGTGACACAGGTAAAATACCTTCTATTTAGACTCTATTATTTTTATGGTGAGTTCCTTCTTACATCCATGTGTTGTGATTATCTTTACTTTATAATATTGCAAGGAAAATATTCTTACTATGTAAAGGATGATCAGTGTATGTGAGTGTGAATAATGGTTGTATGTCTAAAGTCATTAGTTTAAGCTCAGTATGTCTGGGATAAAAAGTATTGGTCATTTTCATGTTAAGCCACTACCATTTGCTTCTGAAAAGAATGATATGATATGAACTGATCGACGAAAATAAAGTTAAAGGAAATATGTTGTGCAGCTTCCAGTAGAGTAAATATATATTGCAAACTGGAATGACATAACACAATTAAACATGCTACTGAATGATTCTAAATTAGGAGCTATAAGGAAAGAATGTATATGAATGAAACAGAAACATCTTATATTAATATGACTCTGAACATTGGGTATGTGGCTAGCATGAAAATGGAATGTCTGAGCTATGTTGTCTTGGCATATAGTATTTTTCCCGTATGACACGCCATTGGCGTACTGAGTCTGTCTAAGTTTTGTATACGTCATTGGGTGTACTCTATCGTGTTAAGTGATTCTTTTGAAAGATTGGATTGTGCTTTTAGTATTCTGCTTAAGATCTCTATGGAACTCACTAAGTTCTTTTGAACTTACCCCGTTACCCTTTTCCTTCTCAGTCCTACTATTGAAGGAAGACTTTTTAAAGGACTACGCCAGAGGATATCTACTGCTGTGAGACATCTGTTTATTTGTTAAACAATGCTTTAATGAAATTATCATATTGAAGTTTATACGACAGTTGGCTTATACTTTACTTAAATATTTTATTAAAGGTTTAACTCAAACACTGCAAATTATACAAAATTTTTACCAGAAACAGTTTTTAATATGGATGATTTCTAAGTAGTGACATGTCATACTTGGGTCCTTTTAAGGGATCGGGTTTAACATGTTACAAGGTAGCTATAAGGAACTTGTTTAAAGAGTTTTTAATGATTTTTATTAAGTAATTGGTTTTACCGTCCACTTTTTTCTTCCTCCCTCCAATCCTCTCTTTCTTTCTTCTTCTTATTCATTTCACGTGTCTTCTCTTTTTTCAGTTTGCAAATCTATTTTATAGGTTTCTTGTCTTTACAAGTTTTAAAGGACAGATGATGGTGTCTGTCATTGCTAAAACTCTACCAGCCACTAGCATTTTCTCATGAAAAGTGGGTTGCTTTTCATCGGTTTCTTACTCTATTTATGTTTTGAGAATATTTCAAAATGATAAATAATTTCACGAGTCAGTTTTAACCCATGTTCTCTTAAGGTTTATGTGTTTTTTTTTGTTTATTTTCCATTGTTTAATGAATTTTCACTTTTAGAAAATTTTGTTTGCTCTTCTATCATGTTTTTTAGTCTTGCTTATGAATGTAGTCTTGCTTTTGCAAGTAATTTTAGGGATGGTTTTGTCGTCGTTCTTTCCAGTTTGGTTGATGCTCAGACATTTTTCGATTTTTGCTTGTTGCTTTGGACTATTCGGGGTTGATTTTCTTATCATATTAAGTGTTTGCAATCACTCCAGATATGTCGTATTTCAGTTGTGACAAAGCCAATTGGCCAATTGTCAATGTGTCATAATGTTTTATTGATATCCCCTCCCCCGATGAATTGTATGGTTTCATTCATTAGAATGAATTAATGAATTTCTGTTAGAAAAAAACATTTAACCTAAATAAATGTTCCATGGAAGAAGCATCACCTGAAGTCGACATTGTATTGGAACTTATAATAATAATTATTATATGGGTTTGTATTTGATACGCTAATATTGTACTTTTTTATTCCACAAATAATCTTAAAAAATTGTAATGTATCTCTTTTTTTAAAAAATATTTTTTAATAAATTGTATGGTTTCATTCATATAAATTAATAAGACTGATTGACCCACAAACCGATTAAATCGTTTTTTATATTTATTTTTTAATGAATTTTTAATGAATTATTTAATCAAATTGTATGAACCAGTGACCTGACTAATTCAAACACTGATTTAATTTTGAAAACTTTACTTAAAATATATTTAAATTTAAATTTTCATTATATAATTTGATATAAACAAAAAAAAACAATGTGAAATTGAGATATTAGTAATAATAAAAAGAAAGGTTAAAAAACAGCGGTTAAAAGTTGAAGGAAGGTAGAAATGAGAGAAATGTGGCCCGTACATCACCTGACTGCCAACGTTTGGAAATAATATCCACTTACAAACAAAGTGGCCCTTCCCTTCCTCCAATTTCAGTATAATAATATTACTCTTACACGTCGCCCCCAACCCAAAAATTAATCAAATTTGTATTTCCAACCAATCACATCACATGCTCCCAATAATGTGGGCGTCTTTGGAGGATTTTTGTAAACCCTATTATCTTCCCATACACGTTAAGACGTATGTCAATAATATATTTATTTGCAAATTTATTATTATAAGGGATTACAACGTTAATTTTTTATTTTTGGGTTTATACTTGAGTTTAATTATTTTTTTTAATTTGATATTTGTGTTCTTTTATCCAATTTGATATCTATATTTGACAAAAGTTATACTTTTTGATATTCGTAAATAATAGTATTAACTTTTTAGTGTTCAACTCGGGTTTTATATTGATTTGATAAAAGTTAATTGTTAATATTATTGGTTTGAGTTTTCATGATTTTGTTAATAGAATAAAGTTATTATTAATTGTGAATTTGTTTAATTTTTTATTTAATCTGTTAAATAAAAGAGTGTGATTTTTTTTCAAGTTGATTTGATGAAAATTAATTGCTAATATTGTTAGCCATCAAATCAATTTTAAAATCCGGACTAAATACTAAAAAGTTTACACCATTATTTTAAGATATAAAAATATATAACTTATTATATTAAACAAAACTAAACGTAAATACTATATTGAAAAAATTGTTAACTATAAATATCGAATAATGTATTAAGGTTTTGTTCCTATCACCTTAAATTGCAGATATAGTGTCAATTATAAAAATATATAATGTAATCATGCACTTTAGAATAGTTATTTTGTTTGAAGATGTAGTGCAGTTATGAAGTCGTCAAATATTCTGCTTGTAAGAATTCAATGTCACAAGATGTAAATGGGTAAAACAGTTAGGCTTTTGCATCAAGAACCAAGTGTCGAAGCTGAATAAAATTGGAATTTTGATTGATGAAGTCCTCCAATTTCATTGGTATATGAGCTGAAAGTCCTCCAATGCATAGCTATGAAAGATATGGATGAACATAGCACTTCCACTTATCTACAATTTCATTTTGGGGACTCTTGTCTTTTCATTGTTCCGACACCATTATCTTCCTCATCAGTTTCATGTCCTATGCCCCCCATTGTTAGATCACAAAATGCCACATGTTTTTCCAACACAAGTGTTATATAGTCCATACACCCATCAACAAGTTATTTTTAGTTTGGTTTTTTTTTCCGGGGAAACATTATCTATTTACATGAGATTTATTATGCTTCTCCATATAAGGAAGAACAAGAAGAGAAAAGTTCATTTACCATTACAACTAATTGCCTCGTTTAGATAAGCTTTTACTTGCAAATATCTACATTAAAGGGGGGGAAGGGTGTGATAATTGGAACGAAGCACGTGTCTTTGTTGTCGAAACCTTTTTGTTAAGGCTGACCCTAATGTTGGTGACAGTCAAGATGGAGTCCATTAGGTCTTGTCTCATTTATTCATAGCCATTGACCCTTTTAAAAACACTACCTTTCTTCTCCTCTAGACTTTCAATTCATACATTTATATCAAATTGATATTATTTTTTTCATGTTATATATTGTGCTTTAGATATTTTTTTCCATATCATGTCAGTCTCTAATTGAGTTCATTTGTGTTGGATTTGATTTAGAGAGAGAAATTATTTTAATTTCGTTTCATTTTAGGAGACTTGCAAGCTTCGAGAATGATTATAAGAGAAAAAGTTTGTAAAATGTTGCTTGTAAATCCATACAAATTTTGAGCACAAATAACAGGTATTGGATAAAAAAAAATCGTTAAATTTTATCATTAGTCTTTGTGGAAGTTGCGGATTTAATTCATGTATTTTAATTTGATAATTTTTAATTTTTATATTTTATAAAATTTAAAATTCCAATCCTCATATTAAATTCATTCATTTAAGTTCTGTTGTTTCCCAAATATAATGTAAGAAGCATATTACATATGTGTAAGGCCATATCGACTTGTTATTTTCACATATAAATCACTAAAAATTTAGTTAATGGATTAATGACAATTTTTTTATCAAGATTAAAATTTCTAAATTCGATAAGTATAGGGGCTTAGAATGATCCAATTAGAGAATATGGGTTAAATCTATAATCCTATACATAGTATAGAACTGGTAATGAAATTTAACCAAATAAAATTAATTACTACTATCTGGGTCAGGACTAAAATTTTAAAATTCAAAAAGCACGTGAACTAAAATTAATCAATTCGAAAAATACATGGACTAGTCAAATTAAAGTACAGAAAATAAATGGACAAGTACTGCAAAATACATGGATTAATAACTAAAAGATTGTAATTAAAGTTGAATTGTTGTCATAAAACATTGTAAAGGAAGCTTGTTAGTTAATTTCCCTCTAGGCTATATTAGAAACATGCATGGTTGTTTGTGAAGAGGTTGGAGAAAACATGTCCAAAAGTAGAAAATGGTGGGGAGGAAATGAATGAGTGGAATAAGAAGGATCCATGGATCTACTGCTGCCGTGTTGTCTTTTTAGTTTTACTTTGATCCGCAAATCTGCTTCTAGTCAACTCGTACAATCAAACCACAACAACAAACCATTTAATACTTATTAAGAAATAAATATTTCGTAAATCCAATTCTATATTTATAAATATAATTTTCCGCAAATCATTATACTTTAAAATATAATTAAATTTACCACTCCAATAAGATTTTATCATTAAACTTTAAATTTTACTAAATTTTACCAATAATTTTCATTGTTTAATTAAATTTTATCACTTACTATGGTTTAACTTAATTTTTTGTCAAATAAAAGAAAGACTTCAAAATACAAATAAAATATTAAATTTACTTTTTTAGATTAATTGTTCATAGTATATTAATTTATTAATTTTAAGTGTTAAAATAAAATATTAAAATTTATTATTAAACTCTGTCTTCAAATTATTTTAACTGAAAATTGAATAAAAATAAATAAATTTTAGTGACAGATAAATTTAAAATATAGTATTAAATTTATCTTTAAATATATGAATAAAAATAAAATATAATAACTTTAACCTATAATACAGTGGTAAACAAAAAGTATTAAATGTGTTAATAAATTAAAAATTGTGGATGTGGTAATTTCAGGCCATTGAACACACACAACTTTAGTCATTTTAGTGAGTTAAGAGGGAGACAAAGTGTTGTATGCGTTCTTTGTTCACCCAATTAGTCCGCGGAGTTTGTCCGCGGAGTTTGGTTTGGAGGGGAAGTTCCAATTATTTTTATTGGAAATATATTATTGCAAACAAAACTGTTAGCACAGATAGGGAACTAAATTAAGTGTAAATAAATAAAGTAATCATTGTATCATAAAAGAATTATTGTCTTAAAAGCGATTTCGCTCTGATCAGCGTAATCAAAAATGGACGTCACCCTTAAGGTTAACAAAGTACCTCCAAATTTGTACACCTAAATGAGGAAAATGTAACTCAAAAGGATTGCTCTTCTCATAAAAGTCAAGAAATAAACTAGAAGAAAATTGGGTAAACCACACTAGGTTCAATTCCCAGAAAAGATTGGAGAGATCACAGACGATCCCGCTTAAAATCCAATCTCCTAGACAAAATATCGCACTAATGTAAATTAGTAAAACACCAGAATTTTTAGAGAGCAAGAACATAAGAGAAAAGAGAGAATTGAGTTTTCTTCTTCTTTTTTTCTATGTTGTGAAAATTGAGTAAAATAGCTTGTTATTTATATTGTTTTCAAAAGGGGTAAAATGGTAAAATAGTAGCTGTGTCAGTTTTCAAGAATAGCAGAGGATTTTCCTCAACAAAAAATATTCTGCAACAATCAGAGGGTTTTCCTCAACCGAAAAATATTCTACAATATAAAATATTTTAAAAAATATTTCTGGTTTTGCATTACTAACATTCCTACACTAATGCAAAATAATTGGAAAAATTTGTAAACATGAGAAAAGGTAAAATGTGAGAAGAACAATAGTGAAATTAGTTGCTTAAGCACTAGAATCTTGTGGATTTGAACTAGTACGTAGTGAAATGAATGATTCTTCTATTTAACAATACCTCATGACACACGAATAATCTAGGGTCCAATTGAGTTCCACGATAGATTAACAATTTAGCCAATATACCTCAGGATATTGGTAAGTGCTCTAGAAAAATAGCCCGACGTCTTTCATAAAAGGTGGCTAATCATTCACACTTACATATCCCAGTATAGACCACCCAGACCAGGGCTATGAAATCATTACTTGCATTTAATAAGCTCAACCTTTCAGTTTTATTATTCGGTGAATTCATCAAATTCGTCTCAATAGAACCACCCAAACTCTGGGATATGAATTCATTAAGAGTAAGAAATTCAACCTCACATGTCAGTGAATTCATCAAGCCTGTCTCACTGGGACCACCCAAACTCTGGGCTATGAACTCATTAAGAGCAAGGAGCTCATCCTTATGCATGTACATTGTGCGCCATAGGGATAGGTAAATATGTACACTATGAGTCTTTCCATGGTTTCGTTTGCCCTCATTGAACTTAGAAGACTAAGTTGGGTATCCACCATGAATTCCTCAACTAGTGGGCTTAAGACTCATCTCCCTCAACGAATCAAGAACATTTTCATATATAACCCTTTGGTTAGTGGATCAACTAGGTTCCTCTAAGATTTTACGCACTCCATGGAGAGTATTTCGTTCTCTATTAAGTGTCTTAACATATTCATGTCTTATTCGTATATGCCTTTTCTTTCCATTGTAAGCCTGGTTTTAAGCAACACAAATATCGGCTTGTGAATGACATAATAAGAACATAAGAGGTGTAGATTTCCCCCATAAAGGAATCTCTACAAGCAGATTCTTTGCAACTCGGCCTTTTGTCTGACTTAATCAAGAGTTATAAACTTTGATTCTATCATGGAGTGAGAATTACACATATGTTTAGCAGACTTCCAATAAATAGTTGCTCCATTTAAAATAAAGACATACTCACTTGCAGAGCTAACTTTATCAGTTACCCAGTTTGCATCACAATATTTCTCTAGGACTATAAGGTATCAGACAAATTCCAACTTACAAGTTATTATACTTTAATTTCATTCAAAACCATTTGGGGAAAGTTTAACCTTGATAGCATAGTAACTTGCGAACCATGAAACTTTCCCCCACTTATTATGTCGATGCCCTCATCGACATGAAGTCACACTTTTAGTAACCTTGTTGCATTGAGATGACATTTCAGTCTCAAGTCCATCTTGGGCCTTCAAGGCCTAAGGTTATGATCCATTCAATGCACATCAGACATAGACTTGAACTTAGTCTCATCTCAATCATTGGTGTAGTCTTATCTATGCTCATTCCTCCGCCGAACACTTGGACCCAATGCCACAATATATAATCATCATGTTACAACCTTGAAGAACCCTTAATAGTATGACCCTTTGTCGACTAAATATTAACATGCCTTTGATACTTAAAAATACATCCCTCTAGATGTGGCACCAAACGCATTCTTGTTGCCCCAACACTAAAGTTCTCAACATGGGAAATTCAGACACATTGGTCATCCCCAACTTAGGCCCTCTCAATCCCTTCATGGTCACCCCATTGGGTTTGGCCATCTTGGCCAACCGCAACACATGCAACACCACCAAACTAGGTCGATCTCAATATCAATTTTAGACTTTAATGCTCATTCACACAAACTCTATCACACTACTTCTTTCTCTGCATAATCTCATAGGTTGCATGAATAAAACAACCCCCACTAGTTCTCTTGTTCAAGCTCTCGGACTTGATAATCCTCTAGTCTATTTTGGTTAAAAATTTTGTGATGCTTGGACTAGCTCCACAAATCTCATGTATTAGTAGCTCATAATGGATAAATGTACCGTAAGCCCTATCCCAAACACAAGAACCAGGTGATATACTCATGGTCCTTTGACCAACTCAAACTCAAAGGTCCTCCGACCAACTCAAACTCAGGGGTCCCCTAACCTACTTAAACTCAAGGGTCCTTTGACCCACTTAAACTCAAGCTTGCTAGGCCTTCCAAACCCATCTTGACTACAATGGCCCACTAGCCAACACAGATGGAGCTTGCAATCGCTCCAATGCTAATTAGGCACACTCTTGCACTACTCAGGTGTCTTTAAATTGATTGTCTCAATATCACACCAACATATTTATAAATCCAATTTTCCCTTCATTGTGTATTTTTTTCTCTCTTTTGAGATTCGAACCCTAAGACCCTTTAGGATTTCACGATATCCAAAGTTTACAATCAAGTCCCATAGGCTCAACTCTCAACTTGGAACAAACAAGCTAGAGTTAAACCACTTGAGATCTGAATCAACAAAGCCAAACCTGCATTCCATCACCTTAAAGCCCCCACTCAAGTTACAAGCTCGCATTACCAAGCTCAGCTTCTAAATTACCAGTAAGAGCCTCCATTGCTTCTAGCAGCGGGAAACGAAAATGATTCTCACGTTAAACAAAATCGTTAGCATTGACAAGAAACCAAACTAAGTATAAATAAATAAAGCAATCACTATATCATGGAAGAACCACTGCCTTAAAAGTAATTTCGCCCTGATCAGAAATGGACGTCGCCCCCTAAGGTTAACATGGTACTTTCAAATTCGTACACCTGAATGAGGAAGATGGAACTCAAAAGGATTGCTCTTCTCGTAAAAGTCAGGAAATAAACTGGAAGAAACTTGGGTAAACCACACTAGGTTCAATTCTCAGGCAAGATTGGAGGGGTCACAGACAGTCCCACTTAAAACCGAATCTCATCGACAGAATATCGCACTAATGTAATTGAGTAAAACACCAAAATTTTTAGAGAGGAAGAACGAGAGAGAAAAGAGAGAACTGAGTTTTCTTATTTTTTTTTATGTTGTGAAATATGAGTAGAATAGCCTGCTACTTATATTGTTTTCAAAAGGGATAAAATGGTAAAATAGTAGTCTCAATTTCTAAAAATGGTAGAAGATTTTTCTCAACATAGAATATTTTGCAAAAATCAAAATATTTTCCTTAACCAAAAAATATTTTAAAAACATAGTTCAAATTTTGCGTTACCAACAATTTTACGCCATGCATATAAATTTGTCTCTATCTGTTGCCATTCCAGACTCGTCTATTCACACAAATGTCTCAGGTATGTTATTCCAATTATGTTTCCAACTATATATCACTTTGCATTCAATTATAAAATTGTTCTCTAAATACATACAAAATTTTCAATTAAACACAAATCCCAAGCATTTCAAAAACAAAGAAACCAAAATTTGATTAACACAAAAAGTAGTTTGGTTTAATGGGAAGATTGAACCCCTAATGTCTCATCGCAGATTAGTTAAATTAGGTATTGAATTCAGTGCATCTCATATTAATATTCATATAGCTGACAATACATTTATTTATTTATTTTAAGTGTTCTATTTTTATGCATTTTATTCTAATTTAATTATAAAATTATTAAATATCCTCTCATATATTTACAAAGATGTTTATATCTTTTTATTAGTAAATTATTAAAAAAAATTAAATCTACTAAAATTCAAATCCAAACATTATACATGATACAAAATTAATTTTACCATTATAACTAAACCATCAATTCAATTATATTAAAGCTGTTGCCCTTCATTCAGAAACAAATAAACATCACATCTCTCTGTTTATTATCTAAAATAAATGTTTTGTAAAATATTTAAAAATTAATTAAGTTTTTAATTGAAAACATTAATCAAATGAGTTGTTAATCGAAAGCTATCGATCAATTAAACTTTTGAAATATAATTTTTTGTCCAAATTCTCAATTGAGTTGTTAAATGATATCATGAAGCTATGGTGGAAAATATGATGATGTAACCCTTGACCTGATGTTCGAGTGGAAAGATGCTAACATGATGGGTTTATTGTCTTTTAAATTATTTTTATGATGACTTAATTAATTTTTTAATTATTTTATAAGGTTTTATTGATTTTTAAAAATTAGCAAAAATTATTAATATGTTATACAAAATCATATAGAAGTTATTAAAATATGAAAAAAATTAAGAATTATTAAAAAGAGTAGTATTTTTAAAATTTTTATAATATTTAATAATATTTTTTTGTTTTTTTATAATTTTATAAAAATTTTATAATATTTTCATAATTTTAAAAAATTACAACGTTTTCCTTTCTTTCATACATTGCCCTTCATCATACCCTACTCTATCCTTATCAACTTCTCTTCAATTCTGAATCAAGACTATTGCTCTTCACTCGCTTAAGAGTTAGTTTGACAATACTTTAGTAGTTAAAAAATGTTTTTAAAAAGTTTAGTTTGGAAAAAGGAAAAGTGTGATCGCCGCTACACGTGCGAACATTTGATTGAAAAATATTACACCAAATATATATGAAATTAAAACAGCGGTGTCCACAAGTATATGAGTCAAATTGTAATATAGTATTTGTGTTAGAACGGAACACAGAGAAGTATTCCGAGGATTGTACCCAAGGGAGGATAGACTAAATCTATGAAAAATCTCTTTACAATAACAAGTCTAAATAGTAGTAATTAGATTTTATATTACGATAAATCATAAAAGGGTTGAATATGAGAAATTAAATAACTAAAATAAATAAGTAATAAAATAAACAAACAACTAAATCAATTAAACCAATCAAGAAGATTAACTCGTTTCAAGGGTTGTAATTAACATCGAATTAGGGTTTTAGGATGGATTAGCTATTAACTAACCAATTATTACCTCCTGGCCTCTAACTGATTAATTAATTGGTTGATACTCGCTTATTTCCTGACCTCACTTTCTCAACCAGGATAAATTACAATTTACTCGGAAAAACTTATCTATGACCTCGTTTAACCTATGATTACTTCTTAGGGTTGTCAAGCCTAGGGTTTAGGAATGCGTAATTTAAACTAATTAATCCTATCACGAAACCTTAAATTCCCTGTTAGTCATGTCCCCATTCACTCGTTAATCTCCCCTAAGGGATTTAGCCACTCATGATCTTCATAGTCTCAATCTCCATTGAATTAAACATGAAGTTAACACGAATAAATCGGAAGAGAGTAGAGATTGGAATAATCTTGATTTGATGTCGAGTGAAGAATGGAGTAGCGAATCTCTCGATTGGAATAATCAAATCTTGTCGCTTGCGAAAGAGAAATAACTAAATACTTTAATATATAAAATAATTCTTAGGTCAAAATCGATTCCAAGAGAGAAGAACAAATAGTTTATGAAAAATAAAGGAAACTTAATCTAATCCTACTCCTAAACTACAAGGGTTTTTGGAAGCGTCTAAGATGACTTAGTTACATCAAACCCCTAAGGTTTTATTTATAGGAGTGTTGAAAGCTCGAATTAGGTCTTCAGCACATCCTAGGTATTCATATAAAGTTGATTGTGTAGACGAAAATAGCCCCAGTATACTTGGGCTCCATGTCAACCCTATGTCGCACCATAGGCCTTGCATTGCATGAGATGACAAAGATTTGTAGGCTTCTTTGGTTCGTGTCGTGCTTTCACGTCTCGAGAAGCTTGTGCATCACTTGTCCCTTGCTCCTACGTCTATTGGGCCTATAATTCATCATCCTACACACTCAATTACACAAATTAGAACTACCTACGACTCGTGTCTGCCTAATAGGCCACAAACACTCACAAATATGTTGAAGACACTTATTTTATTAACTATTTAATATTAACTACTAAATACCGAAAATGCAATATTTAATAATAAAAGTGCTAGAAAACAAGCTCTTTAAGAGCGAAAATATACCAAATTAACTACTACATTTTACTGTAGGTCAAAGTGCAACAAAAAAAATGTTGTGGAAAAGTATGGTTTGTAATTTCAAGTGTTTAGCATTGCTGTTAAAAATTGCGATGGAAAGTTAAAATTTCCATTTTAGACATAACATTGGAAACTAAAAAGTAAATTAATGTATATGATATTTAAATAATTTAATATATTTATACATAAAGTATACATTTTAAATACTTTTTAAGTAACAATATAAATTATTTTAAAAATTAATAATACATAAAATATTTTAAAAATTTAAACATAATGATAAATGATATTTAAATACGTTAATATAATGATAAATAAGATATAATTTAATCTAAATTTTTAAATACCTTTCGAATAGTTCAAATAAATAATGGTATTTTGACAATTTCACTTCAAAATGTAAAAGCCTCACCTAAATACTAGTTTTTGCATTTGGGGTGAAAAACCGCTTTTAAGAAGTGCTTTTGATTTTAAAAGCTATGTGTTTGGCAATGCTTTAACTGCAAAAAAGTACTTTTAGCACTCCAATAATATTTCTGAATTTACTTTAAGACATCAAATACTAAACTCATTGTCATTCAAACCCCTTACTTAGCATCTCATATAAGTTGAAATATCATCACACTTCAAGTTCCCCTCTGTCCTTAATATTGAAACAAAAGACTCTAAACCTTCAAAATAATACAATTTTCTATACTCTTTAATATTTTTATAATTTTTTATAACTATTTAATAAAATTTTAATAATTTTTATAACTTTTTATAATTTTTTATCATTTTTGTTAAACAAGCTTTCCTTAGAAAATAATTTTGATATAACAAATATTATGTTTTGAATAAAAATAATTTTAAAACAATACTTGGCAAAAAGTTGGTCCAAATGATATCTTACAAGAAAATATATTAAACTTATACTTAGAAATTTTTTCAAATCCAAGTTAGTTAAAACAAAGTCTTAGACATTTTTCAAAGAAGTTAAAATTGTTCTAGCCCAAAAAGTATCGGTATTGTATCGATATTTTTTTTCAAGTATTGAAAAATTTATATGAGTACCGATAGATTCACAAATTTATCGATACATTTTTTTGGTATCGATACTAAAATGGCATTCAGTTTTCCAAAATGTTTACCAAGTATCGATCCAGTATCGATACGTTTTGCTTGGAATCGTAAATTTATGTAAGTATCGATAGAAGTCCATCTTTATCAATACCTTATTTAATATCGATACTAAATTGGCATTCTAACTTCCAAAGGATTTATTAAGTATCGATACGGTATCAATACCTTTTGTTTGGTATTGATAAATTTCTTTTGGTATCGATAGTTTTGGTTCCAACTATCACTAAATTAGACATTAAATGTTATTAGTATTGATACTTTTAATAAAATTTCGATACCTATTGTTGCAGGTGAAATTAATGTACTGGTATTTTCATCTCCAACGGCTCTATTCAATACCCCAACAACCACAACGGTTGGAAATCAATTGAAGGGTATAAATACCAGCTTCCAAAGGTCCTACAACAACAAGAGAGATTATTAAAGCTTAAGGATCAATCGAACAACCTTTGTGCTCAATTTTCCTATACTTTTCTTACATACACTTGTGAGCTTCATTGTTATTCTATCAACTCAAGTGTTCTTCTTTGTAATTATTCTTAATTGACAAACACTTTGATCTTGTAAGGGTTATTTCTTTGTTTGCTTATTTGTTTCTCTTTGAGAGGATTTGAGTATTAAGATTTGTGTAGAAATCTTAAGAGTGTTGTAAGGTTAAACCTTGTCCTCAAAGGTTGATCAAATTAGTAAATTTGGGAAAATCTTAGTTGTGAAAAGCTAAAGTAGGGGAGTAGACAATTGGGATCGAACCACTCTAAATCGTTGTGTCAATTGTTTCTTATTATTTCATTGCTTCCACCAAAATTTTAAAAGATACCAAAGTTTTAAAAGGCCAATTCACCCACTCTTGGCTATTTCAATTGATTTTTCGATCCATTGTCGAGCTAACAATTGGTATCAAAGCAATTCTCTAAAAGACAATTTAACAACCAAGGAAAGATCCTCGGAAAAACTCTTCAAATAATAAACTCAATCCACAAGATGACGTCTCAATCCGGTTCAGTCTTTATTGGGGAATGTCACACCTCGAAATCAGGTCCGATAATTTTGGGATTAGTGGATAGGATATGCAGTTTAGAGACCGGAGGTTAGTCTCGAAAAAAATTTAAAATTTAAAATTAGACATGGGAACTCAGAATTAAGTATCCAAAAAACATAATTTTTTTTAAAATAGTATCTAGAAAAATTAAAATAATTTTTTAAAAAATAAATCGAGATTAAAAAGAATTAAGGAAATGCGTTTTAAATTAAGAGGAAGGATTAATTTGTAAAAGGGATAAAATTGATAGTGGCTCAATGGCAAATAGTCCAAATTTAAAAAAAAATAGGTTGTCTCACCTATAATTTTAAAAGTCAACTGTCACTCCATCCCATCCTCATTCTCATTTGAATCTCTTCAAATCCTCCCAAATTCTCTCAAATTCTCTCCACAAATCTGAGATTCATTCCTACCAAATACCAAATCTTCTATCAACTTCAAAGAAAAACCTCTCAAAACTCTTCAATATATTCATCTTTTCTTCAAGGCATTTTCAAAGAAACCTTAATTCAGCTTTTTTTTTCTTAAAAAAGGTGATTTACTAATTCTAGGCTAGATTTATGTTTACAATTGCTTTACAAATCAAGTTTTAATCCTATTAAATGGAATTTCTAAGATTTATTGACTTCAAGTCGAAATTAAGCTAAAAATGATGAAATCTAAAATCCTTTGTTAAACATCTATTTCTAGGTGTTTTCTAACTTAGTTTTATTAGATCAAGAGGTTTTTAAACTCAAATTATCAAATCATAACGAATTTCTAATGGTTTTAATGAAATTTCAACTTCAAAGACTATTAATGGTGATTTTTTTAGAAAACTAAAATTTGAGTTCCTAGGTGTTCTAATTTGTTAAGATCAGTCCTAAAAGGTATAATTAGACGTTTAGAATCAATCTTGAGCATTAGGAATGAAACCGGATCAAGAAACTTGAATTTTGACTTAACTAGCTTGGTTTTTTTTATGAAAAGCTAGTTCTGATATGAGTATTTGATATGTTTCTGAGATTTTTATTTCTTTATGTGATGTGTTTGTATAATTTTTATTATGTATGTGAAAATTTGGATTCGTTGGATGCTTCTACAAGCAAAGCAAACGACAAGGAAAAGGTGATTTGAGCTTTCAGCTAAGCACATGGAAGCTTCAACGATGAGTGTTTCAAAGTCCTTGCTGGTAAGCACGATTCAAAATGTTTATTGGAGTGTTAGGAATCTTAAATTTTAACCTATCGGAGTGTTAGGAATATTAAATTTTAACTTAAGTCCTTTGAGAAAACATTTCTAATCTATTGCTTAAAATTGTGCAAAGTGTGCTTATGTTGTGTGTAATGTGTTGAGGGTGTGTTAAAATAATGAGTAAATGTGATGTAAACTATGATTGTGATCTGTAATCTACTGATTTTATGCCTGTGTATATGATCTAAAGTGAATGTGGCTCTATGAGAGCAATGCGATAGCACTTGAGAGTGCAAAATGCATGTCTATGGTAGGCATGTTTACTGTATGTGAAAAGTGAAATGTATGTGACAAATGTGATATGAAAATGTGCATGAAACAATAATGAAACATGACTAAATGTGGATATATTGGCATTATGATATTTTGAAATTATGGTTGGTGATACGAGTCACAAAGGCCCAACTCAAGCTCAAGAACGTGATGGGCTCAAATTACCACAAGACCCAATAACGAGGTCAAAGGCCAGGCAAATGCGTATAAAACTAAATGGAACCGTTCAAGACTTCATTAGCAAGGCCTTAGATGTGTATACAAAGGAAAAATAAAATCAAGATTCACTTTCTTGTTTTCAAGAAAATCAGGAAACCGAATCTTGGTCCAATTTTGTTGTTTTGAGCGATTTCAAGAATCAAGAAAATCAAGATTTCAAATCTTGGAAATCTTGGTCCAAGAAACTGAATCTTGCAGCTAAAGCGCATTGGATCTCAGTTATGAGCATCAACGAACTAATTTCGAGAGAGAACGGATTACAAGCCCAAGTTCTTGAAGATACGACCCAATAAGATGTTCCAAGCCCAACCAAGAAGTTTAAATTAGACTTAGTTGAAAATCAGGCCAAATTGTCAAAGTGGCCCAATTTGTAAATTTTAATTCTTTAAATACTTAGTTTTAATTTTTAGACTTTATGAACAAATTTCTATGTAAGAATTCAGTCCAAAAGGCCCATTTAAAGGCCTTGGACGAAATTCCCTTGAAAGGCGACAATTAGGGTTTTTTTTAGTTTTCCTAGTAGGGATAGGAAAGGAGGCCTATATATATGGCTTGGCCGGCCACCCTTATACATGATATATTGAATTCAGATTTTTTTTGTGGAGTGAAAACTCTCTTTGAGTTTCTCCAAGAATTCTCTCTTGAGTTTTCTTTAGAAGTAGTTTTAACAATCTTTTTTATTGTGGGAGCCATCTTCAACCTTCTTATTGCCGTGTTTTTACATTGGAAGGAAGATTAGAGCCGTTTGAAGGGAGTTGTGAAATTTTTCTTGATTTCAAGGCTTCTTAGGACTTTATCCATCTTTTTTGCTATTTTTTCTTTTTTAATTATTTTTGTTTGTGTCAAATTGTTGATTAACTTGGTTTAATTGTTCTTGTTACGTTTCCAGCCATTCCAAGCTTCAAGGATCTGTTTTGCAACATTCTTTGGCATCAAGAAATGTTCTTTATTCATCCTTTCTTGCCGCCCAAGTATCATTCTATTTCAATTTGGTTTTCTTGGTCTTTTAAGTTTAATTTTCTGTTTTCTATTTTCATTTTAGATCTAAGTGTCGATAGTTTTTGTAAGACTTTTTCCGTGACTTGGCAACTCGATCTTGGTCCACGCGCAACCCTCTATCAGTTGGCATGCCACAAGATTGTGAGTACTCACCCATTATTGATATGTGATATGATCATAAAGGCTTATGGGATGTGTTGGAGAGATAAGTGAATATTGAGCTAAGCTCCATTCAATGGGATGTGTTAGTGTGTTTGGAGAGTGTTTAGCTTATGCTATACTTATGGGATGTGTTAGGCTCTATTATTCGAGGTGTATCTGAAGATTTGTTTATCTAATGTGTATATTTATACATGTAAGTTTCATAGTCTCAATGTGCCAATGTATGATTTATTGATGTATATGTGACGAGTGTGCAACTACATGTGAGGATAAGACCATATTTGAGAGGCCCTTTAACATGGAAGTGTGTTTTTAACATGTGGTTCATGAGTGTGCAAATGTGTTTATAGTATGATTTTGCTTAACTTTTGAAATTGTGTAGTAGTATTTTTGAACATTCACTGAGCTTGTTTAAGCTCACACACTCCACTTTAAATGTGTAGAAAAATAAGGCAACCAAGGGGTGAGAGGCAAACAAGCAAGGTGATCTAAGCAAGGCAATACTTTTGCGTAGGTGACTTTAGTTTTAAATGTGGTTTAAAGGCAATGTTGGACTATACTTTAGGACTAGATTTTATAAAATGATTGTGGATTTTGAATTTTAATCATGGTTTTAATTTTTTGTTTTGATTGCTTTAGAATTATGCAAAGTACGTTTTAATGGTATGCATAAGTGTTAAAGACATGTTTAATGACTAAAATGAGACTTTGAGGTCAAAGCAGTTTTCTGTTATTTGTAGCATGTTTCAATGAACCAAATGGTATATTTTGGACTATATGCATGTCAGGCCAATTTAACATGTTGAGTAGTTGAATTCTAAGCCTTAGTTTCTGTGTATGCGTGATGAGGCTACTTGATGAGTCATTTTGTTAATGTATCCAATTATGTGAATAAACATGATTTAACCATTGAATATGAGTATTAGAACTTGTTTGAATTATGTCTGAAAGTTAATAAACATGTACTTTCGATGCTTAATTTCATATATCTACCTTTAATTTTAATATATTTAATTAATTTGATATTTCTACATCTTTACGATTTATTTCCTAGGATTTATATTTTAAAAAGTAACCATGAATTAATATTCAGATTAAGCTGAAATTTTTAGGATTGTTTTTAAATAGTCATTAGAATTAGATTATGTGATTAATTTTGTAAATCATGCGTGATTACATGTTTTGAGTGAATTGACCATTTTACCCATAAGTACCTATTGTATGTTTTATGTTAGAAATGCATGCAATTAGGTTTTATTTGAATTTGTATGACCAAATATGATTAAAATGTATGTTAAATGTTGATTAGGCATAGAGGAAAAAAATGTTATGCTCGAATTTTGCATTTGTTCAGTTCTGGGTCACTTCGGTGACTAATGTGTCATTCCGGATTTGGGTCAAATGTGTGCATACATTTAATTTAATACATTCGAAGTGTGCAAATGGGTCACTTGGGTGCAAATGTGTCCAATATAAATAGAACGAGAAAGATAGAATGAACCTTTAATTAAATTCCAAGGCTATGCATACATTATTTTGTGCACTTAGTCCCGATTAGTATAGTAGAGTTTCATATGTTCCAACGCCAAGGAGATATGGGACAAGCTAGAAGTCACTCATGAAGGTACTAGCCAAGTGAAAAAGTCTAAAGTTGAAATCCTTACACTCAACTACAAAACCTTCAAGATGAAGCCTGAAGAGTATATTAAGGTGATGTCCGATTAGTTTACCATCATCGTAAATGGATTGAAGTCTTATGGGAAGATTTATCCAAATGAAGAGGCGGTAAGGAAGATCCTTTGAAGCTTGCCTAAATCTTTGGAAACTAAAGTGACAATAATTGAAGAGGTAAAGAATTTAGAAACATTAACTTTGGATGAGCTCATCAGTTCTTTACTTACAGATAAGTTGGGGCTCAACAAAGGGGCTAAAGCAGAAAAAGTTGTGAAGAAAAAGGCTGGTGTTGCTCTTAAATCCACCACAAATGAAGATAGTGAATCAACCGAAGAGGTGGATGAAGAAAAAGAGATGTTCATGTTTGCTAGGAGATTCAAGAGATTCATGAAGTTCAATAGAGGAAGAATATTCCAAAAGAATGAGGGTTAAAGCTTGAATCTACCAAGAAGAATGAGGGGTTAAAGCTTAAATCTACCCCAAATGAAGATAGTGAATCAAGCGAAGAGGTGGATGAAGACAAAGAGATAACCATGTTTGCTAGGAGATTGAAGAGATTCCTGAAGTCTAATAGAGGAAGAAGATTCCAAAAGAATGAGGGGTTAAAGCTTGAATCTACTAAGGAGAAGGATCTCAAAATTTTCTATGAATGCAAGAAGCCGAGACATATCAAGTTTGATTGTCCTCAATGGAAGAAAAAGAGATATAGCAAGCAAAAACACAAGGCCAATATGGCTACTTGGAGTGATGAATATTCTTCCAATGAAGAAGAGTAAGAAGTAGCTAACCTTTACCTTATGGCCATTGATGACTCTAAGGTAACTTCTAACTCATCTAGTTCAATTTCTTATTCATTTGATAAGTTACAAGATGCTTATGATGAGATAGGTTTGGAATTTGAAGTCATAGTTTCAAAGTATAAGAAAAATATTTCGAAATTGAAAAATGAAAAGGACTTGCTTTCCAAAACCAATCATGAACTTGAAGAGAAAGTAAACAAAATGTAAGAGATTATTGATGATTTTGAGAAAAAAATTAAGACTTGCATAATTTACTTTTAAAAGTTCATGAAGAACATGAAAACCAACTTGAGTGGCTTAAAAGTGAAAAAGCTCACTCCCACAAACTTTTTCCAACAAGGTTTGAAAGAGGAGAAATTCAAAACAAAACTTTGTTAAAAATAGCTTTGAGTATTATAAACATAGAGGTCCTTTGAAAACTTATAACTAAAAATTAGTTAGAAGTGTATGGGTCCCTAAAGGACTCAGTACTACTCAAGATAAGAATTTCATTTCTAAATGGATACCTAAAAGGACTAAAATCTTGGAAACTAATTCTTATGGACCCAAAAGAATTGAGGTGCCAAAAATAAAAAAAAAGTTAATTTTATGTTTGTAGGAAAATGAGCATTGCTTCAATGTGGGCAATTCAAGCAAAAACTCACGGTACCTTGATAGTGGATGCTCAAGGCATATGACCGGTGACAAGAGCAATTTTATCAAATTGAAGCCAAAAAGTGGAGGAGAAGTTATTGACAACTCCAAAGAACTTATTAAAGCAATTGACTCTATTGGTAAAAACTCTTCAATCTTTATTAAAATTGTTTTGCATGTCAACTGTCTTAAGTATAATCTATTAAGTATTAGTCAATTGTGCTATAAAGGTCTCAATATCATCTTTGAATCAAATGGATGTAAAGTAATTGACATTGTGTCTAATAAGATTATGCTTGTAGGACATAGAATAGGAAATATTTACATGGTGCATTTTGTTAAATCAAGCTTTATTTGATAAAACATTTTGATATAACAAATTGAAGTGTTTTTGAATAAAATTTCAAATTGAACAAAATTGACAAAATGATTTGTTTAAAATTGAAGTCTAAGAGATAAAATTTTAAATATCTACTTTGAACTCTTAGAAAATTTTTGAAACAACTTTAAAATTAAGTTAAAATGATTTTCACTTAGTAAAAAGACTTTTAACAAATCAAATAATTTTCAAACAAGTCAAAATTACTCCATGACAAAAAGTATTGATAACTTTTTGGCCAAGTATCGATATTTTCTAAATTACCGATACCCCCTCTAAAAAGCGACACCAAAATGACATTATGTTTTTCATAAACACTACGAAGTGCCGATACGGTATCAATACCATTTCATAAAGTATTGATAAAAATGTTTTGGTATCGATAGATAAAGTCCAATGGCCAATGAATTTAGCATTTATTACAAAAATTATCGATACATTTTTATCTGGTATCGATACACACTATTGTAAGTGTATTAAATGCTTTGTTTTTCACATCCCCAACGGTTTTATTAACTACCACAACAACCTCAACGATTGGAAATCAATTAGAGGGTATAAATACTAGATTCTAAAGTTTCTACAACAACAAGAAAGCATATTCAAGAAAAATCATATAACATTTGTACTCAATACTTCCATCATTTTCTTGTATACACTTGTGAGCTCTCATTTTCTTTCTTTTGCTCAAGTGTATTCTTGTTTATTTATGTTTAATTTGCAAACATTCTGATCTTGCCAGGATTATCTTTTTGTTTGCTTCTTTGTAACTCTTTGAGAGAGTTTATATTAAGATTTGGGATAGAAATCTTAAAAGAGTTATAAGGTTAAACCTTTTCCTCAAAGGTTGAACACATTAGTGAATTTGGGAAAATCCTTAGTTGTGGAAAGCTAAGGTAGTGGAATAGGCAATTGGGGTCGAACCACTCTAAATCTTGTGTTTATTGTTTCATATGAGCTTTAATTATGGCTAAAACTATTCCTATTGTCGTTTAAATGTTTAAATTAGTCAATGAACTTTTCTTTATATGTTAATTTTAGTAGTCGTTGTTCTTATTCAGAACTGTAAATGCATGTATTAAGTTTTGTTGGTTGATGTAGCATCCTATAACTCGGTCCGGCAACCGAACCAGGTAGGGGTGTTACATGTACTATGTTTCACATGCATCATACTTGAATTTGACATTTCTAAGCATATGAAATCATTAAAAATTCCTAAGAATTCATTTTAGAATAGTTTATAACATATCAGGACTTAGAAACTAAGTTTGGAAAAATTTTCTACACTTGGCAAAACAGAATGGGCATTTGGTAAGTATCGATACTTATGAAAAAATATCGATACCTATTGGGCTTTAAATATTCTGCAGTGTGTTTTTAAATTCAAAATAGTTTTTCCCCAAAATTTTCTCTTCACCTGATTTTGAAACCCTTTCAACCCTAACTCTCAAATCTTTCATTTTTTTCCTTCAAATCTTCAAACAAAGGAACACACATTGTCATTTTTAACAAGGATTCAGAAAGATTGTTAAGGAATTTCATCTTTCAAAGTAAATTTTGAGGTAAAAACTCATATTTTTCAACTTTAATTTTTGTTAAATTATTAGTTGAATATTGAGTTATTGGGTTGATTTAGAACATACATATGTTATGATTCGTACAAGAGGTTGCCTTAAACTTACCCACATTTTTTAAAAAAAAATTGTTGCCTTTTACCCACCGAGTGTTCGTAGAAATTCCCAAACGAATTTTCTGAGTTATTTTAGCGTGTCTAGAACCTTAGTTCATTACAATGCCTTTAAAGAAACAATCTAAGATCGATGCTCATTCCTCCATCCCTTTTAGTGGGTCTAGTTCATCCCTTAGTGAATGTTTTCGTTCTCCAAGGGAACGAATGCAATTTAATACCTATTTTGCTTCTAGGCTTGTTAACACCTTTATACCACTTGATTTAGGTGATTTAAAGACTATGAATTTCTATCACCTTCAAATTTTACGAGATTGGCAATGGATTGACTTCTTAAAAAACTGTTCTACGACTTTTGAAAATCTTGTTCAGGCCTTTTATTCTAATTCCAAGCTTGAACATGATGAGTCGGATGAGTCCATTATTTCCATTAACTCATATTTGATGAACACTCTTATTTGCCTCACTCTTGAAGATTTCAAAAATTTATTATCCTTACCCTCTAGTGGTGTCTCTAATGAAAAAGGTTTCTTTAGTCCCGCATTATATGTTGAATCCCATCTTTTTTCTAATCTAGACATTCATGACCGTCTTTTGCACTTCATTATTACTTGGGTTCTTAGGCCTATTTCTAAACATGTATTCATTTGGTCCATCAACTATTGGTGGATCGATTGTTTTAAGTCCAATAGGCCTCCCGACCTCACGCTTCTCATGTTCAATGATATAACTAAAGTCATTGAGAAGGAGCTCGGTAGCTCATTAAATCTTCCTTTTGGGACCTACCTTTTTTATATTTTCACTTGTCTTCATATCAAAGCTCGTGGTGACCCTCCTGTAAAGAAACACCAACCTATAGGTTTTGGGGCACTTCGTCATGCCGGTTATCGGTTGGACTCTATCTCCGTTGAATGGATCAAAAGTGGACAACTAACGCCCAATATGATGAAGATTTTGGAGGAAATCCCAATGATGTACCTTCACCCGAGAAAGTTTCGCCACTTGCTTCTTCATTCGCTCCACCGCAAGCACCATCGTTCTATGCTGATACTCTTTCCATATTTGATGCTATTAGATTAGTACAAGAGGAATTTAGAGGATTAGACTCTAAGGTGTCTAGGTTGGAAGATAACATGGGCTCAAGGTTTTCATCTTTAGAGGATCAATTAGCTCAACTTGTGGCTAATTTTCCTCCACTGCCTCCTCATCCTCAAAAGGATTAGGATAGGTGTTTCAGATTCATAAATTTTCATGTGCATCATTAGCTCATTTTAATTTGTTTCCTATGTCTTTTCTTTGTTTACGCTAAATGTTTATTTTGGTATATTAAACTAATCGTTTCTATCTCTCTCTTTAGTTTTACTTGTTTTATTTTGATATAACAAAAATGGGAGAAGAGAAAGGTAAATTTAATTTCGATGAATGATTGATATTGTGCTTGTGCCAATTGTATATTTAGTGATCAATTTTTTTCAAAATATCTTTAACTAAAATTGAATGACCTATTTATAAACGAATGGCAAATTTTTATAATGAACAACAATTTTTTTCTAAGCCTTAAATTGAAAATAATCTTTAGAAAGAGGGAGAAAACTTATTCAAAACCAAATTTACCAAAATGGTTTGTTATATAAAAAAAGGGAGATTGCTAAACTAAGCTTTACTTGGCAAATAATTTTGATATAAAAATATTATGTTTTGAATAAAAATCATTTTAAAATAATATTTGGCAAAAAGTTGGTCTTAAATGATATCTTAAAAGAAAATATATTGAACTTATACTTAGATATATTTTTTTTCAAATCCAAGTTAGTTAAAACAAAGTCTTAGACATTTTTCAAACAAGTTAAAATTGTTCTAGGCCAAAAAGTATCAATCCAGTATCGATACTTTTTATCAAGTATCAATAAATTTAAATGAGTATCGATAGATTCACAAATTTATCGATACATTTTTTGGTATCGATACGAAAATGGCATTCTATTTTTTAAAATATTTACCAAGTATCAATCTGGTATCGATACGTTTTGCTTGGTATCGATAAAATTATTTAAGTATCGATAGAAGTACACCTTTATCGATACCTTCTTTAATATTGATACCAAATTGGCATTTTGACTTCCAAAGGATTTATTAAGTATCGATACCTTTTGTTTGGTATCGATAAATTTCTTTTGGCATCGATAGTTTTAGTTCCAACAATCATTAAATTAGGCATTAAATGTTATTGGTATTGATACGTTTAGAAAAATATTGATACTTATTGTTGCAGGTGAAATTAATGCACTGGTATTTTCATCCTCAATGGCTCTATTCAATATCCCAACAACCACAATAGTTGGAAATCAATTGAAAGGTATAAATACCAACTTCCAAAGGTCCTACAACAACAAGAGAGATTATTAAAACTTAAAGATCAATCAAACAACCTTAATGCTCAATTTTCCTATATTTTTCTTACATACACTTGTGAGCTTTCATTGTTATTCTATTAGCTCAAGTGTTCGTCTTTGTAATTGTGCTTATTGGTAAATACTTTAATCTTGTAAGGGTTATTTCTTTGTTTGCTTATTTATTTCTTTTTGAGAGGGTTTGATTATTAAGATTTGTGTAGAAATCTAAAGAAAGTTATAAGGTTAAACATTGTTCTCAAAGGCTGATCAAATTAGTAAATTTGAAAAAAATCATTAGTTGTGAAAAGCTAAGGTAATGGAGTAAGCAATTGGGGTCGAACCACTGTAAATCGCTGTGTCAATTGTTTCTTGTTCTTTCATTGCTTCCACCAAATTTTTAAAAGGCCAATTTACCTCCCTCTTGCCTATTTCAATTGAGTTTTCGATCCATTATTGAGCTAACAATTTTAATATTTTAATATAATTTTCTATAGCCTTTAATTAATTTTCTATTATTTCTAAATTTTTATAATATTTTCATATTTTTCATAATATACTAATAATATTTATAATATTCAACCATTTTTAATAATATTTTATAATTTTTCTATGTTTTTATATATTTCAAAATTTTTATAATATTTTATATTTTCATTAATTTTTATGATTTTTCTATGAGTTTTATAATTTTATAAACTTGTTATAATATTATAGTAATTTTTGGAATTTGAAAAATCAATTAAGCCCTCCATTAACATTTTTTTATGTCAAAAGCCTCGTTAGCCGCCATGTCTTCATTCATTCATGCTAATTGCTATGTCACCACTTAACGGCTCTTTAAGCACTTTGATCAAGTATTCTATTTCAAAAGCTCAAATGGTTACTAACTTTCGATTAAAGGCTCAATCAATTGCAATTTTTAATTAAAGTCTTAATTGATTTTTTCATTATTTTATAGGGGCATTTGTAGCATTAAAGGGTCTTTAAAGCCATTGAAAAAATCAATTAAGCCCCTATATTTTTTTTGCACTCAATTGTGCAATTGAATATTAAAATTTCATTCAATTAAGACATTTAACCATTAAAGTTAATGGTTAATTATTATAGCGTAACGTTAGTCATTTTCTTGAATTGTTTTCGTCAACTGACATGCCAAGATTGTATCAAGTGGCAAAAACTAATATTTTATAATTAAAATCATAAAAATTTACAAAATCATAGAAATAATTAAAAATTATAAAAATATAAAAATGAAAAAAAATTATAACAATATAGAAAAATATTATACATGAAAAAATATCCAAATATATTAAAATTTATTAAAAATAAAAGTACATGTAAATTATATAAATTATGAAAAAATATATAAAAATGTTAAAGTTATGAAAAACAATATTTAAAAATATTATAAAATATTATAAATTCACAAAAAAATTATAAAACAAATTAAATATTATGAAAAGTAATTTCTTTTCATTTTCACACAACCACATTAACACTAAAACACCTATTAAATTTTATAAATTACTAATTTTGATCCCTAAAGCTATTTGTTGTGCTCGTACGCCATGAATTCTTCTAAAGCTTGCATCCTTTTTGTCCATTGTCGATGACAGGAGAGTGTTTTGAGAGGTACACTATAATGGGGAAATGGGTTGAGAAGTTAAGTGACAACCAAGGTTGCTTATAAATTTGTAAATATATTTTTTTATATTTTTATATTTCTATATTTTTTTAAGGAAAATTATTTGGTACATTGGTAGTAGAGTTTTAAAAATATATTTCTATATTTAGACTTCACAGGTAGGATTAAGGGGTTGACAAGTGTCTTATAGAGGTATAGTAAAATATTAAAAATATATATATTAAAAAGAAAAAGAAAAAGACACATGTCAATTTTTTAAGATTGTTTGTGGAATAAAAAAAAGTATATTGTCAGTGTATCAAATACTCACCCTTTTTGTAATTTTATATAATTTTTTGAGCTTTTTTATATTTTATATATTTATTTTTTATACTTCATATACTTTTTTATTTTTTTGAATATTTTGAATATTTTTCAATTTTTATAATATTTTTTGTAATTTATAATATTTTTTATAATTTTTTTTTGCACTTTCATATATATTTTTTCATTTTTTAATATTCTTTATAATTTTTTTTATGATTTACTATAATTTTATTTTTTTTTAAGTTAGAATCTTCTACCTTAAGTTTTAAGGATGTTAAAAATGAATTGAATTAGATTTAATTAAATTTTGGTTTCAATTAAATGAAAACCGATTTTAATTTATTTTAAAATTTTAAAATTTTGGCATGAGGTGGGTAGATATCCGCTTATGTTTGCTTTTGATAAATAAAAATAATATCAAAATTTATTTTTGGAAAAATCAAAAATTTAAAAAGAGAAAAAATATATTAAAACCCAAATCTGGTCAGAATTTGTTTTGGAAAATTCCGTTTTCAAAAGCCGAATTAAATTTTTAAAATTTTGAAATGCTAAAGGCCCAATTCATTTTTATGTCCAATTCGGCTGTTTTTAAATTAAGTCCAAAGCCCATTAAACTTTTGGTTTCTCCGGCAGCGGAGAGAAAGAAATCAGCTTCTGAGAAAAACAAAAAAGCAGGGGTGGGAAAATTGCAATCTAGTCCCCTTGTGTTTTTAAAAATCTCTACGCCTTTTTTTTTTTGGGCAGGGGTCCCTCCGTGTTTCTGAGTTATTTTCGAGGGACCTTCGCCTTTTAAAGTTGCACAATTGATCCTTGGACTTTTTAACTTGATTCTAATTTTACAGTTTCAAGCAAATAAATCGTTCTATAGGTTCCTCTGTTTTCTACATTCGATTTCTTAAAATTAATTTATTTGACTCTTGATTTAGATTTTTACTATTTTTGTTTAGCTTACATTTTAATTCTAATTTATAATTTACTCCTAATTGTTAGATTTTATATCCTTAATTGTAAGTTTAATTTCTAGGCTTTCAGTTAGAATATATACTGTATTTTAAGTTGTAATTTGACTTAAGGACTTCAAAATGCATAAATTAAACCCCGTTTTTGACTAGGCTAAATTAGCCATATATGCTTTTTTTTTAAATTAGGCTTATAAGTCAATTTTTTAAAAATTTAGGGGAATAGGTCATTTTTGGAGAGAGAAATAAAAAGCACGCCCAACGTTTCTCTCTCCCAAGGTTAGGGTTTTAATATTTCTAGATTTAGATTTTTGGATTTAGGGTTTTTTACTAAAAATGCAAAATTTGATAGGTGGTTTTGAGGAGTTGGGGATGTAATAATGCGCCTCATAACACATACATTTCATATATCATAGCGAGATAGGACCATCACCTCAAAAACCCATTCTAGGAAAATCTAATTTTGGGGTGATTGTGCTTGATAAGATCAAAAGTCAAAGTGTAAGTGGAGGTCCCATTTGGCGTTCGTGATGCGGTTATGGGTTCGAGTATAACCGGGGGCCAGTTGATGGTTGTTATGCAAACACAAGTTCAAGCTTTTTGGATACCTCACAAATGATGCCTTATGTATACCATACATAAGATTGATGTCATAATCATAGGAAAAAATGGAGGGATTTTTTCAGTGTAATCAACATAGTTTTTTTTCTTTATTTCCATATAGCCAATATCTTTAACCTTTTATTCTTATCCGAAGGCTGATACCGAGGTGGACAAAAGAGGACTCTCAGGGGGAAAGCGGATGTTTCGGCAGAAGTAAAGGTCAAACTCGAGTCAGCGGGACAACGGTTGTAGTTATTAATGGACTATTTAATAATGGTAACCGTTGTCAGTCGAAAAAAAGCATCACCTTTACTCTACAAAAATAGTCGTTCCCCGCCTAAGAGTCCTCTTGTATCCACGATGGTGCCGGCTTTTGAATAAGAAGGAAGGTTAAAGGAATCGATTGCCTGGAAATAGAGAAAAATTACGTTGATTATAGCAAGAAGGCCCATAGTTTTTCCCTATGATTATGACCTCAAACTTTTGTATGTTATTCATAAGACAATATTTTCAGGTATCCTAAAATTTTAAGCTTGTGGCCACGTAATGACCATCAACTAGCTCCCCCATTATACCTCAATTCATGACCGCATAACGGTCGTCAATTGAGGCCTCCACGTATACTTCCACCCGTGACTGTACAATAAAAAATCACCTCAAGAACCCAACTTCCCCAGGAAAGGCTTTGGAGGTAATGTTTTCATCTCGACATGATATATGAAAGTTAAAAGAAGCTACCCCAGAGAATAATTTTGTATAATTGATACACGTTTTAAGGTGTCAAATACTCTGGGAGCACTGTTTTGATGAAATTATATAACTTTAGGAACTTGTTATCGAATAATACTTTACATTTCATCATCATTGTTCGACGAATGCGTGTATCCATAAATGGGTTTCAAAGCACATATTCCCTCTATCACTGGCTTATTTTCCTATTAAAGGGACATAATTTGCTTAACTTAGACACGCAGCAAATTAATATCAAACATCGAATTGTTGAGTTACGGGAGTCATGTGTACTTCTTCGACAACCCTCTATCTATTTGTTTGATTTTGTTAATCCAATTCATAATCAATATGAAAATGAGTTGACGAGTGAAATCTATTATTTACTACAATAGTCAAATTATAATACAAAGGTCGGGGTGGTATTTGGAGGAGCACAGCCCGTGGAATTGACATTCAATCGTACCATTCAATTGTGTGAGCTATGGACTAGAGTTAGGAGAAAAGTCAAAGAATCGACTCGAGGAAGAATTTTGAGGTTGTAATGTAGATATCTTGCTTCCGTTGACCCCTATAGGTATGACCTATTTGATGTGAATGGTAAGCTCTAGCTCGAGACGGTCATATCATCATATGTCTCAAACGAAAATGCTAAAATAGAGTTATACATCGAGTTTGTAGAGGCTGATGAATCATACCCATCTTCGACCACCATTACGACTAATGTTAGACCTGATCTGAAGTAAAAAGTCCAACTACATGGATGTGCTATGGGTTCACTGGCTTGTTACAAAGCTCCTACTACGATGTCCTCGAAACATCTATGGGTAGACACTCAGGAGAGGGACGATCAACAGAGGTTATGCGAGTACTGTAGGAACTTGATGCATACAAAGAAAACATGTTTTGTCTTAAGGGGTACTTTGGGGCCTTAACATTGATAGGATTATTTTTTGTTAGAGAATATATTCATTACAATGCTTCTATTATTCTAGTGTTCTAAATTTTTTATTTCTTATTAACTTACACATAACTTACTTTAGAATGTAATGAAGACAAATATAATGTTGGAATAAAAATTTATGGTTTCTTTATTTATGTCATATATATTTACATCATAGTAATAATAAAAAATTACATCAATCGTGTCATCGGGGGGAATGTGTGCCGCAAGGTAGTGGACAACGAAGTTGAGGAGGATTTTTGTACACAATTAGAGATGCGGGCCTATCAACTTGATCGTTACCCTTCATCATCATCGCCTTCACCCCCACCCTCTTGCTTACCTTTATCTTCAATGTCGTCATCGTATTCGTCTTTGCTCTCGTCTTTGTCTCCATTGCCATCCTTCGTGCTCGAGTGCGGTGTCGTCCTAGCCTCCCATCGTGTATCCTCTACTCTACCGACAGACAGTTGCACCGATACCCATCCCAATAAAATAATGATATGGGCGGTGTTTGTGTCACTATTGCCGTGTAACCGTAAGGTTTCATAAAATCTGGATACGTCGGTATTGACTCGGGTATCAATACTGACATAGACAGCTAAATCAGCGTTTGTATCGATGTCACCATCGATGAAGGTGCATGTGTTCGCCTCTGGCCAGACATTTGGGTCGACATCGACATAGGGTGTAGAATACGAGGGACATCGGTGCCCTAAAATATGCACCTGCGAGAATAGAAGAACCGAGCACGTGCGATAGTGGTTGTAGTGCAGAGCTTGTGAAAAAAACACGGGGTTAGTGAAATGAATAGGAATAAGTGAAGTGAACTGACCGGGGATATTACGTAGACATAGGCAAAAATTCTTCGGGCAAAACCGATGATGAACCCATCGTGCGACCGCGTCTGGCCCTACGCTGTTGCTGAAGCGATCATTGTTGCCTCTTCTGATAAAGTTGCCTACTCCACGCCTCCACTGATAGTAGATATGGCTCGCCGACAACTTTAAGCCACGTCAAGTACTCTAAATAGGCCTCCATGTCTGCTAAGAAAAATGGTTCACTGATGGGTAAGAATTCCATCCTACAATCCCAAGCCTCGATGTCGTCCTTATGAACCTCAGCTAATCCTCGTCGGTCTTCCTTTGCATGTCTACATTGTGCAGCTCATTCAAATCTCGCAGTGGCAGTCGATTTTGTTGCCTCCACCCAAACTATTGTATCACCCAGTCCAATTCGTGCATTTCCACCGTCACATACACTATCAATGGCACATTCATGTCCCACATCCCCTGATTGTCTAACACTTCTGACGAGATACAAGATATGATATCGGTATCGACGTATGACATCCATTCAAACTGAAATGCACAATTGTAAATTTCGTTATGTACGAAATTTTATTTTACAAATCATTGTATAATTAATATAGGTTCGTTAGAAAAAGTAATTAACATTGGTTTCCAAGTGTTGATCTAACAACAACCTAATATCTTCCAACTCCTCGGGTAGTTCCACGTAACTCGACCCATGGTTTCACCTATAAAAGCAATACGTTAGTTCAAACATATAATAACTAAAAACATTTACTGTACAAATTACGTATTTATTAATAAATAATATTTACCATGTCACCAACGAAAATATGTATGGGTCATTCACTCGGGAATGTATAAATGGTAGCCTCCATTATGCCCACGACTATAGTAGGAGTAGGATATCTTATCCGGTTCTATGGCCCGACATAACTCCCGGTATAACGTGGCCAACACGATTCGTTCCCAACTGAGTTGTCTGTATTCTTTAAAGTCTACTAGGTGTAGTAGTCACCTTACGTGCACCAAATTTTGAGATTTATCAGGCATTAAAATGTCCCTGATTAACTAAAGGATGAATGCTTGGGCTTATTGTTCTTTGACGACCTTGGACGCATGCGGAAGAAGCTTTTCGAAATTTTTTTCCCACAAATTCATTGATATCCGGCAACCATCAAAATTATTTGTGACCTTCCCCAATAATGTCGTGCAAAGATCCTCTTTATCGGGAACGATTGCTGCTCCCGTGACAGCTGGCACATCCACCGACAGACCGAGTTGTAACGCCATGTCTTCTAGCGTGATTGTACACTTGCCACATTAAGGATGGAAAGTGTGTGTCCTGGGTCTCCATCTTTCCACCAACAAGATAATGACTTTAGAATCTAGTTTGCAGCCCCTGAGCATATGAAACGTATGCAAGAATCTTGTCTCTTACAAGTAACCATGAATTTCAAAGATCGGAGGCTTTGCCAAATTATGTATGAACGCCTCTAAAACACGATAATCTACCTATTTATAATGACAAAACAATTATTTTAGTTTCAAAAAATAATTTAAATTTAACTTAATAAAAAATAACAAAAATTAAATTTTCCTCTTACCATAGCTACTTGAGTGGCGAAAATGGGATTGTCATCGAAACGAATTAGAGAGGTTGTCATTTGTGAAAACTTAATTCGAACGAATAAAATAAAGAATCATTAAAAAAATAATATTTTTAAACGAGAATATCAAAAAATTTAGAATAAGAACTTGACAAAATTGAGAAAGTTGTGAGAGTTAGAAGATTAGAAATAATTGAGAGAAAAGGATGTGAGTGAAAAAAAATAAATTTTAGGGATATTTATAGGTAAAAAAATGATTGTTGCCTTTCTTTTAAATTTTTTTACTGTTGCAGGCTAACGTCAAAAAGCCGTTGGATTTGACCATTGAGGGAAAGCGCGACCAACTGGATGCGCTTTCCATTTCTCTCTCAAAAAATGGTCTATTTCCCTAATTTTTCAAAAAAAAAAGACTTCTAAACCTAATTTTTTTAAATGGCATATATAGCTAATTTAGCCTTTTGACTGTGACTACCGTTAATTCTTGCGGTACCCGGTCCAAACTTTTCATTTTTTAATACCAAAAACTTCAAGGTAGGTTAATAAAATGCTGACCTAACATTTTTAATAATCAATGAGTTCATAGAACCAAACCCTAATACTAAAACCCTAAACCTATCAACCCAAAAAAAATGTATGCCACCGTTGAGTTCTTTTCAAGTATGTTTGAAACTTCCATTCATTTTATATTTCTTTGAACCCAGTACTCTAGTTTTTACTTGTAATCTCACAAGTCATTTGTTCTTTATTTCAAAATTTTGAAATAGCATACACATAAACTGAAGCTTTCATTATTAACTAAATTTTTAGGGTTTTAAAAGATATCGTCGTCATCATCTTCAGGTAACCGTATCAACCTATACTTGAAGAGCTTCAAGATATTAGAACCAACCCATGAGCTACTTCAACAACAAGCTCTGACACAAAACCCAACACCTCTAATGGTTGTGTAATATCCCATATTGGGAAACATACTTTCGGGACCCCGTCTTCACGAATCGGGTTCAAAAATATTATTATATTTTTAAGAGTTACTTTAGAAGTGAATTGAATGTTAATTAGATAATTTTTAATTAAAAGGGACCAGATTAAATAAGGGATAAAAGTAGGAACTGTTACTAAATTTTAAGATAAAACTAGTTTAAGGGACTTATTAAGTAAATAAGCCATAATTTATATTAGTATATAATGGTTGACAGTTTTAATCTATTTTATTAGTATTTTACATATGTCTTATGTTGGAAAAGTAATTAAGTTAAAGAATAAAAAATAGATGAGAGATATAGTTAGTGGGGAGAAGAAAAACAAATTTATTAGTCTAAATTGTTTCTTCTTTTCGAAACCATAAGGAGATGGGAAAGGGGTTATTCGGCCATAGAGCTTGACTGCATGCTTAAATTGGTAAGTAAGATTAATTCTTTTGGCATGAAAGTTATACTTTTGATGTTTTAATGTCATTATAACCAAAATCAAAACATTCAAAAGTATCGATAGAACCGATGGATAGTGTGATATAACTCTGACAAGCTTCTAACCCAATCAAGCTTCCGATAATCTGTGAAATAAAGGATAAACAACTACGTAAGCAATGAATGCTTAGTAAGCTCGTACAAACTTTAAACATAATATTCCAATTCAATAATAAATTTTATATATTTAATATAAAGCTATACCAATGCCTCAAGATTTATCAACTACATAACCACCAACTCATAAATGAGTAAGTCTATCAACATCATATATATATATTCATTTCTAATTTAATAGGATTTTACAAACATTATACACCATCAATAACCTTTTCATAAAACTACGAATAACTTCCTTTACTTATTTTCCATTCTATTTATTAAACATAAACTTAAATAACAACATCAATTAACTAATTAATATATTTATTCATAACATAGGTAAGTTCAACCATAACATACGTAATTTCTCATAAATATAAGTACATTAATCAACTTATCAATCCTTTTTTCATCATATCACATTTCAATTATGAACTTACCGTTTCATTTGTATAATACTAGACATAAGTATATACATCAATCATAATCTCAAGCTTGACATAAGCCTAATCACCATCATCAATACACAAGTTAGTACATTTATGTATATAACTCATTTCCATGTTTCAAATCACTATCCCATTTTTAATTCTCATATAATATCATCCAATATCAATCATAATACTGTTTTATTTAATTACCCCTATTAACACGACTCGGACTCAGACGAATACACGGATCTAACCAAACACCCCAGTTTGGCACCTAGTGCCACATCGGATAATTCGAAGTACTAAATTGACACCTAGTGTCTCATCAGTTAAACCGAAGTAAGTTGGCACCCAGTGTCTCATCGAATAAATCTGAAGTAATAAATTGACACCCAGTGTCTCATCGACTTGAAGTCGAAGAAATCCTTAAACTCTTCCAATCCTATGACATTCCATCTATATCCGACTCAACCCAATACAGTTAATAGGGTTCCAATTCATTTTAATTCAAATAATCAATACATTCAATATATATATATCAATTTCCATCCATTCAATCAACTTGAATTCAATTCAATAACAAAGTGTCAAATACTCAAATTGCACATGCTAACATCTTTTATTTGATTAACAATGTCCCAATTCACACAATTGCTATATAAATAGCTATTCACATATCAAACCACAATTTTTTATACATTGGTATTAGCCATTCAATACTCAATTCATGAGTACATAACTCATGTATCTCATTTAGTCACAACATATCTCATTTTCATTTATGTTCGAGTCAATATTCAATAATTAACAAACATTTCAAATTCATTTAACATTTTAAATTATCAAAATTTTCCATACGAAGAACGACTTACAGATAAGAGAACATCTTTAACAAAAGCTCATAAAGCTAGTCCACTAGAACACACCAATAGAAGCTCATAAGAGCTAAACAGAAGCTTGTGAGAGTTGATCCACCCAAATCACTCCAAACAGAAAGTAAAACATGAGAGTTCACAATAGATGCTTAACCCCGATTTACTTGGGTAATATTTCGATGTCTCCCTCCAATACCACCATACACCAATTTACGAATGTACTCAAATCTCACGTTTAATCCAAACTGAGTATTAAATTCGATAATATATTTTCAATAATAATTCAATCCCAACAATAGAACATATATATATAATATCCATCACCAAATAATATTCACGTTAATCAAAATTATACAGAATATAGTTCATACGAACTTACCAGGCTAAATTGCAGAAATACCAATATTTAGAGACATTTTGGTAATTTTTTATTTCCCTCGATTTTCCACCCGATCTTGATCTAAATTAATAATTTCATTCAATTTATTAATTTAAATAATAAAAAATTCATTTCATGCAATTTGGACATTTTTGACATTTTTATAAAATTGCCTCTAAAATTTTACTTTTATTCAATTTAGTCCCTGAGCCCAAATCATGAAATTTAACCATTTTTAATGCAAAACCATGCTAGCCGAATATTCATGGCATTCAATATAGCCAAATTTTTTAATAATTTCACAATAAACCCTTGTATTTTTACTATTTTAACATTAGTCCTTAATCAAAAAATTCATCAAAATTACTTAATAAAATACTTTTAAATATCAACCAACATCTCAAATTCATCATTTAATAACTAAAATCATATGGATTCATCAATGGAAACATTTAAAATCTTTAACAAAATCAAAAACTAAAGTAAGATTTAGTTGGACCTAATTGTAACAATCTCAAAAACATAAAAAATACAAGAAATAGGTAAGAATTGAACTCACATGAAACAAATTGAAGAACCAATTCAAGGAGCTCTCCCATGTTTGTTTTTGAACCGAAAATTGGGAGAAGAATAAAGAATTGCCTAGAAACTTTCTAATTTCACTTTTATTTTATTTTAATTTCAATTTAATTACAATTTTGCCATTAATGGCTTTATTTTATTATTTTTTTTCCATGTTATGCCGCCTCATCTTTTCATTTAGGCATAATTTCTATTTAGGTCCTTTTTATTCATTAATCAAGTCATTTAGTCACTTTATTATGATTAGCAAGTTTTGCACCTTTTTCAGTTAAGTTCTTTTTAATTAATTAACTGTCGAAACGTTAAAATTTTTCAACGAAACTTTAATACTACATTAATGGAACTTCGTAAATATTTATAAAAATATTTATGACTCGATTTATAGAAATGATGTCCCGATACTTCATTTTCTAAAATCACTTGAACTAGAGTTTTATCACTCGAATATAATAATTCATTATAAGACATAAATTACTAATTCAAATTTTTTTAAACCATATTTGACTCGTAAATATTAAGTAATAAAATTTACAAGCTTACTTGCCAGATTTGGTGGCCTCGAACCACTGTTTCTGACATTACTAAAAATTGGGCTGTTACACGCGTGCTTCGTAAACACATGTCCAACAGGCCTGGAGTTCACAGAAAATGTCAGTACTAGGGATAGAGAATGTCAATACCGGAGGCAATAGAATAAAGACAAAGCAGTGGGGCCCTACTATGAGCTGTAACAATACTTGTAACCGCATGTATAAATACTTTAACATTCCTATAAATAAGACATGAGAAAAATATTATTCAATAATTGGTGCAGTGAGCGTGGACAAACTTTCGATTATCAGATTTTTTCAAGTTTGGTTAAGTTTATTCATTTCTGGACACAAATGGCTCACCCGAGTGAGAATCCCCCTATCAACTCATCATCAGGACAGGCCGGAACGTGGAGCTTCAGTGCCTAGTATGACGAAATAGATTTGTTTGTTGGATGGTTCGTCGACAGACCGAAAAGCTTTGGAAATGCGGTTTATCAAGGAGCTTCTATTCCTTTAGACTTGATCCTCTCTACCGGTCAGGGGCTACCACTTCCTCTCAACCAAAAGGTACCCCCACAATAGTTCCTGGTCATCCAGGAGCAAATGAAGTCCATGAGGGAACAAATAGCAGCTAAGGAGGCACGATTTGTGGACTAACAGGCCATCTAACAGGAGTTGTTGAAACAGAGCGATGAGTTGTGAAGGAATGTGCATGCTGACAGTTTTGGTTCCTAGGGCAACGTAAACACACAAGATGAAGCCCCAGTGAAAGAATCACAATGCTAGATGGACAAGTTGTGGAGAGACGTACGGGCCTTACACCCTGAGTCACAAGACATAGACTGGTTATTCTATTCTAATAACCCACTAGTTAGTAAGCTTACCACACAATTTTATGGTCCCGAAAGACATGTTCCATGGAAGAAGGGACCCGCGAGCTCACCTCATGCAATACAACGACTATATGAACCTGCTAGGAGCATCGGACACAGGAAAGTGTAAAGCTTTTTCCACAACACTCAAAGGAAATGCCAAAGACTGTTACCTCTCCCTTCCATAAGGTTCGTCCGAAACTTCTCACAGTTGGGTCAAATGTTCTTGAGCAAATTCAGGGCCCATAGGGCAATCATGAACACGTCTATAGGCCTGATGTCGATAAAAGAGAGGAAGGGTGAGTCCTTTTAGGATTACGTAAAAAGATTCCATGCGATGACCCTAAACACAAAAATCTTGGAGGACCAGTGGGTCATAGATGTCTTCATCATGGGAGTTTAAATGATCGCGTATAATATTCCTTTACAGATAATAGACCACAAGGTCTAACTGAATTATATGAGCAAGCTCATAAGTTCGCAGAAACAGAAGAGATCAAAAGAGCATCACGTGCCACACTTTAGGGGGAATACAGACAATTTCGGAGCAATGAAGGACCTCGCTGCCGATAAAGACCTCCTAGTCAATCATTGCAAGTGAAAACGACATGCCACAAAGAATCCAATCCCAACGAAATACCTTCAGGACCCCTCAAAGACCCCAACAAGAGCACACCAGAAGATACGCCCCCAGGGAAGGTTTGATGCTTATACTCTACTGAATGCTACACGAACTTACATTCTTAGCCAGGTTAAGAACCTCAGAATCTTGCCCAAGCTATCCCCAATAAGGAGCATGGGGAGAAAGGTGAACTCGAGGGATCAATCTACTTTCCACGACAACATAAGACACAAGACTGATGACTACTTCACGCTAAAGGATGTCGCAGAAGAAGCAGTCTAAAATGGCTAGCTCATAGAATACATGAATTAGAGTGGTTCACAACAGGGTTAGAGCTCGCACGGTGACCCCAAGGGCAAGCAAAAGGTTCGAGGAACCATACATGTGATTATAGGAACAGACAATGAATGGGCAGGTTCCAACACGAAAAGGACGGGTACACATAAGGAGTGTGATGTCAGTTAGTACTCTTAAGAGGTCGCACCGATAGGAGAAATGGAGTATCACATTTGGTAGCAATGACGAAGAGTTGTTCCGCGATAAAGAAGGAAATGACCCAATGGTGGTCTTAGCAATAATAGAAGTGTAGTGAAAGTGTTATCTTGGGAAGCGTACCTTGCCAATCACCTTGCTAATCACATTGGGGGACAGCAAACACACTACCATATAGTATGTTCAGTTCTATGTACTGGACCACCCGATGCCGTACAACACCATCTTCGGAAGGTCGGTAATGAGAATGGCGAGGATGGTGGTCGCAATATTCTGTATGAAAATTAAACTCCCGACAAAGACTGGGTTGGATTCCTATGATCTGATCAACACACTGCAAGGTAGTGTCACATGTTTTCTATCGAGCAAACAAAAGAACTTGCGACTAAAAGGCAGAGTTCACAAAAATCTGAGTTAGCAAGTCAGGTTATAGATTTGGATAGTCTGGACGTAAGAGACAAGCCTAAGAGCAAAAAACCCGAAGTCACAGAGCATACTAAGACTCTATAGCTATTTTGTGACAACGAAGAGAGAACCGTGAAAATTTTTTTAACATTTAAAGAGGAAGAGAAGAACATTCTAGTCAGATGCTTGAGGAAAAACGTGGATATTTTTGCCTGGTCCGTAGTAGACTTATTAAGCGTGGACCCTCAAGTGATTGTGCACAAACTGAACGTCCTCCCAAAGGCAAAGCCAATAAAACAGAAGAGAAGAAAGTTTGCGCCTCAAGTGGTAGAAGCAGTAAGATAAAAATGTCGCTAAGCTGTTATCGGCAGGAGTCATTCAGGAAGAACAATATCTAGATTGGGTATCAAACGTGGTGATGGTGAAGAAAGCGAACGGTAAATAGAAGATGTGTATCAACTTCACCAACCTCAACAAGACATACCCAAAGTTAATTTCCCCTACCCTCAATCGATCTATTGGTCGACGCTTCAACGGGCCACAAATTTATGAGCTTTGTGGATGCCTTCTTGGGTTATAATCAAATCCTATTGAAACATGACAACCAGGAAAAAATAGCCTTCATCATAGAAGATGGACCGTTCTACTATCAGGTTATGCCTTTCGGCCTTAAAACCATGGGCGTGAACTATTAGAGTTTCGTAAATAGGATATTCAAGAACCAGATAAGTCACGGTCTCGAGGTCTACATTGATGGCATATTAGTGAAGAGCACGTCCATAGGTGACCACGTGTGAAGCCTATCAAAAACTTTCACAGTCCTAAAAGCTCACAACATGAAATTCAATTCAGAGAACTGTGCTTTTAGGGTGCGAGTTGGCAAGTTCTTAGGCTTTATGATTTCAGAAAGAGGAATAGAGGTAAACTTAGAAAAAATCTAAGCAATCATGGAAATTTCCACTCCATAAATAGTAAAAGATATACAATGTCTCACGGGAAAAGTAGTAGCACTGGACAGATTTATCTTGAGGATGGCGGACAAGTGCCTCCCATTCTTTAAGGCTTTAAGAGCCTCGTTCTCGTGGACAAAAGAGTGTCAAGCAGCTTTCAAGGAACAAAAGCTATACCTTACCTCCCATCCACTATTGAAATCGCCTCAGGTAGGAGACACACTCTATCTATACTTGGCTACCTCAAAAGAGACAGTGCAGCGATACTATTTAAGTTGAAGGGCATCCATCAGTTCCTAGTATATTATGTCAACAAGGTACTACAAAATGGCAAACTGAGGTACTCAAGAATAGAAAAATGTATCTATACTTTGATTGTTGCAGCTCACAAACTATGACTATACTTCAAAGCCCATCCGGAGGTTGCGATCACCAATCAGCCCATGAAAGAAGTACTATCCAAGACAGATACTTCAGAAAGGGTAACAAAGTAGAGTATTAAGCTAATTGAATATGGGATTGACTTCGCCTCACGAATAGCGATAAAGGGATAGGCGTTGGTTGATTTCATAGTGGAATGTTCCTTCGAAGAACTATTGACACCGCAGGTAACGTGGGCTACGATATGAAACACTAGATAATATATGTCTTGTAAACATTGTACGCTATATAAACTTTGATGAATGCTAACAACTTGATATGTTACATTGGTGACAAAGCATGACATCCTAATGATTCAATAAGTTATATTTTATGATGAGGCACCATATGTACCACATTTTATACTAAAATTGCTCTTTCATTTGTTGAACGTCATTTAATAGCTAACCCCTCAAAAAAACAATACACATACAATTGACAATCCAGAAAGCTGGCTAGTTTACGTTGATTGCTCCGCAGCCAAAATAAGACCAAAGGTAAGATCACTCATAATAGACTCCAGCGGTAATGAGTGGTAGTACGGATTGTCATTTAGGCTCCAAACAATTAATAATATCGCTGAGTATGAGGCCTTGGTATCAGGATAGTAGTTAGCACATCACTAGAAGCAAATGACCTAATTGTCCATACAGATTCACAATTGGTGGCAAAGCAGATGAATAGTGAATACGACGTGAATGAAGTAGTGCTAAAATAATATCATACAATGGCAACTCAACTTTTCGCAGGATTCAATATAGCCCAAATTAAACAACTTCCGACAAATGACAACACACGCGCTGATGCTTTGTCAAAATTAGCATCCTCTGTCATCATAGAACAAATGGGGAAATCCTACTTTAGCATAGGGAAACCACGAGCTATGATGCACCCCAAGTACTCTGCATGGCTCAGGAGGAGACTTGGATGACACTAATAATTCGTACTTTCCAAGGCGAGCAAGATAACCGAGACGAGAAATAGCTTGCAAAAATTCAATACAAGGCTGTGAGGTATGTCATTATCATAAATAATTGCTAAACTCTTAATATATGAATTGCATATTGAAGATTACGAGCTCATTGTATGATAAATTAAGATAACGTTTTTTATCTTACGATTAATAGATACACCCTTTTGGATGACGTACTGTATAGAAAAGGGTTTTCGCATCCACTATTATTGTGTCTATCTCCATCTGAAGCGGAGTACGTTATGAGAGAGATCCACGAAGAAATTTGTGGTGATCGCTTAGGACGTAGATTGCTCGTATAGAAAATCTGTAGGCAAGGGTACTACTGGCCTACAGTCTAGGAAGACACCCATACGTTAGCTCATACGTGTGATTCCTGCTAGAGAAACACTAAAGTCTAGGGACAACCAGTGAAGCCTCTTTAAGTCATGTCAAGCCCATGGCCATTTGCAACTTAGGGGGTTGATATCCTTGGTCCGTTCCCTATAGCCACGGCACAAAAGAAATTTGTAATAGTGGCTATAGACTACTTCACCAAATGGATTGAAGCGGAAGCTTTGGCAACCATAATAGAAAAGCAGATGGAATCTTTCTTTTGGAAATCGATTGTCTGCAGGTTCGAGATACTTTACATGATCATCACAGACAACGGCACACAATTTCAGGGAAAATTCAAAAAAAAATTGGATTGACATCTAAATAGCTATAGCTTAAAGCTCAGTAAAAAAAGCCAGAAACGAATGGGCAAGTAGAAGCAATGAACAAGAAAATTATAACAGCCCTTAAGAAGAAATTTATCAAAGCTAAGGGTGCTTGGTTAGAAGAATTGTCTGGATTTTTGTGGGCCCTACGAACTATACTGTACACTGCAAAAAGAGAAACAAATTTCTCTATTGCCTACAGGGCAGAAGCGATGATCCTTGCAGAAATTGGTTTGAGGTTGCACAGAACAAAACACTTCGATGAGGAAGCTAATCATGAGGCTCACAGGCTCAATCTCGACCTGATTGACGAACTCAGAGAAACAGCTGAGGTTAGAAATGTAGTGTGCGCCCAATAGGTAGCTCACTATTATAATTCCAAAGTAAGAAACAAACAATTCCAAGTGGGAGATCTTGTCTTAAAAAATACTGAAGCTAGTTTATAGGCCTCTCAACGAGGAAAAATGGCTCCAAATTGGGAAGGGTCATACAATGTGATGAAGAAAATAGGTTATAGAGCGTATAAGCTAGCAAGGATGGAGGGCACAGTTGTACCGTGAACTTGGAATGCCCTACATCTCAAAATATATTATGTATAACTCCTTATCCTATGAATGAAAAAATTTCCAAACAACATTCATGTCATATTAAGGCTCGTAGGCGAAGAGCCACAGCCTCAGTATAGTTAGCGAGAGTAAAGCTCCCACCTGTCATATTAAGGCTCGTAGGCGAAGAGTGCAGCCTCAAATACAGTTAACGAGAGCAAAGCTCTTAGCTGTCATATTAAGGCTTGCAAGCGAAAAGCCGCAGCCTCCAACACAGTTAGCGAGAGTAAAACTCCCAGCTGTCATACTAAGGCTCGCAGGCGAAGAGTCGCAGCCTCCAATATAGTTAGCAAGAGCAAAGCTCCCAACTGATTATTTTTCAAAATTTTCTTAAGTATAAAATAGCTCGCGGCTTAACGTTCCTAGCTAACAACTTTTGCAAAGTTATCTAAGATTCATATGATAACAATAAAGTCAGGTATAGGATATAAAAAACAGACAAAAGATAACGACACTATAATAATATTAGGGCTCGCAGATTCAAACATCGCAACCTACGAAACTTGTTTAAATTTTTAAGTTCACTCAAGATCAGGGACATGCAAGTTATATTAAAACTCAAAAGTTTCATCTCCTTCATTCATTAAAAAAAGTAAAAGTATAAAGTTACGAAACAATAAACATTTAAATCTCAATTTGGTCGCCAGGTACCTCATCCTCCCTCCCTTCACCCTCTTCCTCTCCTACTTCACCTCTCTCCTCTCCCTCAACAACATCAACATTGTTAGCAGCAAGAGTATTAACAGTATCATCACCAACAGAGATAATGGTTGGTTCGAGGCTACCCTCAAAGTCAAAACCATTTGAGTTCTTCCATTTGGATAGAAAATCCTCCCAAGAAACTCCCGAGGGGCGGTGAATGTCAAAGCTAAGCTGATCTATTTCTACCTCGTTGAGAGCATCAAAATTCACCCTGCGAACATCAAAGGGCCCAACAACAACTTGAGTGTGCAGAAGGATGTTATATTTGAGCTCGACAGTGACATCACTCAACATCTTTAGAGTTTTCTTCTTAAAACTCTCAAAAGCTTCTTCTTGATTACACTTCAATGTCGTCGTTGCATCCTTATGATCTATATTGATTCTACTGACAACCACTTTGTACTCTTTGTTGACCTCCTTTAACTCAGCAAGCAAAGTTGTGACCTCACTAGCTAGTTCATCATTTTTCACCTGCTCAACCCCTAACCTCCTAACGAGTTCCTCATTTTGCTTATAGAACACCTTATTCTTGGATCTCATTCCTTGCCACTGCTCTTCAAAAACCTTAATGTTCACTTCAAGCTCCTTCTAGGTGGCCTCTGTTCTGCCAAATCTCTCCTCAAGGCTTAAACTAATCGTAAAGGCCTCAGCGATGAAGGCCTACAAAGAGGAGTTGAACCTTGATAGTTCAGATTCATGCGAGCCCCCAGACAACTCACCAATGTAAAACTTTCTCTATGCAATCCCAGACATCAAATTTTTCCACTTCCCCACAATATCTTGCAACTCCTCGTGATTCAGATTCTTGTGGCTCATAGTTAATTCAACACTATTCCTAAGAGGTAGCTCCACAGGAGGAGGCACACTAGGAGGAGGAGACTTACCACAGGCAGGAACAAGAGAACTCTTACGAGTTACGATTTACAAGCTCGAGGAAGGTGAAGCAGTGATCATCATACTAGAGGTCCCAACATGATTTTCCCTCCTTTTACAACGAAGCTTCAGCCTACCACTATCAGTATCCTCCTCACTGCTAACCACCATATTAACAATACTCGTACCAATTCTAGGCCTCTTACGTTCGGCTCTCAAAGCAAGTCGCAGATGCATCGCCTCAGTAGCTTCCACAGCCTCGTAACTTCTTGCAAGATGCTAGCCGTATCTTCAGACTCACTCCCAGAACTGCGAGCTGTCTCTACATCATCAACAACCTTAACATTAGTAGGAGTAGGTAGTAGATTAACAAAGGGGTTACTTCCTATGTGCGGTAAGCCCGATATCATCCAAGAACTAGTTTTTATTCTACAATAAATGTAGTAAAAATTTCTAGGCTCCTCCCTCAACCTTGTCAAAATCTGGCCCAAATGATCATTATCACCATAGAGCACATGGGGCCATGATCGCCTTTCAGAGACCACACCTAACATTTCAGTAGCTTTTCTCTTATCACCCTGCCTGTACCTATTAGGACTGTGACCTTCTAAACAGTGTAGGAAGATGTTTTGATAGTGATAACATCCTCAATAACCAAGGAATTACCAGCGCAAAGCCTTCCCAACTATTTTTTCCCTCCAACCATTCCAACTGTCCACTGGAAAGAACACACATCAACACTAGAGGTAGACTACTTTGTGGAGAACCCAAACCTATCGGTGAACCTACATTTTATATTAATATACATACTCCAGTTTAACTGAAGGTTTGGGCATCAGTTCGCAATTATGCTTAGACCGTTCTTGCGGGAAGAGAAATAATAAAACCCCACTGAATTCCTTCAATTTTGAGCTTTTAGCTGATATAGGTTCCGGAAGACTGCAAGCTTTGGTGCTTCATCATAGAGATAGAATTCAATGAAATAGGCCATCGCAATCCACCGTGAAAACCCACAAAGCTGACTAGGCGTGATCTGGTAATTGTCGAGAAGATGGCAGAAGAAGGAGTTTAAAGGTAGATGAAATCCAGCCTCTAAAGCATAGATGGGGAGCAGAAAACTACCGCTACTGATATCATTGAGCCGGTGCAGACCTTCAGGGATGGAAAACTCATAGGCAAAGTTGGGAATTTGAATTCCCCGCATATGAAGAGCTCGAAGCATTTTGTTGGGCTTCGTGGAACAAGACACAAAATTGGCCTAAACGAGAGGTTTGGAAGCATGTTCCTGCACAGACAACGCAGAACTATCTAGCCATGAGCTCCCCTCATCCTTAAAAAATTCTCGAGCAGAAAAAAGAGAAGAATGAGAAATATTAAAACCTAGAATGAAGGATTATTGATATTTACCTTGAAGAAAAGCTTTAACCAATTCCAATAATGAAAATGCTAAGAACATATGTTTTAGGGTTTTACAAGACCTCCCATTTTAAAGAAATTTTTTCACTCGCTTTCTGGCGGTTCAAATAACCGATGAGAATCAACGATTTAGATGCAAGCTGAAAAAACGATTCAATTTTTAGCAGTTAGATATAGGTACCCAAAACCCAATCGATACCCGCACGCGTACATGGAAAAGAAACCATTGTGTATCATAGCTCATAATGTGCCCAGCAAGCTACATATAATTTTGAAATGATGAACCTAAGGAGTGTCACTTTATAACACCCTTAGGCCCACTGGGGGGACTAGATCGTTATACATCAATAGCCATCGACTTGAGCCTCCGAAAGGATCTAGGTTTTTAACCCGCAACCCAGATAGACCCCACTCAGAGACTAAGCGTAAGGTAAATCACGAGAGGACAATAAGACCGGTTAGTAGATGTAGCCCACGGACACGACTTGCAAGAAGGGGTTAGTGAGCACGAATCGTAGGAATATAAGGAAAGCCTTGACCCCAGTTCACACACACCCAAGGAGTGTGCATAAAAGATCGCATGCCTCACAGGTCAATCAAACACGTGTCCAACAGGTACGAAGCCCACTCAGGATATCAGTCCTAGGAACAGAAAGGACCTCGTGCTCCATAAACATAATATTAATTGTGTATATGACATAATGTTTAATTCCTTTTAGAGAATATTAAAAGAGTTAAATAAAATCTTCATGTGTACAATAAATATATAAATTATGACTTTTTATATCTTATTTGATAATAAAATTTATCTCAACTCTTTAAATTATTGTTTTAAGATTTCTTGAATTGTAAGACATTTGCTTATCTTTTGTTTTGCCTAGCGGCGGTGCCAGCCTCAAGGCTGGCTATTGTCTGCCTTTTTCTCCCTCCAACTAATCCTTTCTTTCTTTCTTCTTCTCATTCACTCCACATGTATTCTCTTTTCAATTTTCAGATCTATTTTGTGGGTATCTTTGTTGTCTTCACAAGTTGTGATGGACATATGACAATGCTTGTCGTTCACTAAAACTCCACCGGCTACTAGTAGTTTTTCTTGGAAAGCCGGTGGCTCTTCGTCAGCTTCTTAATCTGTTTATGTTTTGAGAGTATTTTAGAATAATAAATGATTTCACAAGTCGATTTGGACTCGGGTTGTCTTAAGTTTTATATTTTTTTTGTTTGTTTTTCATTGTTTAATAAGTTTTCAGTTTTATAAGTTTTTGTCTGCTCTTATAGTGCATTTTTTAGTCTTACTTATGCATGTAACCTTAATTTTATAAGTGATTTTAGGGATGGTTTTGTTGTCGTCCTCTCTAGCTTGGTGAATGCTAGACTCTTTTATCGATTTTTACTTGCCGCTTTGGACTATCCGGGGCTGATTTCCTTATCGTATTAAGTGCTTGTAATCACTCTAGATGTATTGTGTTTGAGTTGTGACAAAGCCAATCGTCAATGTGTCATGATCTTCTATTGTGCTGAGGCTAAAGCCTTTATTGTGTTGGTGGAGCTTGTCCTTCACTATCAACGACGAGTGTTTGTTTTTTCCCCCTAAATTGTATGGATTTTATTCAGTTTTTGATGATTTTTATGTTTTTAATATCGTTGCTTCGAATGCTTCAAAACCCATCTCTTAATTTTGTGAATTATTGATGATTTTGAAATGTGCCATTGATGAATGCTTGAGTTTTGTGATACTAGTTGATGAAATATGAAATATATGTGTTAGATTAACATGTTTTGTCTTTAAATTTTTGGTGAATTTGAGTAAATAGGGCTAAATTGTGAAAATAAATTTTTGAGAGACTAAAATGTGAAATAAATGAAATATATGGATTTGTATGGACTAGGGTGATATTCGGCCTAAGCATAGTATTTCTAAATTTTGTGTATTTTGTGTTTTATGAAATAAAGACTAAATTGCAAAAAGTGTAAAATGTCAGGGGCAAAATGGTAATTTGTCTATTTATGTATTTTTGGACTAAATTGAACGATTTGATAAATAAAAGGGTTAAATTTGAATATGTTTAGATCAAGAACCGAAGAAAAAGGAATTAGATCGTGAGAAGTTGAAAGTAATCGAATAGTCGACTGTGTCCGTCGATATTCGAGGTAAGTCGATAAGCATTTAAATTTTGTTAAATTCATTAGTATATAGTAAATAGGTAATAAATGGAATTATTGAATGTATTAATGGTCTTAGCCGATTATATTTGTTGAAATAGGTAAGTTATTTGAGTTTGATTCAATTAATAATTAAGCCCGTACGAACCCTAGAAATACATGGGATTTTTTTATAAGTGATTTCGTGTAAGACCACGTATGGGACGTTGGTATCGACTTGTGTTTTCGTGTAAGACCTTGTCCGTGATAGTATCATCGATCTGTGATTACATGTAAGACCACGTCTAGGACGTTGGCGTTGTACCAACCTTTTGACTATTCACGTATCCTATTTAATTTCGATCGGTTCAACGGGAAATGTTAAATGAAGGCAGTTATGTAATTGAAATATATGTGCAGGTATGTATTAGTTAAAGAAATATATGGAAATAAGGTAAGTTATTTATTTGGAATTATATATCTTATGTGAATATAAGTTTTGAATTATTATGTTGGTATGTATAGATGTAATTCGGATTTTGGTTGATAATTATGTTGTTAAAGGTAAAAGTTTTATAAGCATTTATACAAGGACACAATCGGTTTTATAAATTATATATGTGATTAAAGTGTGGTTATGTAATATATAATATTCTTGTGTAATAAATTATGTGCCTTTAATCTTTACTAGTTAAAATATTTCTTATGTTGTTGACTTACTAAGCTTTAAATAGCTTACTGTGTGTGCTTGTATTTGTTTATCTTTGTCTTATAGATTTTGAAGTCGTTATGAGCTTGGGGATCTTCAGTAAAGCCTATCACACTATCGACTAATTACGTTATTCTATAAGCTGAAATTTATTTTGGGATTATGACATGTATAGACTAGATTAGAAGTTTTTTAATTCTAAAGTGTATATATTAAAGCCATGCGAAAATGGCTTAATTAGCTTGTTATGTTCGGTTTTGAGTGAATTATGGTTTAGGCATATTTTGATTATGGTTTAATATTTTATGGATAGAATTATATATGTGAATGTTATGTGTGGTTTGTTTGGATTAGTAGTAAAGTTGATAGAATAAAGGAAGGTTTATATGGTCAAGTGTGTATTGATTTGGGATTTGTGGTTGGATATGAAATTGAAAATAATATGTTTAATTATTGGGAGTTGGTTTTTAAATGATAGTATGTGTATATGTTTGTTAGAATGATGGGATTTTTGATAATTATAAATTTGATATTTGTTTAATGGCTTATAATAACATGGTATGAATTGAATGATCTATATATATAAAATGGCTTAATTTTCTTGTATATGTTTGGTTTTAGTTGAATTATGGCTTAAGTATATTTTAAACATCATTTAATTCTAAATGGACAGTACTTAGAAGGTAATATATATATATATATATATAGATGCATTCGGTGATGCATTGTTTATGAGTTTCGACAGTAAAACATATGGTGTAAGTATGCTTGATAAATGTTTTATAACAAATAATGATAAGTTGAGTATTATTAGATTAAGCAATTGGCACATATGTATAAGTGATATATGTATTGGGTTATGATTAGTCTTGGTTGTGAGATAAGCTAAATATTGAGTATAAGTAATTATGATTATATTAAGTTCAATGTGGATGCGTGGATTAGTTGCTTTAAGTGTGCATTATTTGTATAGTGTGAATATTTTTTTTATATGGTATATATGTTTGGTTTTGGTATATAGGTAAAAAGATATGTTTAGTTTTAAAGTTTGTGATTAAAATAGTTTTAATGAAATAGTTAATTATATACATTCGACAATGGCATGAATAATTGATTATGTGCATGTTGAACTTTTTTTTTAAATGACCTTAGTTTGATTACCAATGAGTTAGAAATTATTAAGTCACTAATTAAGAAATTTGGTTGGTAATAGAAGGTTTATATCATATATATATATATATATTTACATGTATATTCGGCCCCTTTAAGTAGTCATTAAATTCGACTATTATATGTTTGTGTTTTAATTATATGAACTATTAAAGTTGTTAAATCATGACTTGGTTAAATAGCATATTTGATTATATTACTTAAGTAAAATAGATTTAGTCATATCATTATACAAATTTGTTAAGGAGCCAATTAATTCATAAGTGATGACCGAATAAGCTCATGTTAACCTTATATAATTTTGAAATAAGGTTGGTTAATCATGCCTAGGATATTTGAATTTGGTTGTGATTTTAAATGCTTATTAGTAACCTTAGTACTTGGCTCATGATGTATTGATAATAAAATAATTATTTTTGGCCATGTTATAAAAATAAACTTTTATATTTTTGTTTTTATTTTATTTTGGTGTTAAAGAGTTGAAATGATTGTTTAAAATTCTAGTATGTTTTGAAATGACTTGTAACCCTAATCCGGCGATGGGTATGAGTTAAGGTGTTAAAAGTACATTATCTATTGCTTTCATATTTTCTTTATTCTTTATTCTCTCCATCTCTTTTTATTTTATAACACGTTATTAGCACGATGGTTCTATATTTTTTTTCAAAATCTTTTGAAGTCGCCCCACAAATCAAATTCCTTTTCACCTTAAACTTTCTCCCTTACAACTTCATCTTCAGAATATTGAAAGATTCAGCCTTAGAATGGATTGTGGTTCTTATTCACGATCTTTGATTTATAATTGTACAAGTATGGGTAAAAAATAGATTTGGTAAGAAACTTTTATATTTCGACCATATTTTCTTTTTCAATTAAGGTATGACTACTATTTATTTTTATTTGACATAAATTTTACATTCTGATGGTATTTGATTTTTGCCTTTGTATGTTAATTTTTTTTTATGTAAAAGACATAATTGTTGATTAGATATGTTTGCTATTAATATGTTATGTTTTCTCTATTTATTTTTTTTGGTAAATCATTCTTTTTGAAGGTTTTTTTTAATTAGGTTATAATATGCATAATATTTAGATGTTTAAAAAATTGATTATTAAATTCTTGTTATTAAATATTTTTGAAATTTTATTAAAATTATGGTGGAAATTGTTATTAACCTAGCATTGTTGATTAAAGGGAAATTTAATAGGATCTATTGAGTCTTATTAACTTGCTAATGTTGAATGATTGTATGGTATCTTTTAAATTGAACTTATAAATATTTTATTAGAGCAAGATAAGATTTTATAATATATGTGGTATTGAAATTTGGTACAATGTGTATTAGATAATTTTCAAGCATCGTACATGAAAATTTTGATTATTTATTAAATGATTTTTACTATTAGATTATAAATGTTATAACGAAAACAAAGTTGTTTTACTACTTGTAATAGTGCTCGTGATAATAGTCAAGGTGATGACGATGGTGTTAAAGATCTTCATGTATATTTTGCTATGTTTTATTTATTATATCATGTTTATTATAATTGGAGAATAATCATGACAACATAAATGAATAGATTCTGATTTAAAATTCACGCATGTTTACGATGATAATTATGAAATAAAAAATCAATAGAGGCATTTAGAAGTTTGTCCTATTAGATTTGTTGCATTTCCCGAAGTGAATGTAAACATAAAAAAAAATAAAAGATATACTCATGGACCACTAAAAGTGGGAACATAGTAATAAATAAATGAACAATGAGAGTTCTCAAGATAAGTTTTCAAAGGGTAAAGATAACTTATATTATCAATGTGATATGAAATATTATTGGTCACATATGTGGCGTATACCCAAATATTTTATTTCTATTAATATATTCTTTGAGAAAGGATATGAGAATGTAGTAATAAATTCTATCATTATAGATAGAAAGTATTTATATTATTTGGTACTAAAACAAATAAATATTATTCTAATATTTGATAGTACAAAATTAGTTGAAAGCTCTAGAAAAGCTAATATATTAATATCTTGTGATGGTTAATCCATTGGTTTTAAAAAATATTTATAATGGATCTTATATAGAGATTGTGAATGAGAAAAATATTATATTTCATATGAATCACTGTTGCTATAAATATCTATTTTGAAAGGATGAAAAAGAGAGGATTAGGTTATTAATTTATATTTATTTTATAATCTTTGTGATCTTTTTTTGTCATTATCCCCATTAAGGGGTTGGAAGCAAAATATTTGACTATGAAAGATCTATTTATGAGCAATAAAATATGATAATTCTATTTAAAGCTCGTTATGGTTGGATGCACCTAAAGTTGCAAATTTTCATTTAAAGATATTTGAAGATTTTGGCATATTCCCTGAAGCGAATATTGCATATAATTGTTTGGAAATTATATTTATTTTGTTGACTTAGTGGCATTATAATATTCACATTGATTTAGATATTTCCAATAGTAAATGTCACAGTAGCACTTATATGTGGATACAAAGTAAAAGGAATGATAATAAAATTATTAATTTGTTACAATTTAGTACAATTGAAACACATGTTAAAGTAAACCAGAAGTTTATTTTAACAAATGCATTTACTACTTAGTGTGACCAGTTAGACCATCCTGGATCATATATGATGCGAAAATTAATTAAGAATTTATATGGACAATCATTAAAGTACCAGAAGATTCTTTAATTTAAAAGAATTCTCATATTTTACTTGTTCTCAATGAAAATTGATTAATAGAAACTCACTAGCTAAAGTTGAAATTTAATGTTTTGCATTTCTGAAATGAATATAGGACCATTCATCCACCATGTGGATGGTTTTGATATTATATGATTTTGGTAGATGCATCTACAAAATAATCACATGCGCTATCAACTCGCAACCTGTCGTTTGCGAGATTGCTTGTTTAAATGATTAATTTCAGATTATGCAATTAAAACAATTCATCTTGCTAATGTTGGTGAGCTTACATCCTAAGTTTTCAATGATTATTTCATGACAATTGAGATAAAATTTGAACATCCTGTAGCTCATGTTCACACATAAAATGATTTAGCTAAATTGTTTATCAAATGCCTCCAACTAATAGCTAAATCATTACTTATGATAACAAAACTTTCTATTTCAACATGAGATTATGTTGATTTACGTGTTGTACGCATCAAGTCAATATGTTATAAATACTCCCCATTACAGTTGGTTTTTGATCAAGAGCTAAATATTTCTCATCTTTAAATTTTTGTATATGCGTATATGTTCCAATTGCTCCACCACAACATACAAAGATGAGTTAATCCTTAAAGAAAGTTGGGAATATAAATTAATTACAAGTTTCTTTATATTATTAGATGTTTTGAATGTATTCGAGATTCAATTATGACATGATTTATGATTACAATTTTGATTTGATAGTTTTCCCGACATTAGGGGAAGAGAAATAATAACTTGTAATGAGTTAGGGGAGAGTAATTTGAACCAACAATTCAATAGGGATAACTCATTACAAGTTAACTATTAGATGTATTTACAAACTTAATGAAAATAACCAAGTGTTATATAGCATCTAATATTTTAATTTGAAACAAAGTCCTAGTAGGACAATCAATTAGAATAAATAATAGATTAATCGGTTTTAAAGATGAAAATTCTTCTAGATTGTCATATATAGTGGAGGCGGGTGCTCCAGAAGAGACCTAAGACATAACTAATAAGTAAAACTTTAGAAGAGATTCAGGTACCTGAAACTGAATTTTAAAATAATGAAAATAAGAAATCTCGATAAGTTATGTCAATTTGAGAAAATGTGGAACCAAATAATAAAAGTGGCCGACAATGATTTTGCATGCAATATTATTATTGAAATAATGAAATAAAAGGAGAATCTTGAATAAATCTATTGAGAAATATAGATATGGAATAAATTGATCAAAATAGAAAGACGCAACTGAAGTACAATTAAATTTGTGGAGTTTTTAGACTAGTAGCCCCAATATTTAAAGGTATAAAGCCAGTGTAGGTGTAATTGAAGTAGTTTTGCAAAAGCGAAATAAAAATATGAAGTTTTTTTGCTAAGTCCTGGCATTGGTTATGAAAAGATATAATATTCTTTTTGTGGTGGATGCAATAACCTTTAGTATATTATTAAATTGACAATTCATAAAGATTTAACTTGCGTCTAATGGTTATTATTATAACCTTTTATGAATCACTATATAGTAAAGTTTATATTAAAATCCTTGAAGGATTTAGGATGCTAGAAGTATATTGAAATTCTCGAGAAATTGTTCATTTATATGAATTGAAATAATTTGAACATATGTGGTAAATTGGACTTACTGAGTAGTTGAAGAAGGATTATAAAATTATCCAAAATACTTATTTGTGTTTTTATAAAAGAAACATGATTAAAATTTGTTATGATTATTGTTGAATCTCCTGAAGAGATCAAAATACATTTCTCTAAATGTCCCTCACTCATAACTTTTAAAAGAATGGTAATATAAATGTTTAGCAAATACATTCAAATAGTCATTTAAAAACTAGTATTCAAGATTGAATACGTAGAATATGAGAAAATATGTAATGTTTTCATGAGGGGGAGTAAATACGCGTTGCGCTCTTTTTCCCTTAATCGAGTTTTTGTCCCATTGGATTTTTCTAGTAAGGTCTTTAATGAGGCAGCATATTATGCGTATTATAGATTGTGTACTATTTTTCCTTAGTTAGGTTTTTATCCTACAGGGTTTTTCCTAATAAGGTTTTAACGAGGCACATTATCTACCAAGGGGGAGTGTTATGAATATAAGTGGATGTCCATCATGATTAGAGGTGATCATGGGTTGGGCTACTTGGCCCGGCCCGACGGCTCACCCGAAAAATCGGAGGATTTTGGTAAAAATATAGGCCCGAAATATGGGTTTGGGTAAAAAAATGAGGCCCATTTAGAAAATGGGTCCGGCTCGGGTAAAACTTTTTTGGCCCGACCCGAATTATATATTAAATATATATTTTTTATTTTTAATCAAATATATATATTTTATATATATTAAATATATTATATATATTTTAAATATATATTTAATATGGGTCGGGCCAGGCCGAGCTCGGGCTTAGTAATTTCCCCCGGGCCGGGCTTGGACAAACTTTTAGGCCCATATTTTGGGATTGGCCGGGCCCGAGCCTAGAAAATGGGCCTAAAATTTTGTCTCGGCCCAACCTGAACCCGGTCCAGCCTGGCCCATGATCACCTCTAATCATGATCAAGATAAAGTTTTAATGTACTTTAAATTCTAATAGTTATTAGAATTAGATCTCTACTTCTTTTATACTTCTTATGCATATAAATAGAGATTGTGATGAAGCATTGTAATAATTCGTTTTGATCAATAAAGTACAATATCTATTAATTTCATATTTTGTTTATTCTTTATTCTCTCCATCTCTCTTTATTTTATAACATTCTTAAATTTTTCTAGTAGTTATATTTACGTTTCCGTTTCGGTTTCTATTGGTGAGATAAATAAACAGAAGATGAATTCAAAATATCAAATTATAACCAAAATTAATATTAAAATAGTGATATATAATTTGTGATTCATTATCCTCAAATCATTTATAAAAGAAAGATAAATCAGTAGCATGTCGTTACCTCAAAATATATTTTTCTAAATCAATTATGATTACTACTCTATGTCATTTCTTTTCCTGCACTTGTAAATAATTTGTCCAATATATTTTTTTTTATTTATTGAAAATCTCGTGCTTATGGAGATAAATCCAAATCATTCAAAATAGAATAATTATAATTCATCGTAATAAAAAAATTAAGTAAATATGAAGCAGAAAAAAATTTATCTTGTCATCTAATATCTTAGAAATCATGGAAGATACAAAATAACTATCGCTTAGAAACAAGATTATATTGATAACGTGCTATAAAATAAAGAATAAAGAAAGTAAAAAATAGGAGAACAAAAGAGAATTACATATTTTATTAATCAATAAGATATTTATAATACTTCCTTAAAGTTTATATTTATAAACATAACATGTATAAATAAAATAAAACTGTATTCCTAATGGACATTTGTGTCTTAAAGTACATCAAATTTCTTATCTTAATGGACATCCACTTCATAACAATAGAATATTTATAACATTTTAGATTTTTTTTTTTTTTGGTTTCATTATTATATGAATTTGTTAGTCTTGTGTTCGATTCTCAAATAATATTTTTACTAACAAGTATTGAGTGTTGTGGTAAGACACATTACACTCCTTAGGAGACAGCACGGATTCAAACCTTAGAGACAACATAATTAAAAGGAACAACTATAAATATCGAGCATGGATTGTAAAACGGGCATAGAAAAAAATTTTAATTCATTGCATTGGCTATAAATAGAAAAAATATAGAAATTTCTCAAAAATCAAAATTTTTTCTAAAATATCAAGTTTTTATATTATTATTTTTTAAAAATTATAAAAAATAGACATTGGTATCTTAACATTCATATGTTAGGATTTGAAGTTAAAAATAGACATTGGTATCTTAACATTCATATCTTAACATTTATTTAATAAATTCATAAAAAAAAATACCCTAAAAATTATTTTCATATCATTTTCATTCTTACCTCACTACTACAATTACATTTAAATCCAAACATGCATTCTGTTATTCATTTTAATCTCACTCATACAATATCTAATATCATCTTTAAAATAACACAATTTATCATTATCCTATTAACAACTTAACTACTTTCCATCGGACAACTGCAGTTTACACACAAACATGTTTTGATTTCTTTTTATTATATTTTTATTGTGTACCTTTTTTCAAATCTATCCATTAAAAGAAAATAGCCTACAAAATCACAATCTAATAAGATTGTTGTAAGTTGATATGGTTCAAATTTTACTAACCCATTATTCTCCTCAAATATTATTATCATAACTATGATTATTTATTCACTCTTATTCTTAGTAGGATGGCACTGGAGCGGGATGGGGACGAATATTGTTAAATCTATTACTGCTTCTTAATTGATACATCCTGCTCTACCACCTGTCCCGCCCTACTATGAATGTGTAATCTTAAAAAACCACTACTATCTCCATAGATGTTGGATATGGATTTTTTTCTATATTATGTTATTACATTTATACTCTTTTAATAATTTATATATATAAGGATAAAATAATAATTTCATATAATAGAGTGGCTAAAGATGAGACAAATAATTACTATAACCACTCTATATCTACAATCCAAAAGAAAAAACCACCCTCCCGCATCCACTTTTCAAAAGAAAAAATCCGCTCCATTCGAAGCGGATCAATTTAAAATCTATCGGATGGTTCGAATTTTACCATCTCTAACGGTCATTAAAAAAAAATCTTCACATATGAGATTAAAATGTAAACATATTTTTATTTTTTATTTTTAAAATATAAGAAGACATGGCTAACATTCTTATAATTTTTTTATTAACTATCAGTAGACAGAATAATAATCTAAAAATAAATAAATAATTAATTATTAAAAACACAAACAAATCCTTGAAAAGATAAAATAAACAAATCAACGTCAAAATAAATATTTGGTTCAATGTAATAGCTATGCCATTACAAGTCTATTACAAGTCTATTCTACAGGCCCACATAAACAGTTGTTTGGTTCAATAGAATACCCTATTACGGGTGTACTCCATTCCGGGCTTATGCAAGGAAATTGGCTGTTTTCTATTCCCTCCCCTCTCCACCTATTATTGATTCGGTGCTTCAAGAACCCTATTTTACGCAGACCAAATTTTCACCTCAAAAACACTCAAACGCTTCCTTCAGGTAAACATTTCTCCCTTCCGTTGTTCCTTTCATTTTCCTCTCTGCCATTTCTTTTTTACCCACAAAAATTTTTCTGCCTTTTTTTGTTACTGATTCCTTCACTATAAAATTAGGTTGCTTGTCTGATATTAGTTTTATCATTGATAAACAATAAGTTGAAGTAGGCAACTGTTGTGGCCATAGGGTTAGTCATGGTATTGATTGAAAAAGGCAACCTTTTGAAGTTGTGTTATTCACGCTTATGAGACTATGCATGCAAATAACCATTTAGCTTAAACTGCGATGGGTGGATGATAGTTCATTTTTTTCTTTTTGCTGGCAAAATAGGTGAAAAAAAAATTAACGCATTAAATTTTGGTAGCCTGTTGCTTGCGTATAATATAATTTTCTTTCTGTGAAATGATTTTTATATCTCACTTGTTGAAACATTTTACTTGATACAGGCAATAATATCTATCGCCATTGAAGATGGTAACCATCTTCAGGAGGCCTGGGAGGATATACTGACATGCCTATCCAGAATTGAGCATTTGCAACTGTTGGGAGAAGGTGCCCTTGTTGGTGATTAGAACTCGAACTTTGATGATTGATCGAGAGATTTGAAGCAAAAAGAAGAGAAAGGAAGTTTTAAGATAGAAAATAATTGAAGACTGGAATGATAATTGATTTGCACTTCAACGATTTAAATACAAAAGTTCAAGACTAAAAATAGAAAAAGAGGTTCTAAAAATCTGCTAAGAATCTGGTAACAATATACCAAACAAATCGAAAAACTAAGCTCCTAAAGTAAAGGAGAATTATTCAAACTTAGCAAAAGAAAAAAAACTAAATGGCAGCAATCTTAAACACGTGATCTCAACACTCCTCCTTGTTTAGATACTGCAAACTCCAAGTTTCTTCCTGAAGCTTTCAAACTTGCTAAGTGCAATGGTTTGGTGAAGATATCTGTAATTTGATCTTCAGATTTGCAGTAACAAAGAGACACATCACCACTCTTTTGAACTTCTCGAACAAAAAATAACTTGATGTTGAAATGCTTAGTCTTCCCATGAAAGACTGGATTGTTAGAAATTGCAATGGCAGCTTGGTTATCAACTAGAATCTTTGTACTTTACTTCTGCTCCATGTTTAGATCAACAAAAATCTTCCTTAACCAGAGAGTTTGGTTACCTGTTGCTGTTGCAGCCACAAATTCTGCCTCAGCAGTGGATTGAGATACAGTTTCTTGCTTCTTCGAGCTCCAAGAGAACATGTCTGATCCAAGGCAAAAACAATAACCAGAGGTACTCTTCATATCATCAGTTGAGCCACCCCAATCATTTTCAGAGAAACCAATTAACATCAATTCCCTGTGCTTTAAAAACTTCACTCCATAACTCCAAGTCCCCTTGATGTATCTGATAACTCGTTTTGCAGCTCTCATGTGAGTCTCATTGGGACAATGTATGAATCTAGAGAGAATACTTATAGCATTTAAGATGTCGGGTCTGGTTGCTGTTAAGTACATTAGACAACCTACCAAACTCCTGAACTCAGCTTCAATGACTTTGGCAGAACCATCATCTTTGATTAGCTTCTCTTTTTTTATTCATAGGGGTACTCATTGCTTTGCTATCTTCTATATGAAATTTTTTAAGTATCTCCTTTGCATACTTTCTTTGACAGATGAATACTTCATCCTGGATTTGTTTGATATTAATGTCAAGGAAATAAGACATCAGACCAAGGTCTGTCATTTCAAAGACCTTTTTCATTTCTAATTTGAACTGATTAACTTGATCGAGATTGCTCCTTGGAATCAATAAGTCATTTACATAAAGAGAAATGACTAAATTGTTTGTACCTTCATGCATGACATATAGTGTGAGCTTAGATTGACTTTTCTAAAAGCCAAGACCCACCAAATGATCATCAATTCTGCTATACCATGCTCGTGGAGCCTGTTTTAGGCCATACAGAGCCTTCTTCAGCAAGTAAACTTTGTCTTCATTGCCTCTACTTACAAAACCTTCAGGTTGCTCGACAAATATTTCTTCTTACAAGACTCCATTACAAGACTCCATTTAGGAATGCAGGTTTAACATCTAACTGAAAAACTTTCTAGTTCTTTTGTGCAGCAAGAGCAAGCAGTAACCTTACAGTGTCAAGCCTGGCAACAGGTGCAAATGTTTCTGAATAATCGACTCCAAAGACTTGTGCATATCCCTTCACAACAAGTCTTGCTTTGAATTTGTTAATTGAACCATCGAGATTTAGTTTCGTTCTGAACACCCATCTTACTCCAATTATCATTCTGTCTAGAGGTCGATCAACCAGCTCCCAAGTTTTATTTTTCTCGATGATCGAAAGCTTTCCTTCATTGCAGCCATCCAATGTTGATTGTTTTTTGCATCATGATACCCTGCAGGCTCACAAATAGTTACGTTACATCTTTGTTAAATATCGGAGAGCAGCCTTGTACCTCTGATAGGTGTATCATCAGCCAAAACGTCTTGCCCTTCATCTTCAAGCTCCTCTAACGTGCTGCCAATGGTAAAATAATTTGGTGCACTAGAATTTTGGTTCATTTTAGTCGAGTCTTCCCAATTTCATTGCTCATTTTCAACAAAATAAACATCTCTGCTTACAATAACACGTCCAGTGTGTGGTTAAAAGACTCTGTAAGCTTTAGATACAGTGCTATACCCAACAAAAATGCCAGCTTCTGCCTTTTTGTCAAGCTTATCACGCTTGACCTGTGGAATGTAAGTGAAACACTCTAAGAAAGTTTAAAGAAGGTTTGTAACCATACCAAGCTTCAAATGGTGTTTGATCCTTCACAGCTTTTGTTGAAATCTGATTTTCCAAGAACACAGCAGTGTTTGCAGCTTCTCCCCAAAAGCCTTTTGGAAGATTCTTCTCATGAAGCATACATCGAGTCGTCTCCATTATGAATTTGTTCTTCCTTTCACTGACTCTATTTTGTTGTGGAGTGTATGGCGCCGTCAATTGATGCTCAATTCCAGCCTCTTCACAAAACCTATTAAAGGTTTCTGAAGTGTACTCCTTGCCATTATTAGATCTTAAAATCTGAATCATGCATCCACTTTCATTCTCAACTCTGGCTTTGAATTTCCAGAACACACCAGCAACTTCTGATTTTTGTTTCAACAAGAAAATCCAACACATTCTTGTTAGATCATCGATAAAGGCTATGTAATAGACGTTACCATTTAACGATGGCGTTCTCTGAGGACCACAAATATCAGTATAAACAAGCTGTAACTTCTTCGAGGCTCTCTAGGCTTATTTAGGAAAGGGTTGTCTATGTTGTTTCCCAAATTTGCAAGCTCGACAATGAGGTAGATCATCATCAATGTCTGTAAGTCCTTCCACCAGCTTCTTCGACTACATTTGAAGCAATCTTCGATGGTGAAAGTGCCTAAGTCTCTTGTGCCAAGTCTCAGTGGCACTAACTCTGGATTTAAAAGTCATTTGCTGTTTTTCCATTGGATTAAAAGAAAAACTTTTTCCCTTTATTTTGACATTAAACAAGTCTCTACCATTAGCATCTCTGATCAAGCACTTTTTATTCTCAAATAGCACTTTATAGCATTTATCCAGTAACTATCCAACACTTAAGAGATTTTGATCAATTTTAGGTACAAACAAAACATCTGAAATGAATTTTGTACCTTCATAGCCTGTAATAGCTACTGTGCCTTTTCCCTCTTTTGACTTCAGTGTTTCTCAATTCCTCGAAGAGTTCCTTGTCATACGTCATGTGATTTGTGTGCCCACTATCAATCAACCAGCTCTCACTTAATTCTCTACCTGAGAAATAAGTAACCACGAACAATCGATCTTCTTCTTCTTGATCAACTACCTGAGCATCTACTTCTTGCACCTGGCCTTTGACCTTACAAATCACTGCTTCATGTCCAAGTTGATTGCATTTGGAGCATTTAGCGTCAGGTCTTTTCCAACATTTGAATGGTGAATGACATTTCTTCTCACAATGGTGACAATGTGGGTAGGATTTCTTGACACCTCATCTTTTGCTCTTCTGATAATTGCCTGATGAATTTTCTCCACTCGTCGACTGGTTCTTAAATTTTTTCTTTTTTTATACCTGTTGTTGTCTTGATGCTTGACAGGCAAGGCACCTTCTATCACTCCCTCTTGCCTCATGGATCTTCTTTGCTCTTGTACTTGTAAAGCATTCAAGAGCTCTACAAGAGAGATCTTTGACAGGTCCTTGGTGTTTTCTAGAGTAGTAATGGTGGCTTCAAACTTCTCTGGAACAGTGACCAACAGCTTTTCTACGATTCTAGAGTCGTTCAACTCAGAACCAAGCAATCTCACCTTGTTGGCAATGCTGAAAAGTCTGTCAAAATATTCTTTCACTAACTCAGACTCCTTCATCTTTTGCAACTCGAAATCCTTGATTAGATTCAGGACTTTTATTCCACGAATCCTCTCATCTCCTGCATACCCAACCTTGAGGTAATCCCAGATTTTCTTTGCTGATTTCAGAGACATTATTCGTGTGAAAATCATTTGAGACACAGCTGCAAATAAGCAAGCTTTTGCCTTTGATTTTGTTGTATTCTTTTCCTTTTGTGCTTTAATCTGTGCCACAGTAGGATTTGCTGAAAGTGGTGGGACCTCATAATCCTCTTTTACAGATTCTCAAAGATCAAAGGCCTCTAGGTAAGTCTCCATGCGAACTGCCTGCATCTGGTAATTGTCTCCATCGAAGACTGGTGGTGCAGCAACTAAAAAACTAGACTCTCCTTCCATCTTAACACGCAAATAACCTCACAGATCCCTCAAGAAAATAACTTTGATACCAATTTGTTGGTGATTAGAACTCGAACTTTGATGATTGATCGAGAGATTTGAAGCAAAAAGAAGAGAAATGAAGTTTTAAGATAGAAAATAATTGAAGACTGGAATGATAATTGATTTGCATCTCAACGATTTAAATACAAAAGTTCAAGACTAAAAATAGAAAAAGAGGTTCTAAAAATCTGCTAAGAATCTGGTAACAATATACCAAATAAATCGAAAAACTAAGCTCCTAAAGTAAAGAAGAATTATTCAAACTTAGCAACAGAAAAAAAAACTAAATGGCAGCAATCTTAAACACATGATCTCAACAGCCCCAACTGATGCATCTTTTTTATCTGTGTCAAACACTGAAACAGATGACGAGATGTTAAAATCTACTGGTCTTCAATCTTTGAAGAACAAAGGAACCCTCCAGAATCTAGCTATAATGGCAGTTGTCCGATGAGGTTCTTATGATAGCGCCTCTGTTGGAGTCAATAATTTTGGACTGGTATCTCCTAAGCAGATTAATCACCTTATTGCTAACTTGAATTTATTGGAGCAGATTGGTAGTTTTGAGTTGAATCATGTGTTTGCACACAGTCAAAGGTTAAACAGTGAAGCAATAGTGGCATTTGTGAAAGCCCTTTGCAATGTTTCTATATCAGAGTTGCATTCTCCAACAAATGCCCGTGTTTTTAGCCTCACAAAACTAGTTTCAAATTGCGTAAGATTCTTACCTTTTTGTTTTAGAAAATTTCCTATAATATTAGCTCCATTAAGACCATGTGTTCACCCTTACAGATAAGGTTACCCTAGATTTCTCTTACACATATAACTCCCTTATTCTACAATGTTCTATTGCAGGCATTACAATATTTGGCTTTACGTTAAATATGTTCTGAGAATTCTACTAATTTAGTAATGGAGATTTGACACATGTAAAAATGAAGTTGTATGAGAGTTTGTAATTACTCATTTATTACTAGGATGAGGTTTAAATTAGTCTTGAACATGCTATGTTAATTGAATCCAAAGGTTGAGCTTATTGAATGTTTGACGGCTCTCTTGACATGATATGTTGTAAATGTGGCATTTTGTAATTGTTATACTTTTCATTGTGTAGGTTTAGAGTCGAAGTGAGATAGATTGTGAAGGGCTTGAAACTTATTAAATGTTTCTTACATAAATAAAAATTAAATGTATTAAAATTTTAAATATAAATAAAATACATATATTAAATCTATATTATTCATTTTTACCTTTACATGAGATCCTTATATTATACATGTCCAATAACATAAAAACAATTTGTAAATTAATGAAAATATGTCAAAAATATATATACAACATAACAATTTCATCAATTCTTTCTTTTGTTGTATTTCAATATCTTTGAGTAAAAAGGACATGAGAGACGTATTTTCCATTTTTTTTCCCTTTTTCTTTCAATTTATTCTCTAATTAACATATAGATTATGGCTATATATTATTTTTCTAATATTATATATTATTATTGTTAAATTATATATAATAATAATTTTATTAAAATATGATTATATTATTTATTATTGTTTTTATTAAATTATATTTAATAATAATGTTATTAAAATTTAATAATAATAGTCATTCAACTACAAAAAAATTCTACTAAGAGTATTCTGGTCATTTCAGCTTCTTTTCTTGCTATTATAACTCTATTTTATTCAACCAAACATAAGAATACTATTACAGTTCTATTCCATTTAATTCAACCAGACAATTGAATTACTGATTATAGCTCTATTCCATTAGAGCTCTATTCAATTACAACTCTATTCAATTATAGCTTTATTTTATTACAAACGTGTACTAATGTTTTTACTCATACAAGGTTCATCCACCATTTTTGGGAAATATGATTTACTTATGAAAAGCCTAAAGAGTTAAGTTACAAACCAGTTTGTGGTGGTCATTTGGTAAATTCTTCCCTCATTTTACAGTTGGAGGAGCTCTGTAATATGCAGGCACTGTCGCCGGAAAAAACATTTGCCTAACTCCTTCTGCTTTGATAATGGGAAAGATGATACCTGATGCTCCCTATAACACACAATAGAGAACACAGACACGATAGCTAAGTAGATAAAAATTATTAATCCATATTGCTGAAACACGAAATTAAAGAAAATGGATCAAGATCCACACCGATATCAATCTAGCTCCAATCCAGATTCGCTTGGGTGAAGGGAATGGCAATAGTAAACGACCAAGACTGTATATTGCCACTGCGAAAAAATGTAGAACCAAGCTCAAGGGGCGAGGGTTTAAACCAGACAGCAAGGAGATAGGTCCTGCTGAGCATACACCACCAAGACTTAGATAATCGAAGCAAGCTTGTCGCATTTCCTTCCTCGCTTGATCAGGGGAAGCACAGAATACCTTGTACAAGGCGCCTGCTAAGGTGTTGATGGTTGATGCCACGGGCTGCACAACATGACATCACCGATTTGTTATCAAGTTCTTTTACATTTGGAAATGTTGAATGTTTAGTTAAATTTTGAGTTCAATATTTTGACAATTTGATTATGATTCACCTTCCGCAATGTGTAAAATGATTCAAGATATTTGCAGAGCATAGGGCATCACTGAGGTCATGTAGAGGCCTTAATAGATCACGGAGGACAACAATATCGGATAAAGCAACAGTCATTCCTCCGCCGGTTAATGGATGCCGCATGTTGAATGCATCTCCCATTAATAGGGCTCCAGGGGTGGGATGAGGAGCAGCCGGCATGCTTCTGTTCGGCATTGTCCTAATATTTCCCTTATCAACGGCTGCTACAAAGGAATCGTAGATTTCTGGGGGAACCTGTTCGATATGCAGCAAAATTGACATTCCAAGACTATTCAGAGGTTATTTGTAAAAGCACAACTTCAAGAAAAACAAATACAGCTATATGGAGATTAAATGTGTAGACGTGAGAGCAGTGAAATACCTGGGGAGCCACGATGGTCTTTAGATAATTTGCCATCTCACCATTTGCAATAGAAGGAACCTTCTGACCAGGTACATCAACCAGACAGCGAGTCTCTGTACTGCTGATCGGATAGAACAAAATGGGGGAAGGATCAGCTAGTATAACATGCCCATGATTTGAGTATGGAAGATGACAATTCTCCAGGACCAATCCCACAAAAGAAGAAGGTATATCTACCTGCAGATTGTAATTGTGGCCATCTTAATTTCTAAAATTACTAGTTTATTTTAAAAAGTAAAAAGTAAAAAGGGAATAAGAAGAGAAATATGAGCAAAACAAAGTTGATGTCTTGACTCACCTTAGGGTTGCAAAGGGAGCGACGCAAGTTCGAAAAACAGCCATCACATACAATGGTCAGAGATGCAAATGCAGTCAATTCTCGACCATCTTTAGTTTTGTACTGCACTCCTCTGATTATCCCTTTTTCTTCAAGTAGAGAAGTGACTGTCCCTTGCTCTAAATGTACACTGGTAAACCAATGGGGGATATTTGTTACCATAACGCTACATTAGGCTGTTGAATACTGTCATACTACATCGGCCACTGTTTCTAAAGAGCCAAAACTTTGAGAAAAGAATATGATGAACATAAAACATAAACAACTGATTAATATCTAAAGAGGAAGTGATATACTTGGGAAGGGAAGCTGATTTCTCCCGCATCCGCTGAATGAAACGTCCATTGTGAAAGCTCCTACCAGATACATCAGAGTGGAACTTCTCTAATGGGTAAGAAAGTTGAGTATGCTTCCCATCCTTGAAAAGAGCATAACCAAATACTTGCTGAGCATCAATTTCCTCTACACAATCTGCAGTCAGAAAATATAGAAGGCTCATCAAACTAATTCCGTTATGCGTTAAAAGTAATCAAAGAAATTAGTACATAAAGTCTCAACCACCTACCTTCAAGTCCCAACTCGATTAACTTGAGATATCCCCCTGGTTGTAGCAATTCCCCAACAATACGGTCAGGTTCACTCAAGTCTCTTTCAATCACTTGCACTCGACGTCCATCCTGCATATTGTACCACAAAATCAATTTACTGCTGAAATAACTTTGGGTTAAATAATTATTTGGCCTCTATATTATATACTAGCTCTGTGGTTAATATTCTTCCTCCTTCCTTCACTTAGCTAGGATATAATCTACAACAAGAGGACATCAGAACAAAAAACGGGTATAGAGAATATGCAGAGTTTATTTTTTTCCTGCAATAACCGTGTTTGAGACTATTCAAACATGGATATAAGGATATAACCAAGGGTTCTCTAAACACATGAAAAATTTAGAAAAAAATTGAACAAACTCTTATCGAGCACATATCCGTATCTGATGATTGCACCCGAGTTCAAGTAACAGAAATTAATCAACATCCGATCTAGTATGGGGAAAGAAGTTGGAACACACAAAGAAACATAAAGCATTAGTTATTAAAGCAACAAAAAGTCTCTACTTGTCCTAGGCAGTCCTCCGTGACAGCTCGTATACAGGATGTTTTAAATTGGCAGTAACTAATTATGAAGAAATTCAGGTCTGCAAAATTGCTAATAGCAACAGACGGTTCATTCTCTTCAAGTTCATTTCGGTATAAGCTTCCAATTAAAATTGCTAAAAGGTAAAAAAGGGAAGAAGTCAATGATACGAACCGTTATTAAAATGCTAAAAATGGTAGATATCGATTTATAATTATAATGCTCATAAATTAATCCCAGAATCCATGGCAGCTAACAGGCACGGCCTGGGTTGTGTAGAGGTGCGGCCACCCAAGGCTCAAAACTGAAAAGGATACAAAATATTATTTTCTAATTTTTAAGGAGTATAAAAAAAGTTTTTTTAATTTTTAAGGGCCTAAAAAATTTGTATACCAACTTTTAGGGAGCTAAATTCTTTTTCCTCACGGGCGTGGCAGCTAAATTCTTTTTTTTTTTTAATATTACTGATGCACATTGAGAAGCCACAACACATTCGAAAAGAAAAGAAAATACATAAAGAATTGTATAAAGAAAAAAGATGCATGTCGTTTTAAACAGCAGAAGATCCGAGAAAGTGCGGGCACGACATAAAGGATAGGGGGGACTTTAAACTTGTTCAAAAACGAAAGGAATAAAAGAAGTAGCGAAACAAAGAAATGTTTTGCTTGTTCCCTGATTGGTTACTAAGAAAATGCAAAGAAAAAGAAGGAAATACTTTGCCGAGAGTGTGAGCGAGGGCGGAACCAGCAACGCCAGCTCCAACGATGATGATATCAGCGTGGCTGGCGTCAGCAGATCCGCATTCTCCGTTCCTCGTTAGGACAGTCTTCACGGGCTCAGTTCTCATGGAAATCCCCTTCCATTTCTGCCTTCTCAAAACGACACCGCATAGCGCAACCAGGGCCATCACGGAACACAAGATCCATCCCAGCACGTATGAATCCGCCATTTCCTCCGTCGCCAAAAAACTAAACCAGAAAGGAAGAAAGCTAAGCGTATACAAGGACGTCGAAAATCTCCCTGTTTGTTTTTATGGAGTTTAGAATTCGATGGCTGCAACGGCTGTACTTGGCTTCGCTGGCAGTCGTTGAATTTGTTTTAGAAACACGAGCGAATAGTAAGTTACACAGGAAGGGAGAAACGGTGGGCCTTTTTATACTCCACACATAGTTTACACACACTCACACCTCTCACCACCTACCTCTTAGGTTAAATTCTGCCCGAAGTCTCTATACTTTGAATTTTCAAAATTCAGTCCCAATTATTAACCCTATTAAATTTAGATTCATTACAATAAAATTTTTTTAGTTATATGACAGTGCTTTTAATTTTTTAATTTTAAAATAGCATATCAACGAATTTAACCAAAAATAAAAATAACAATATTAATAGTTGAACTTAAATTTTGAAATTTAAAAAGTAAAAAAAATTAAATTTATAAAAATAGAAATATAAAAATTAAATTATAAATTTTTAAATAATATGAAGACTTATGGCGTATCTTAACCTACCTTTTTAGGTATTATTCTTCCTAACTTGCCGCTCCTATGAAATCGGAATTAAATTATCTAACATCAACCTCAGTCGCTTAAATTTTTGTTTTTCAATTGGTTAAAGTTTGTTATAAGTCGTTGTATTTTATAAAAGTTGTAGATTTTATTTTATTTTATTTTATCTATTTTAGTCTTTGTATTTTTCAAAATGGTCAATTTTCGTCTCTGTACTTAGTCTTGACTTAAATAGTAACATTTAAATTTATTTTTTTAAATTCAATTATTAACCATATACTATTTATACAATTGTAGATTTAATCTGTTTTCTCCAATTAGATCATTTTAAGTCACCATGCTTTTTAAATTTTTAAATTTTAATCTTAATAGAAATGACAGTCATTAATTCATTAACTAAAATTTTTTGTAAATGATATGTGGAAATAATTAGTTGACATATCGTTACACATATGATAATATATTTGACACATCAAATTTTGAATATAACAGAACTTTATTTGAATTTAACAATTATTTGACAAGATTTGACATTTTAAAATTTAAAAAGTAAAAAGGCTAAAAATATCAAATCCTTCACTTTTATTCATGAGTATGTAATAATATAATATTTATTATGTGAACTTAGAGTTACCCACCATCTACGTTTTCAAAAGTATAGGAGGGCGTGCTACACATTTACTTGACTTTTTAGACTTCACCATATCCTTTCGAGGGATACTTTTAAAAATGACCCATAAAATTTTATTATTTACAAAAATGATCTAATTTCAAAATGTATAATGAAAACGAATTGAAATGAATAGTATTGGGTGGTGTCGACATCTCGATGACCGACATCAAATGTCTGTCATTGAGTAATCATTACTTTGTGATTGAGTCGGGGATAAAAAAATTGATTTTTTTTTTGTGTTGGTACTACCATGGCCAACACCCATAGGTATTTTGGAGTATTTTTTAAAAAATATGGGTATTTTCCGGTTCATAAAAATATTTTTAATAGGTCCTGGTGTGTAGGTGGTAGGCACCAAAAAAATTTTATACTTTTTTTTAGTAGTGTTTTTTTGTGTCAGTGTTCACGTTGCCGATACCAGTTCATATTAAAAAAAAAGGTTTATCAATGATGTGTTGGCATTCCCGTAGTGTGATTTTTGAAAAAAAAATTGCCAGCGTACTCTAATTGTCGGAACCGGTGACCATTTAAAAAAAAAAAACAAAGACAGTTGAGAAGAAGAGACGAAGAAATAAATTGGAAAAATGAAAAGACTTAACAGTAAGGTAAAATATGATTTCTTTTAAATGATGTGCTTTATTAATGTGTTCTTTTAAATTGATGATAAAAAAATGAACTGTGCAGGCAACGTGAAAATCGGCACCAAAAAATTTTAATTTTTTTTATCTCCGACTTAATCATAAAGTAATGATTACACGATGATGGGCTTTGGTGCCAACCATCGGGGTGTCGACACCATCCAACGTTGTTCATTTCAATTCATTTTTGTTATACATTTTGAAACTAAGTCATTTTGGTAATTGATAAAAAATTTTGAGTATTTTTGGAAAAAAAACCGTTTAAAGTTGTTAAGTGCTTCAGTTGACAAACTGTAGACTTTATTTTTTATCATGCTTGCTTTTTGGTCATTCTTTGAATGCACTCATTTTCTTCGGAGACTAGATAAATTGAAGTTTCAAGTGGACTGGCCCACTCACTTTCTTTGGAGACTATATAAAATAAAGTTTCAAGTGGACTTAGACATGAAACATGACAAATATATAAAAGAAAATATAAATAATTATAAGTAATTGTTGGGTGCAGTTATAATGTATATTACACTTTTGTTATATCTCTTTTAATTAGGAATATGTGGCAGCACGACAAGTTATCTGAGGAACATTCCACTAGCTACAAACCGGATGGTCATTAGAAGTTTCACCTCTTAACTCAATCACCCGATTAGGTGGGAGGTAGTTGGTCAAGGAGGATAGTCACTCATTCTCTTCAAGAAGATACCACTACTCGTTCCTTCGAGCACTCAACCTTTTATTAAGAAGAATATGTTCATTTTGGTCACCAAAGCCCATATGAGTTCAACCACTCCGTACCATGAATTAGAAGGAATGACAGAATATGTCTTTTCAAATGGACATTCTCATCTCGTCATAAACATCTGTCCCACGCATCCCGCAATGATGGTCTGATAGCGAATCTACCACGTTAAGCTACCTAACATGAGACCTCGCCCAAACAAAGTGAATCGACCTCCATTAGCTCCACCAAATCCTCCTCTATGTCTCCTCGTTGATTCCACACATCAAAAATTTTTAAAAGAGAACACATGTTTGAACTTTGAATACGACATTGTTAGGAGGGACAATATGGATTGTAAAACGAACGTGACAAATACAAATAAAATATTTAAAAAATTAATAATTTAAATATAATCGTGATATAAGAATATGAATTATTATATATTTTTAATAAGTTGTGTTAAAATCTTCGCATTGTGAATAATTTTGATATACAAATCAAAGTCAACCCTCAATACTTTTTTCTCCTTTTTCAATCCTCGTGAATTGCGAGGTTAATGAACTTTCTCTTAGCTACACAATTATTTTAATTAAGCAAAAAAAATACTTTTTTAATCAAAATTTGATTTTGTGAAAAGTTTTAAAACTATAATCATAAGAGAAGGATAAATGTACTCTACACATCGTTCAAAAATAAAACTTAAAAATCTGAAGATGTTTTTTTTATCATATTTTTAAAAGGAAAAAAAAGGAATTTCCTTTTTAAAAAAGAGAGAGATGGGAAAAGAAAAGAAAAGAAAGTATAACCAACGTATAAAGAAATTATAAGTGACGAAGAAAACATTGCATCCCCTTTTGGAAAGTTTAAAAGCTAATATTAAAGTTGAGAAATAAAAAAAGGTAATGAAAAAACTTGGAAGTTTTCAAGAGACAAACGAGTCATGTTAGGGAAAGGAGCTTTTTGTAACAATTAGATTGCATATTTGGTTTGTATGGTATTCAGCTTTTAGGGAAATTTATGATAATAATCTAAAAAATTTAAATGCGAAATTAGTGCGAGTTCAAAATTATTTGACCAGTATTTGGTTTCGTGAGGAAGATGATGCAAATATCTTGAAAGCCAACTTTGGAAAGCAAGATTCAATGAGGAATTTACGAAATATTAAAGGGCAGGAATCATGGCACAAAATTAATCCCATATTGGGGTTTAATTTGGAGAGGAATTTGAATCCCTCGAAAAGGGAAGTGGTGGACTATTCAAGCAGATTGGGTAGAGTCATTATGGACCATGATTTAGAACACAATCCATTAGAGGGTATTGAAGGCAAGAAAAGACTTAAGATTTTTTGAGCTTTATAGTTTTTGATCATTTAGATTCACTGGAGAACGTTGATGGGTGTGACAAAGTCCTATCTCAAAGGATATCGACGGCTGCTAGAGGGCAAGCCGACCGGACACAATGAAAATTCTTGCTGGAATGTCCGTGGTTTGGGGAACCCACGAGTTGTTTGTAGAATTCAACATTTGTTGAAACTCTATCATCCTCAACTCGTCATTTTTATTGAGATAAAAATTAAATTCGAATCGTATGAAGAAAATTAGGAAACAATATGATTTTCAATGTGGGATTGATGTATCGGTTGATGGTACTCATGGAGGACTCGGTCTTGGATGGAACGAGGGGAGCTTTATTACGTTGAGGAGTTTCTAAAAAAATCACATTGATGTGGAAGTGCAAGAAGATCCAGTTAAACCAAAATGGAGGATGATAGGATTTTGTCTACATTTGAAAAGAAGGGTGATGTTTCTAGGTATGAAGGTTGCATAGATGAATTTAGATTGTTTTTAACAGAATGCCAATTGTAAGATATGGGTTATTCGGGCCCTTGGTTCACGTGGGGAAGGGGAAATTTGCTAGAAAATAATATTAGAGAGAAAGACTTGATCGTGGAGTGGAAAATGCTGAATGGTAGACATCTTCCTCTGAATATCTGTTAAGGCACCTTCTTCATTCTGTTTTGGATCATTTCCCCTTGTTGATAACTATAGATAATGAAGTCCAGCATCATAGAAAAAGAAGTTTTCGTTTTGAAAGCTAGTAGACTATGGAGGAAACATGCAAAATAGAGACAAGACGACTATGGGAGAGTAGTTCAGGTCGCGTCACTGATCGGCTTGCTTATCTATATGGAGGATTACAGGAATGGGCTGACAAGTTGAAATATCAAAGAGCTGGTAATTCAAAGAAACTACTTAAACGCATAGATCAATTGGATGCTATAGAAAGATCTGAAGAGAATCTTGTTGTACTGATCGATGTGAAAATGCATCTCAATATGTAAATTGAAAAATATGAGTCTTACTAGGAACAAATAGTGGGTAAATTGGTTAAAATTGGGGGTTCGAAATATAAATTTTTTCCATAATTGTGATTCACAATGTCGACAGATAAATCGTATCAGAATGCTGAATGATGAAAATGGTCAGTTTGTTTTGGTAATTCAGAAATGGCAGCTATAGCAACTACATATTTTTCTAACCTCTTTTCTCCTCCAATGAGTTGGAGACACAGGTCATATTCTCTCGGAGGTGGAAAATTGTATTTCAGAAAGTATGAATCAGAATCTCCTAGTCGAATATAGTAGAGAGGAGATTTTGGCAACATTGAATAAGATAGGTCCAACAAAAGCTTTAGGTGTAGATGGCATACCAACTTCATTTTTTAGAAATATTGGTACATTATTGGGCATGACATTGGTTCGTTTTGTTTAGATGTTCTTAATCAAGGTACTTCTTTAGAGTCCTTAAATCTAACTCACATTATTCTAATTCCGAAGGTTGTTCACCCAAATGACCTAAGGAATTTTCGTCCTATTAGTCTTTGCACAGTGCTTGATAAGATAATCTTTAATATGGTGGCTAATCGATTTAAACAAGTCTTAGATACATGTATTAATGAAATGAAAAGTTCTTTTGTGCCTGGAAGACTTATTATAGACAATATTCTTCTCACCTATGAAGTATTGCATGCTTTTAAACAAAAAAGAATGAGTTGAAAAGGTTTTTTTGGCTCTAAAGCTTGATATGAGTAAAGCCTATAATAGAGTGGAATAAGCTTTGCTAAGAAGTATGATGTTAAAGATGGGGTTTGATAGTTCATGGGTGGATTTTATTATGCATTGTATCAGTACTGTTAAATATTCGATTGTGCTAAATAGAGAAGAAGGGGAAATTATTTCACCATCTCGAGGACTTAAGCAGGGGGATCCATGGAGTCCATGCCTTTTTCTGATCTGTAGTGAAGGTTTATCAACTTTGATGAGATTAGTAGAAAATGATGGTTTACTGACGGGAGCAAAGGTTTATAGAAGGGGACCACTAATTTCTCATATATTATTTGTTGACAATTGCGTCCTATTCAGTGAAGCTACAGCAAAAAGGACTCATATTATGAAAGATATTCTTCGTGAATATAAAGTCTATATGGGTTAGTGTATTAACTTTGATAAATCTTTGATTTATTTTAGCTCAAATGTTATTGAAGAGTTACGATTGCATGTTTCCAGTATTCTAAATGTCAATTTCTCCACAAATTCGGAAAAATATCTAGGTCTCCCAAATATGGTTGGAATGGGGAAAAGTTAGCTTTCCAAATGTTAAAAGATTGAATGAGCAGTAGGATTAAAGGCTGAAGTATAAAACATTTTTCACAAGAGGGAAAGGAAGTTTTTATTAAGGCGGTTTTGCAGGCAATCCTGACCTACTCGATGTCATGTTTCCTATTACCTAATTCCTTATGTTCAGATATAGAAGGAACAATTAACAAATTTTGGTGGAGAAAAAACCATGGTCAACGTGGGATCCACTAATGTGATTGGAAGTGGTTATGTGAGCTCAAAGAGAACGGGGGAATGAGATTTAGGAGTTTGGCGAAATTCAATTTGACTTTGCTTGAAATGTAGGATGACATCTGATTTGTTTTACTGATTCATTATTGTCTTGCACATTAAAAGCTAAATATTATCCGAACTCATTTAATGTAAGTTTGGGAGGTCACCCTTATTATACCTGAAAGGGTATTTGGGCGGGCAAAAATGGCAAAAATCTTATTTAACATGACATGTGTTGGAGAGTGGGAATAGGGTCTCAAATTTCGGTCTGGACTGATGACTGGATTCCAAGGGCTGTTAACATAACAAGGAACATGATTAGTAATACAATTATTCAAACAGTGGCCGATTTGATATAGCCTACAACTAGATCTTGGAGGCAGAATTGATGCATAATACCTTCAATGATGATGTTGCGAATAGAATTCTTTGCATTCCACTAGCTCGTGCCCCACATGAAGACAACTTGGTACGACGAAGGGAAGGTTCAGGAGAGTATTCAGTGCGAAATGGGTATAAGTGCTTGTTACAATGAGTTAATATAGAAATACATAACACAATGTATACTATCTATTCTCCCTATTACAAGAAGTTGTGGCAACTCAACCTTCCGGCCAAGATGAAGATCACAAATTAGAGAGTGCTCTAAAATTACATCCCTACGTTTCATAATCTATACAATAGATGGCTTATTGGTTTAGCAAATTGTCCAGGTGCTCTGATAGAATGGAATTTGTTGAACATGTTTTTAAAGATTGTTCCACTACAAAAGAGATTTGGCAGTCGCTAAACATTTGTTGGCCACATACAATATCATAAATGGAATATAAGGATTGGATGAGTAACATTTTTATGAACAAATCTAATCTTCATTGTTGGATCATGGTATGCATAATATGGGCTATTTGGATGGTTCGAAATAAAGCTATTCATGAAGGAGTTAAACAAAAAGTGAGTGAGACTAAACATTTTGTTCTCTCCTATATCCGAGAATTGGAAGTAATTAACCAGAAAATACATGTTCAAAGGGTGGGGCTTGAATGTTGGAGACCGCGGGAGAGTCCTCTGGTGAAGATAAACTTTGATACTGCATTTCAAAAGCACACAAAAAGACCATGTGCATGTATTATTATTAGAGATGAAAATGGTGGGGTGTTGGGATCAAAGATAATAATGAACGATCACAAACCCTCAGTGTTCATTGCGGAGGCAACTACATGTGTCCAAGCGACTTAGTAGGGCCTAGATTTGAGTTTCTCAGAGGTGGAAATTAAAGGGAATGCTCTCACGGTTGTTAAAAAACTCATTTCAGAGAAAGAGGTTAGATTAGAGATAAGTGCATATATTTTTAGAAGCTCTAGATTCATATGTGAAGGTTATCATCGGTATATTTTTCGACATACACTACGAGGAGTAAATGAAATGGCACATATTCTTGCTAATGAGGGACTAAGAAAGGAGGAAACAACTGATTTGGTGCAAGGTGTTCTTGATTTTGCCATGAACATAATTAAGAAGGACTGATGGTGGGTGGACTGGTCAAATTGTTAGAGTTGTGTAACCTAAGTCCTTATTAAATAAATACAGTGGTAGAACAAGGGGATCTATGGCCCTCAGTCGTAGCCCAAGACCCCTACGGTACAGACCATGCAACATAAGTAGAATCCGTATAGAACTACACTTCTTTTATTTGACATTGATTAGAATAAGGTTTTTCAACCTTTAAATAGATGTAGTCGAAACTTGTTTTGTATTATTCAATTTTTAACATTACTAAATATCTCCTCCTCTGCCCGTAGTTTTTTCTCGAAAGGGTTTCCACGTAAAATCTGTGTGTTTTATTGTTCTTTTCTTTTTGTTTTGCGATCATCCTATATTGTCATTATCAACATTAGTTTTAACACAGATTAGGAAGGGAGATCGATGATCTTGTTTAGAATCCCTGGAAACTTATTTTTATAGGGACGATTTAAGTTTTCAAATAAGCTTATGCTTTAATGTTATGATGCCTCGATGTCAGTTTGGGTAGGTTAAAAACTCATTTTATGGATGAATAATATTCTTGCTTTTGGGAGTCGTTTTAACTCCTTATTTTTGTTATTTTTCTTTTTGAGAACTGTTCCTTTAATTACTTCAAATAAAGTCCAGCTGTTATTTTTTAAAAAAAAATTGTGAAAATGGTATGTTTTTTATGGTAACATGCCTGACACTATTTTGACCCCCTTCATAAAAACCAAAATTCAAAAGGTATAATGATATTTTTGACTCTCCAATTTTACAGAAGAAGAAGAAGAAGAAGTCATTTTAGCATTTCATTTATTTTTCGTTTTTTAGCCCTTAAACTTGTGTTTTTTTGTCAAATCACCCAAAAATAAATGGAAAAGTTAATGTTTTTTTTTAACTTTTGCCAACATTGTATACATGAGTCCTATTTTATCATCCTAACTCGATTTGAAATTTTTTCGAATCGAGTCGAGTAAAATGAAATTCGAGTCGAATTGAATCGAGTGAAATTGTTCGAGTTAAACTAAAAAATTAAACATGTCAAATTAAAATCTTGTTACAATATAACTAATTTCATGTTGGAGCACATAAATTTGAAACCGAATATATTTGAAATTTAAAAAAAAAAAGATACATTAGTACGATAAGCTTCAAACATTAATTAACTTATTTAGGTCCTCAAAATTATTATTTTAGAAAAAAATTTAAATTTTTAACTTTATTTTTATATATTCTTTAGAATTTTTTAAAAAAATTATAATAATTTTTAAAAATATATATATAAATTTTTGAAATTTAATAAATATTTTAAATTTAAAAAATTATTTTAATTTTTTTTGTAATTTTTGTTTTGAGATATCAATTTGCTCATTTTCAAAATTGACAAAGACCAAAAAGGTATTTACACCAATCTATCATTTAAATTGTAAAATTTAACTCGATTCAAACTTGAAACTTGAATTACTTATTCAAATTGGCTCCAATAACTCGATTTTAATTAACTCAAAATTCTTTTTTTTTTTCAATTTCACCCTATGAATAGCAACTGATTTGCAGAAACAGTTTCCAACTCCTCGTTGTCACATTGGTTTATCAGTTTTTAAATTAATTTCCAACTCCTAATCGCTGCATTTTGTTTATCAATTATTATTATTTTTTGAAATGGGGAAGAAACAGAACTCGCATTCTCCTTAACGCAGTGAAAGAGCCCCCTTTTTGTACAAGGAAATTTATTTCATGTTGGTGGTTTTCTCCGGCGATCTATTGAAAGAAAAAAATCTAAATAAAGATGTCTGATTCTATTATTTTGGCAAACTCAGAGAGCAATAAATGTCCAGTACAAAACTGCAGGGTTCAACTTCTAAAATTTAAAAACAAACACAAACGTTTCTTATTTGTGAACATTACAGTCAGAAATTGCACAACACTCTCCCCCTGAGAGAGCAAGTTGAACCCATTAAGGCAAAAATGAAAGTGCATCAATGCTTGAAGTGCCTCACATTTGTTAAAAGCAATGAAACTCCATACTTGTTACAACAGTCCACAGCATCCCCATCTCTAATGCTCCCTCCAGGCTCTGCAATCACTCCAATACCACTTTCACAAGCTTCTTCCACTGCATCTTTCCAAGCTGTTAATAGAAGAACACATCTTTGTTATCAAACAGGTTATATTAGACCAAGGAATCATTGCTACATTGCATGCCTGCATACATGTCCATTACTTAACAACATTAAGGAGCAGAAAACTTTTCAAATTACCAAATGGGAAAAATGCATCACTAGCTAAAGCAGCTCCCTTGACCTCATCTCCTGCTTTCCTCAAAGCTATTCTCAAGCTCTCCAGACGGTTTGGCTGCCCGCTTCCCATTCCCAACATACGGTTGTCCTGATGAGTAATGTCAGCGGGTCATCAATCTTGTGATACTAAGCTTTTCTTTTCATGGCAGTTTTATGTCAACTTTTATTAGAAGAGGACTCAGATATGTTTATCATAAGGATCTCCAGACCGACAAGCTTATTAAGCACCATTTTAACCGGTATTGAATATCCCAACAAAATAAAATGCACAAACCTTTGCTATTACAATAGCATTGCTCTTGACATGCTTAACACACAGCCATGCAAATTCTGCATCACAAAGCTCATTATCTTGTGGCTTCTTCTCGGATACCACATTGAACTGGATATCCTCGGGGGTCAAATCATCTGAATCCTGGGCTAACCAACCACCACCAACCTGTCGTAGTGAGAGCTTCCCTTTCTCATTCTTCTTTGCTTCAAGGATCCTCAATGTTTTCGATTTTCCACGGAGGATCTCAAGTCCCTTCTCTGTATACTTAGGAGCCACAACAATCTCATAAAACATTCGAGTTTCACCATCCGTTGGGCTTCGGAACTCTCGAATTTCCTTAGCAAGAGCCTAAAAGCCAAAAGTGAGCAACCAAAATGTCTAAAAGGATACTCTATCTTGATGTTGAAGGTCACAAGTAGGTAAGATGATGTTCAATGTGTGATACAAAGACATCACAATTGCATATAAGGTTTCCAAGAAGCTAAGTAACTTACCTCATCTACTTCTATGTTGAAGGCTACAATTCCTCCAAATGCACTCACTGGATCAGCTTTCACAGCGAGCCTGTAAGCCTCAAGGATGTCATCACGAGAAGCTACTCCACATGGATTTGTGTGCTTTACAACCACACATGTAGGGTTCCTAAACTCAGAGACACAATTCCAAGCAGCATCGGCATCTAAATAGTTATTATATGACATTTCCTGCACCAAGTTAAATAACTAAGGTTATGCCATGGAATAATAACACAGCTGATAACTAAATTGGACAAAAAATAGAATCATAGTATTTCAATTTGTTAAGGATTTTATGTCCTCAACCACCATAGTAAAAGGAACAGCAACAAAGCCACCCTTCAAAATCCACAACAATAAAATTCTATCTGCATTTGCATGATGGAAACTAATTGAAGAGGAAAAGGTATGATGTGACTGACAAAGTCTCAAATCCCAAAATTGTAAACTAAATTAATCACCTTCCCATGGTGTTGAATAGCAGTTGCAATACCACCAGCATTGACCTCAGACAGACTCTTGTCAACATAAAATGCAGCCTTCTGATGAGGATTTTCACCATAGCGAAGTGAACTTTTGAGGGATAATGGCACCGTCAAGCTGGGAGGGAATTTATCTTCCAAACGATAAAAGAATTCTGTCAATCTAAATTTGTAACAATTGTAGGTAGCACTTGATAAAAAAGTTTTATGAGTATGTTGCAATGATTGCTTTAAAGAAAAGCATTTTCTTTTTATGTAACAAGTATATTTTGTTAGGTGAGGCCTCAGCTTATGGAATGGAAAGTAAGTATCTTTCTTTTCATCCAAACATCATTAAATGACTAGAGACCATTTCAACTACAATGATCAGATTCAACTTAATACATAAGCGCATACCTCCCACAGTCTGCTTCCAGAGCCACTCTGAAACTGCAGAATCATAAGAAGCAACATGCTCAAAAGCCTTCCAAGCAAGCTTTCTCCGGAACTGTTGATCATCCTGACTGCCGTCAAGGAATTCAAGGAGTGCAGCATAGTCTTGTGAGTCAACAACAACCAAGACATCCTTGTGATTCTGTTTAAATAGATGTGTCATTTTGCAATAGAAAACGATTAAAACAAAGAATGGCCTATTTAACTTGTATGTTAAGGAATGATTAATTCCTCTACCTCTAGCACTGCACTTATGGATCAGATGACCAGAAGCTAGTACTGATTCAAGACTATAACCAAACCTACTCTTATAGCCCCAAAATCAACAAGTTGAAAATGCCATTTATTACCAATGTGGTTTAGTTACCTATTTGGCTTTGTTTTTTGTTTTGTGTTGATATTTTTTATTTTTTTAAACATGCTTGCATTTAAGATTATCCATTAGAACGCAAAGCCACAGAACAACGATTCCAACCAATATACAACTTGGGTCAATGAATACACTAATCAAATAGGATTTCACTGCTAAGTCATCAACAATTACCTTTGCCGCAGCTCTAATCATTGCAGGGCCACCAATATCAATATTCTCGATGCCATCGTCAAAGGCGATTCCTCCCATAGAAGTAACTTTATCATAAAAGGGGTACAAGTTCACAACCACCACATCAAATGTACCTGAATAGAAGCAACTTTAGCTAAAAGACAAAAAAAAAATAGAGAAGTCTTACAAAATACCTGGAAAAAAGCCCTCAGGGATAAAGACGTTAGAACTCACCAATGCCGTACTTATTAAGAGCTTCCATATGATGTTTTTGGTCTCTTCTAGCAAGAATACCACCATGTATGTTGGGATGTAGTGTTTTCACACGACCGTCAAGCTGTAAAAGACAGCTAAGTCAATCTCCAAACTCAATGAATTTTAAAGCTGACGGCATAACAGATTAGCATCATATCATTAGTAGTGACCAACAATTTATAAAAACCATGATAAGGAAGCTTTGACTTCAATGTCACATTTTTAAGGTGATAGTAGGTGCCAGGGTCAAGTACGAGCCTCGGAGGGCTCAAAACGGCCAACACAGTGCAGTGGCCTTGTCCAGGGGCCTATATATCGGTACCTAGGTCCCTGTTCTATAGATTTTGGCATTCTGCCAAGTTGGGGTGCAATACCGTTGCAGAGGTACTGGACCCTGAGCCCCTGAAGCTGAAAATCAGTCCAAAAACACCTCATTTTCCTATCAAAATTATTACTATAGTAGTAAAAATCAAGCTCAAGCTGCAAAAGATTATCCCCTTAAATGATCAGTAAGGATGCATTTAAAAAGCAAAGAAAAGATTTAACCACCATTTCGGGGAAACAAGTAAGTTGCTCCACTTTGGTTACAGATACACCAGCATTTTCTAAGGCAGATGCAGTTCCTCCAGTTGAAACAATAGTATACCTATAGTTTCCAAAGAAGCAAGTTTAAACCAAATAGGCTTCCAAACAGCTGCTTTACATTTTGATAACATAGACCCTACCAACTCCAAAGAAAAAAACAGAATTGAATCCGTGAATGAAGCCATACTTATGTTAGTTTGTTCACCAACCATTCCTCTAGTACTCTTCAACAGTCAATGTTAACGGTTATTATTATTATTTTTTTGTTTATAAAGAAGAAGAAGAACAAGCAAGACAAGTCCATAATAAAAGGTGAAATAAAATATGAAAACCTCCAAAGTAAAAAGAGGGTGTCATTTAATTTACCCCAGTTCTTGAAGGCCACTGCCAAGCAAAGCCAGGTCTTTCTTGTCAGACAAAGATATTAGTGCTTGCTTATTGCCTGACAGAGAACAGAAAAGCAATCAAAATGCATCTTATTGGTTTGTATTTCCAGGAAAAAGAGACGATCATTGTGAATAAAGTATTAGAATAGGGAAAGAACATTACCAGCAGCAGAGGATTGAGGGTGAGGAGCATCGAGGGTCTGAGGGTGAGACATGGCTTTGGTGGAAACAGCGGTGAAAGAGCGTAGCGAGAGGCAACGAAAGCGAGCGCAGAGAATAGAGTGATGAAAAGAAGAGAGAGAATTGAAAGGATTACTGTGAAAGGCGCGGCGTATGGTGTTGGCGGCGTGAGCAGTAGTGGGAGAGATGGTGGCTGCAGAAGCGGCTGTCCCCAACATATCTCTGTTTTTTCTTTTTGGTTGTCTCTGCTTAATACATTTGATAGTGTTTTAGGTTCTAAATAACTACTAATGCTTCTATCCCTCATCTCTACTTTTTCTTTTTCTTTTTCCTGGCCATTGAGCGTAGTGATTGGTCTCTTTTTTTTTTTAAATAAAAAAATAAAAAAAACTAACACACCAAATTTGGTCGCGAAGAATGGAATAAGGCTCTAATGAAATAGAGTTATAATGAAGTAGGATTATGATTATTAATTTAATTATTTGATTTAATGGAATAGAATAAAACTCTAATAATATTATTGTGTTTGGTTGAATAGAATAAATGTTGTAATAGCATAAAGAAAAAAAATTAAATGACAAAAGTACCCTTAGTAGAATTTTGTAAGGTAGATATTGTTATTAAATTTTAATAACATTATTATTAAATATAATTTAATAATAATAAAAATAAATGATTTAATCATATTTTAACATAATTATAATTAAATACAATTTAATAAAATAATATATAATTTAATAACATTCTTAATATAATTATTATTAAAATAGTGAATTAATAAAAATCATAATATATAATATTATAAAAATAATATATGACCTAATTTATTATTTTTAAACTGTAATGCATATTTAATGTGTTAAAATATCATTAGCGAAATAAATAATTTAATTATCTTCTAAACTAAAAAGCAAAATGAGTAAATAAATTGAGAATTATATTTTACATCCAAACATAATGTTCATACATTAACAAAAAGTTACATGGTATCATTACATTATATGTCATAATCTATATGTTAAAAAGTTACAACAATATGTGGCATTCTATCATGTCATTATACAATCAAAATATTACACATACAAAAAGTTACCAAAACATTACCAACACAACCATGATTTTTAATGGTTAAAAAGAAATCTTCTCACTCATTCTAATCACACAGAAGAAGGTAGACTAAAGAAAATGAGTATTTATGTTGGATGGTCTGAAATTTTGTTCAACGCACGATAGCGCTCATCCTCAGTTAATCATTCTACTTCACATAAGGCTGGATATAATTTTTGAGCACTTTCTTGAAGCATTTTCTCGGAGGCAATGTTCCTACTTAATTTAAGGCCAATAGTCCGTATGTTTTTCCCCAATGACATGGCAACATCAGTAATTGAAGTAGAAATTTGTTCACTTCCATAATAAATCCTTTTTTTTTTCTTTGAAAATGTGGAACCATCTTGATTTGGCTTCGACGGTTGCGATTATGTAGCCGAGACATCTATCTCATCCAAGGAAACATCATATTCACATCCATGGTAATTGTTTCTTTCTTCAAGATTATTTGCAGTATCTATATCCTCATAATCTATTTCTTCAACAATATCTGCAGTTGTTTGAGCATCTTTTCTAGTTGCTCAATCTTTTGCATATATAGAAGTAAGTTGGTCATAATAAGGGAAACTACAATTTTTGAATTGACCGGGTGCTTTATGACTTTATAAAAAAAAAGAATGAATCCACATTAGATATAAGTTTGGTCAAAACAAGATAATAAAGACATAAAATAATTCTTACACTTATATATGAGTTCCACATAGCATCTTCAGCAACAACCATATGCTTATGCTCATCCCAACCAAAACCACTATTGTCTTTTCCACTAAGCATATCGTAAACAATTGCTCAATCCCTTTTCAATGTCCTAATCCTTGATTCAAGATTAGGTTTAACCTTCAACTTAGCATAAAATGAAACTTTTTCTAGCATTCTTTTCAACTCATTTAAATAACCGACTTTGAATCCCGTATTTGCGTTATAGGTTCCAACATTGTATAAGTTGACCATACAGGTGTTGGAAAAATTACATTTTTTATGGAACTTTGAGGCATATTCTCAATAGGTAAAAGTGAAGAGTTAAATCATAAAATTATAGTTTCATATTCTACTCCATGAGACCTTTACAACGGTATATCATATGCTCAAAATAGTTGAGTGATGATTGAGAAATTGATGCTCAAAGTAAGCCACTTGGAAATAATTGTTGAGGAAAAGAAAAGCTTAGATCCCACGTTGGTTAAATACCAAGTGTGAGATGAGTTTATATATGAGAACCCTTTTGAAGGGTGATTGAATGACTAAGCTTAGAATCTTGCCTCGCGCGCAGGGGGTGTAGATCCAAACTTGACGGGGTTAGTGCGCACCTGCACGACGTGGGCGACGCAAAATGTCTGGACTGGCTTGTGAATATTTTAGCCCAACACAAAATATAATTTTTCCTCAGCAATATATGCAAAATCTGATATAAATTGATATATTTATCATGAATTATTTGATTCTAATCAATGTGATTTGATTTTAATAAAATAGATTCAATTGCCCCTTTAATTCAGATTTTATCTCCTTATACATGGATATTTTCATAAAATTCCTCCACTTTGAATGCCTAAAAGGCTTAGACTTCTTCAAGATTCTTAGCTTATTTTTTCCACTCTCTCACATCGATTTTTTGTTGCTATAAAAAACTCTTCTTTTCTTCTCCAAAGTTTTCAAACATTCCAGTGATAGAAAAAGACAACGTTCGTTCGTTGATCGTTGTAGAGGTGCTACTACTTTGATCATTGTTGTTGTTGTTGTATCCTGGGAGACATTCGACCAACGTTTCTCTAAGTGCTGTAGGAGAGGCCGAATCTGTCTTAATGAAACTGTGTTTCACAGGCCGCAACGTTTCGTAAAATCCTTTTCCTTCCTGTTTATTTCAACTTCTATTACAATTTTATTTTGTTTTTTGTATTTAACAACTTAATTATAAATCATTCTATTTGTGTTTATTTATATTTAATTATTTAGTTAGCTAACGTGTTTTGTCCAACAATCTTAAGACAAATATATGATTATTTTTGCAAATCTCTAATTCGAGACAAAACGAGACACCAAGGCGAAAAGAAAAAAATTATTTTTTGAAAATCAATTTTTTTAAATTAAATAAATCTATTTCGGGATTTTTCCTGCCGTTCAACAAATTTCCTTTTCCACTATTTTGTTCTTTATTGCCAAATGAATATTAAAACTAATAAAATCTGTTTCAGGATTTTTCCTGCTGTTTAACAGATTTTATTTGATTTTGTTTCCAAATTAAAAGTAAATAAAACCCGTTTCGGGATTTATTCCACTACACCAAAACTGGCTTTTAGCGAGAGCGGCGCTTCTAGCAAAAAAGCTGCTAAAAACATAATCTTTAAAAAAATTATTTTAATCAAAATAATATTTATTTTTATGATAAATATTATATTATGTTTTATTTTTTAAATTTGAACTATAAATATACTTTTTAAGGATAAATAAAAAATATTATTTAAATTAAATTTTCTATGAAAATTTTAACTTAAAAACTAAATATAAAAATTAATGAATTTAGTTTTAGAATTTAAAATAATAAATTAATAACAATTAAATCCCAAAAGTTAGAACTGAACTTGTCGTAAATATTAAAGTAAAAATAAAAATTTAGAATCAAAACTAAAATAAACAATGAAAAGATAGCTCAAATGTAGGTTTTTGCTGCGAGTTACACAGATAATAACGAAAAATTAAACACCACACATAAAATTTATCAAACTAGTTAAGAAATACATGGTGCAGTCGTGCAGTATAAATACAATAGAATCATAGGGTAATTTTGCATAAATATCTTCAGAGTACCAAGAACAATTTGTCACAAAATTATAAAACATGATAAAAAAAAAAGAACAGGTAGCAGACAAGCTATTTGTTACTTTCTGTTTTGCTTCGAAGGCTTCCTCAGCTGCCTTCATCTTGGCAGCAGAATCATCTTCATCATCCCTGCTTAAGAAAACAAAGATCCTATTGTTAAACAATTTAGAACTTGAAAAAGAAAAGAACCATGTTACTCGGACTTAGGTATGAGCGTTAAGTGTCAGTATAAAGACATGTCAGATATGGGTATGAAGGCATGTCTGAGATACTGAGGAAAACCTTTGAGAAACAGTTGTATCTGCTGCATTCAATTCGGATGAGCATTATGAATACTATTGAATGACAAGAAAGAAGATAGAATTTAGATGTCTTCCTAAAAGCAATAATGAAACACACTTCACCATGCCCATTCTTCCATTTTTCCAAAATGATAATTTCATGAATGGCCTAAATTCACATTCTTCAAGAGGCTCAAATGTCTTTCCAGGAAACTAGTAGGGATAATACACAAAGTTCACAAGCTGTAAAGCATAAAAAAGTAATCTTAAATAACCAGCTGTTACTTGTTGGCACTTAACACCCTCATTATAGAAATATCAACAAGAATATAACAGCTAAAAAGAACTCAAAACATGAAGATCTGGCTTCTCTTTCACAGTGATCTGGAAAAATAAATTTGAGCTAAAATCCACTACAAAAATGTTGATGGTGACAAATGCAACTTACGATAGGTAAAGACCCACTATTATGACTACAAAAAGGAAATGGAACTATGCTATGGAGGAATAAACTTATTAGCCTACCAGATCAGAGTATGTTTTCTTTTTAAATAATAAAGAGAATCATCAAAATTAAACATGGAGATCCAGCACTATAAGAGTTGAAGAACAAAAGTTATCTGACAAAAAGTGCTGGATGTACTACGAATGATTTTTATTAATTTCTCTATTTTTGCTACACAAGCCAGTGACATTTCTTACATTAAATTACTCAAGAAGTTGGTCAAGCATGCAAGCAATCAATGAAAAAATCAAGCACAATCATTCAAACAAAACGCCGAAAAGTTGTAAGTTTTGGTCTCTCCATCCATTGTTTCAACTTTCGACTTGAGATTTGATTCATTTCAAATCCATACTAAATGCAGCTAATGAAAAAAAGAGGGCGTGATCCTTCTGCAACGATGGAATTATTTTATCTTCTTTAAAAATTTAAGGCAAAGATGAGATCTGAGTGTGAAGCTGTGCATTCCTCTTAGTATCTAGAGTCTAAGGAATAATTTACACCATCCAACAATCAACAGGTACTAATGATTTCCCCTTTTTGTAATATTCAATAACAAGCATAAATAACATCCAAGTCAAAGATCTAGCAATATAAATGATTCTCTTCTAAAAGATGTTTAATCAATTTATGATTATTAGTGCATACAACAAAAGATGAGAAGGTAAACTTCTTGAAATAACAATCCATTAAAAGAAAAACAATGTATGACAGTCACCTGCATATCAAGCTGTTTGGCAAGGAATAGAGACTTTCTCAAAGCCTCTTCTTGTATACGAGGATCATCGTCATCATAAGCTCGAATAAGCATGGGCATTACATGGGATACTTGATGCTCCGAAGTTGTCTACAGATGCTGGGAACAAGAGTTTATTGCTTCCAATGATTTTGAAAACAATGTTTCCACTCCTGCCGATATTCATAAGAGGAATGACATAAATATAACATTTTTTTTATGAAATAACAGTAAAATGAATGTTTTAAATTTATAAAAAAGCGGCAAATAAAGTAATATAAATATACTACAACAAATATAGAAAGAAATGAAATTAATATGGTACTATATAAATTAGACTTTTATATTTTTAGATGTAAACATGGATGTTGTTTAGATAAATTATACCTTATTATCATTACAATTTACTATTCATTTCTACATGGTAAAAATGACTATTACAGATAATGTTTTATGTATAGTATACACATTAACTAGAAGTATTGAAAAAAGTAGTATTTGTCAAATACATTTCATAATTAAAAGAAAGAAAAAAGAATAATTAAACACACACATATGTAGGTACATATACATTATATATATGACGACAACTTTTTCTTAATGTCCTACATCTGAAATTAAGTAATACAATGTTAATTGATAGAAATAGACAATTGGTGTTACTAAATGATCCTTAAGTCTCATGAAAATTAAGTGAAGCCAGAACTGCAATTTAGTTAACCACATAATCGTAATCTTTACAAACCTTTAGTTAAGCTTAGTTTCAAGCTGGCATCATTTACCACTATAATGGTTCAACTGAAGTTCAATGCCTCATTCAGCCCCAATCCTTAAGACATGTATTATAATTTAATCAAATTACACAAATATAGAAATTTACCTTAGAAAGCAAAGGCAAATCGAGAGAGTTAAAATCATCGTATTTGAAATCCTTAACTTGCTCTGGTTTAAAATAGCTTTCAAGGGAAACTACTTCACAACCAACAATATTTTCCATTTTATGTGCCAAGCTAGTCTTTCCGGATCCACTAGGACCACCTGCAAAAGCAGGTGAGATATCAACAGCATATGAGTTTTGCAATCAGAAGGGGCAATAGCGATTCTGAAAAATGACATGAACTTATTTCTTTCTTGTTTCATAGGTCAAGAACTTGCAAGTCATTTACATAGTTCAGAATTCACATAGTCTGCCAGGTAAACCAAGAAATATGAAGCGTGGATTAGATTTTGAGACGCTAATTCTCACATTTAACCAAGGCACTTAAATAAAAAAATAGGAAGAGAGCATTAGATATCAAAATTGCCAGAAGATTTACACTACAGGAATTAAGATTCATAAAATGTGACAGTGACAAATAAAATTCTAATTCCTAGTGAAAGCATAGTATTACTATGAACAACTTAAGTACGAGTATATATTTTCAAAAGATAAACGCAATGAGCAATGGTGTCCCAAACCTCTGGATGTAAATTCTGCACACTCCGTCGGAAAACAAAAACTAAGGCGCGAACTGTGTTAAAAAAGAAATCGCGTTAAATACAGAAACCAAAATACTAAAAATAAAAAGCTTCCAATAAAATTTTATAAATACAAACCCCCATTCACCAGAAAATTTAGAAAATGGAAGACCTTCTGCGTGGTCCAACCATACTCGGGAACTCTCATTTGTATCCGAATCAATTGAACCTAAAAATATCAATTAACGACAACAACGTTAAGACCATAAATATTAAAACAGAATCTTAATTCCACTTGATTTCTTAAATAAAAATTTCTTATCGCATTTTAGATAGAACGACTAAAACTGGGATATAACCCGCAAAACGCAGCCTTCTTGTTGGCCATTATTGTCGCTTTCTACATCCCAAAGCACCTGGAATACACAGCAACTTCAAGCACATATTAGAAACATTTCGACTGAGCTAAAAGTGTCAAAATGGAGAACAATGAAGCAACGGAAGAAGATGAAGCTAATACGAAAATGGAGAACAATGAAGCTAAATGAAGCATGGTAAAGGAAGAAGATGAAGCAACGGTGTAGCCATCGTTTTTTGTTTGTATAAAAGAGGAATAGAAATGTTTTTTGGGACGAATGAAATGTGAGGAAGAAGATGAGGAGATGCAGAGGGCTGCCGATTTGGGGAAATTGGGGGGGAAAATAAAGGGAATCGGGGTAGGGGGAGAAATGGTTTGGGAAAAAATAAAAGGGCTGCCGATAAGGGTGTGTAAAATTCGGTTAAAATCGAAAAAATTTGGTTAATCGACCGAATTCGGTTAATCGGTCGGTTAACCGAATTTTTTCGGTCGGGGATCGGTTAATTATTTTTTGATTTTTCGGTTAACGGTTAATTCAGTTCGAGACTAGTCGGTTAATCGAATTTTTTCGGTTAACCGAAAAAATTAATAAATAAAATTATAATATATAAATAGACCCACTATTCACCTAAACCTAATCTAAACCCAAGTATTTAACCCAACCCAATTACTCAACCTAACCCAATCATAAAATTAAATTACAAATAATTTAATAAATAAAAATAAAATTTTAAAACTAAGACTAAAACTAAAGTCTAAAAGTCTAAAAATAATTTAATTATGTAGTGATTCAATTTGGTTAATTCGGGTAATTCGGTTAATTTGGGTAATTCGGTTAATTCGGTTAATTTGGTTAATTTTTAACCAAAAATAAAAAAAACATATAATTTTCGGTTAATTCGGTTAACCGACCAAATTAACCAAAAAAATTTCGGTTCGGTTAATTTTTTTGAAAAAAAATTCGGTTCGGTTAACGGTTAAAGATTTTGAAAGGTCAGTTAATTCGATTAATGTTATTTCGGGTCGGTTAACCGATTGGTTAACCGAATGAACACCCCTAGCTGCCGGTTTGGGGAAATTGGGGGGAAAATAAAGGGAATCAGGGTAGGGGAGAAAGGAATTGGGGGGAAAAAGAGTGGGGGAATCGATTTTGGGAAAAAAAGGGGAAAAATAATAAATAATAAAATATTTTTTGCGGCGCTTTTTTAAAAACGCCGCTAAAGACCCGAGCATTAGCGGTGCTTCTTCAAAAACGCCGCTAAAGACCTGAGCATTAGCGGCGCTTCTTCAGAATCATCGCTAAAGACCAGAGCATTAGCGGCGCTTCTTCAGAAACGCCGCTAAAGACCCAAGAATTAGCGGCGCTTCTTCAAAAATGCTACTAAAGACCCGAAAACTCAAAAAGGACGTCATTGGGCTTAGGTTTTATTTGCGAATGCTCATTTTTAGCGGCGTTTTCCTAAAAGCACCGCTAATACTCGATCTTTAGCGGCGTTTTCTTAAAAGCGCCGGTAATGCTTGATTTTAGCGGCATTTTTTATCCAAACGCCACTAAAAATGCTGCTAAAAGCCTGTTTTGGTGTAGTGTTCTCGCCGTTCAACGGATTTTATTCCATTATTTTTATTTATTTCCAAACGAGAAATTAAAAGTAAATAAGATCCTTTTCGAGATTTATTCCCACTGTATAATAGATTTTATTCTATTATTTTGATTTTATTTCCAAATGAGAAATTAAAGGTAAATAAGATTCATTTCGAGATTGATTCCCGCCATTCAATGATTTTATTCTAAATTTTGTTTTATTTCCAAAAATGAGTAAAATAAAATTCGTTTCGGGATTGATTCCCGCCGTTCAACGATTTTATTTCAAATTTTATTTTATTTCCAAAAATGAGTAAAATAAAATCCGTTTCGGGATTGATACCCGTCGCTCAACGATTTTATTCCAATTTCGATTTTATTTCCAAAGCTGAGTATTAAAGCTAAATTAAAATATGTTTCGGGATTTATTCCCGTTGTTCAACGGATTTATTACACTTTGATTTTGTTTCCAAAAACAAAAAATTAAAATTAAATAAAATCTGTTTCAGGATTTATTCTCGTCGTTTAATAAGATTTTATTTGATTTTATTTTGTTTCCAAATCAGAATTAAATTAAATAAAATTTGTTTCGGGATTTATTCTCGCCGTTTAACAAGATTTTATTTTATTTTGTTTCCAAATTCGAATTAAATTAAATAAAATCTATTTTGGGATTTATTCCTGCCGTTTAATAAGATTTTATTCGATATTGTTTTGTTTCCTAACAAAGACGTAATCAAATAATTCTATTTCGGGATTTATTCTCGTCGTTTAACAAAATTTTATTTTGATTTAATGATATAATTTTGTTTTGGGATTTAATCCTGTCGTTTAACAAAATTGTTTTTGATTTTGTTTCAGAATTTTTATTCTGCCGTTTAACAAATCAAAGGGAAATTTTCTATTTATGGTGACTTTAATTGTGGCTTTAGATTGAATTAAAAGAAATTTATCAACGGTGAATTAAAAAGACAATATGAGAATGCATGTCTAGGATTGGTTCTTTGAAAGACTTGGTATTTAAGTGTGCTAGTGCACCACCTCTCTTTTAGGGTTACCTACCTGGTACATTGTTTTATTGTATTTTTTATTAGACCATATACACTTTTGTTTTGGGTTTTATTAAATTCATGCCGTCTAATAAAAGTCGATAAGTTTTCTAATTTTGGTTTTGTTTCTTAACAGAAAAATGGAGACTGCCACCAATTCAATCAATTTGCAATCTGAAGCTTTGGTTCAAATGCAATCTTCGATCCATAACTCGGTATTGCCGATGGTGACTATTGTAAGCCACAACAAGAAGTCTGCAAAATTCTCGGGACAAAATTTCAAGACTTGGCAACAGAAAATGTTGTTTTATTTGACCATGTTGAACTTGACCAAAATTTGGAAAGATAACCCTCCACTGTTAAAGAAGGCGAGGTAGATGAATTTACCACTTTCACTGCTATTGAAGCTTGGAAGCATTCAGAATTCCTATGCCAAAACTACATCCTGAATGGATTGTCGGATGCAATGTACGAAGTGTATAGTGTTAAGAAAACAACTAAGGAATTATGGACATCATTGGACCATAAATACAAAGCCGAAGATGCTAGAACTAAAAAGTTCTTAGTTGCTAAATTCTTGAATTTTGTAATGGTTGATTCTAAATTAGTTGTGAATCAAGTGCAAGAACTTCAACTAATCATTCACGGAATTCTTGCTGAAGGAATGATAATAAGTGGATCCTTCCAAGTGGCAGCCATTATTGAGAAGTTGCCTCCTGCTTAGAATGACTTCAAGAATTGCATAAAGCACAAAAGAAAAGAAATGTTAGTGGAAGACCTAATTGTCAGACTTCGGATTGAAGAAGATAATAAAGGTATGGAAAGAAGGCTCAACAAAGCAGCAAATGACAATGTTGCTAGGGCAAACGTCGTAAAAGTCAAGAAAGACTTTAAGAAGGGAAAATAACTGCAGAATGGGTATAAACTGGGACCAAAAGGTGGTGTTTCAAAGAAGAAGGAAAATGCTTCAATTGCAACAAGATGGGGTACAAGTCATTCGACTGTAAGATTCCAAAGAAAGTTAAAGCTAACAAGGCCAATGTTATGGAAGAAATTTTGAGGAAGTGTCCGATATGGAATTATGTGCCTAACATACGCAAGAACTATGAATAAGAATGTTCTTTCTAAAGGGGGAATGTTTGTGGGAAGGGGATTTGTATTAATCTAAATGCAATCTCTGTAAAAGCAAAACTATGAATAAGAATGTTGCTTCTTTTTTTGTTTATATGCTTAAATCATTTAATTTATGGCATAGTAGGCTTAGATATGTTAATTATGATACTTTATGTGCATTAATTAACTTAGAGCATATTCCTTCGTTTTACAATAATTATAATTATAAATGTGAAACATGTGTTGAGGCAAAATTAACAAAGATCAAAGCCACTTTATCTAATACATAGCAATGCTTGTAAAGCTTGTTCAAATAAGAGGAAGGAATAAAAATGTTTATTACCTTCATTGCTATGTATATTTGCTTAAGAGCTAAGAGGAAGAGAATTTTATTCTCTATAAGCAAGAAGTTGAAAACCAACTTAATAAAAAGATTAAGTGATCGTGGTGGTAGATATGTTGAATCATTTAAATAATGTACACAACTTAATAACACCACCGTACTTTCCTCAAATAGAGTATTTGAACAAAAAAATCGAACTTTAAAGGAAAAGATGAACGCACTGCTAAAAAGCTCTAGGTTATCATAGAAAATATGGGGGCGTTTCTATAAGTTAATTACCTTTTATATAAGGTACCCTACAAGAAAAGGGACAAGACACCATATGAGCTAGAAAACCATCCTACAACCACTTGAAAGTGTGGGGGGTGTCTTGCTAACATAATGTATAATGGTAAGTCAAGACATATGCGTCATCGACACTATACCGTTAAACAACTGGTTTTAAACGGAGTTATCTCTACTAATTTTGGAAAATCAAAGATATTATTGTGGATCCATTAACTAAAGGCTTAAATCGAGATCATATTAATAAAACATCGAAAGGAATGTGACTAAAGCCCATGAAAATAAAAGGCGATATGTGAAGGAAAACCCTACCTAGTTGATTGGAGATTCCAAGATCTAGGTTCAAAGGTACAACCTAATTGTATAGACATTGTGAGGTCACTATGGGGGTATTTATCCCAAGTCCGTTCCTATGATGTAAACAGTGACTAAAAATGGGATAGGTTAAGCAATGTTTTTAATAACCATTGTGTGTTTCGGTGAGCCGAACAACATAAGTCACCTATGTGAGAGTGAAGTGGGACCGCTTCAAGGAGACTATTGGGGCATATTTCTCTCAAACTCTTATAGAACCAAGAGATGTTCACGACTATATGAACATAACCATGAGAACTAAAACCTTGCTAAGGAGGTAGTTGTGTAAGGTATATCATCGTTTACACAAACGGAAAAATAGTTTAAAGACATCACGTCTACTGGTCAGCTAGTAAAGTAAATATACTTTTACAAGGGAAGGTTCAAGGGTGGATACCTACCTTATACAACTATCGATCGTAGATTCTATCACCACATCAAGTCAATATTTTTCGATAAAACTATCAATTTTCATTCATGTGAGGGGTTGTTGGACAAATTACATTTTTATAGAACTTTGAGGCATATTCTCAATAGGTCAAGGTGGAGAGTTGAATCATAAAATTATGGTTTCATATTCTACTCCATGAGACCTTTACAATGGTATATCATGTAACAACCCAATTTTAACCCTAATCGAAATAGTGGTTTTGGGACCACAAATTCGAGTCTAAAAAATATTTTAATATTATTTTCTATGTCTATTATGTGTGAATTGCTTGTATGAAATTTTCGTGTTTTAATTTTATCGTTTAAGTGTTCGATTAAATAAAAGGATTTAATCGCGTAAAATAAAAATTTAAGGGTTAAATTCAAAAGGGTCGAATAGTAGTTGTTCTTTTAATGTGAAGGATTTATGTGGCAAATAGACCATTATTAAAGTTAGTGGGCGGCATTTGACAAAAATGACCTTAGCATATATGTTAAATATTATTATTAAAGGTTAATTAGGTAAATGAATTATAATGTATATTATAATAAAACAAATGAAAAATGTTAGTGGATTGTTCATCCATCCACCATTGAATATTGAAAGAAAAATAAAGAGTTGAAGCTTTGTTATATTCGGCCTAGGTTTAAGCTTGATTGAGGTATGTTTTTAAATCGGTTTTTAATAATTTTTACGTTTTTGAGATCGTTGATTCGTGTTCTTCAAAACTCATGCTTTAATTTTAGAATTTGATGGTGATTTTGAGATATGCCATTGATTAATGCTTGAACTTTTTGTTAGTTAATGGTGAAATATGGAAGATATTTGAAAGATTAACATGTTTTGTCTTTGAATTTTTTGTGAAATTGAGTAATTAGGGCTAAATTGTGAAATTTAATTTTTGAGGGACTAAAATGTGAAATAAATGAAATGTGTGGACTTGTATGAGTACTAGGGATATTCGGCCCTTGTATAGTGTGGGCAAATTTTGTGTATTTTGTGTTTTATGCAATAGGGATAATTGCAAAAAGTGTAAATGTCAGGGGAAAAATGGTAAATTTCCCATTTATGTGTTTTTGGACTAAATTGAATGTAATAATATTTAAACCAACTCATTTTGAATATGTTTAGATCAAGAACCAAAGAAATCGGAGCTAGATTGGGGAAAAGCCAAAGTCGTCGACTAATTGTCCGGTTTCAATTTTTCACTGTCCGAGATAAGTCTATTAGTTATTTAATGTCATAAAATCAGTATATAAGTATGTATATGTATTTATTTTTGATGAATTATAATTTAAAGTATATCAGTTGAATAAATTAAAAGTATGATTGGTTTATATGTATTTTTTTTAATGTTGAAACCTAGAGGTTTATACTTATATAGGTAATTGAACTTAGCTAAAGTGTGAAGGTATATAAGTATATACATAAATGTTATTGAATTTAGTTGAAGTATAAGAGTTTTATATATATACAAGGTTTGAATTTATACACGTATATGAATTTATACACGTATATACATGTATAAATTATTAATTTAATCAAAGATATGTATATGTATATATGTGTACTTAGGGATTCGAAAATATACATAGATATATATATATGTATAAACCTTTGGACTGGATTTATAAAATGTATGTTATATTTGTGTAAGTGATTTTTTATTAAACATGTAAATATACATGTATATATATACTTTTGAATCGAATTAAGATGTGTCATTATAAAAGTATATGCGGTTTGAGTATATATATATGTATACATGTATAAGATTTAGTTTTGAAATTTGTTATTAGATGATATTTGTATATGTTAGTTTCGATTATGTATATATATATATGTATAATTTTAATGTGTTCAGATGTAAAATGTATATTATTCAAGAATATCTTTAGTTAAATAGTATGATATTTGTAGTAAGATTTGAAGTATAAGGTCATGCATAAACGTGTTCGGTTAATTTATTGAATTATCAAATTGGATTTGGTGGTTGAGTTTTATATATATATATTCATGTGTTTCAAAGATATAAATTATGAGTTTTGAGCTGAATATTTAAGCATGGAATTTATATACCTATATAGTTCGAAAATGAGTAATATTTGGGTGAATTGAGTGTTTGAGCTTGGTGCCTAAAAGGATTATTGTCAATGAGATAATTCAGATTTTACGTCTAGCAGGCTTGATGCCGGTGAAATGTTTCAGACTTTACATCTAGCAGGCTTGATGCCGGTGAAATGTTTCAGACTTTACGTCTAGCAGGTTAATTGCCGGTGTATTGAATCAGGTTTTAAGCCTAGCAGGATAAGTGCCGGTGAATTTGTTGAAATTGTGTGAATTGGTTAGATTTATGTGTTTGAAGATGTTGTGCATAAATTCGACATAGGTGGTTGATATATATATACGCATCTGTTAAGTGTAGTTGAAAAGTATATATATATTTATATGGGTGCATTTGGTATATGAAACTGATGAGTATTCTTATGTGCAATTGCGAATACATATATGTATAAATATTTGTTTATAAGTAAAAGTTGAATAAGAATGCATTCGGTTATATGCATAAATATGAGTTAGGTTAAAAGTTTATGATCGATATATATACATGTATAATGAGATATGAAATGTGATTGATAAAGTTATATATATTCGATTGTATGTGCATGATAAGTACATATATGACTTTGGATATATGTATGTGGTAAATACATGTACACATTTGGTTATAATATTTGTTAAGCATATGTATATATGCATTTGGCTAATATGTTTAAAGTGTATATACATTTGGTTCTAATATTTGTCATGCATATATGTATATATGCATTCGGCGATTCATGTTTATAGAGTATATGCATTCGGTTTTAAATCTTGATAATTATGTATGTATTTGACTATGTGTAATTGTTAACATATATGGTATTTGTGAACTCATTAAGAGTACAAAAGGAAAATTTATAATCATTTTTTTACATTTTTGATATGCTATAGACTTACTAAGTTGTAAAAGCTTACTTTGTTTGTTTATGTATTTCTAATTTATAGACCTAAATATCAAGCTTCAAGCTCGGGGATCGTCAGCAAGTTCATCACTCTATCTATTGTCTCGGTATTGAAATGTTTAAACTTTAACTTATGGCATGTATAGGCTAGACGATATTTTGAAAGTCGTACTTTGATGTATTGTAAATATAATTAATAGCCATACGAATATGACTTATTTTCTTATGGTTTAGCTGGATTGAAATTCTAAGTTTTGTTTTAAATGGTTTAAGTAAAATTTTTAATTATGCTTACTTATATATATTTAAATTCATATATTTATTTTTCTATAATGCATATATTTTGATTTGGAAATAGTTGTTTTAAACCTGTATTCAAACGAATTGCATATAAATGTTAAATTTATTTTTAATGACTGCATTGAGTTGTGTTTCGTACAGTAATGCCTCGTAACCCTAATTCGGTGACCAATACGGGTTAGGGGTGTTACATATCATATGCTTAAAATGGTTGAGTGATGAATGAAAAATTGATACTCAAAGTAAGCTACTTGGAAATAATTGTTGAGGAAAAGAAAAGCTTAGATTCTACATTGGTTAAATACCAAGTGTGAGATGGGTTTATATATGAGAACCCTTTTGAAGGGTGATTGAATGACTAAGCTTGGAACTCTACCTCGTGTGCAGGGGGTGCAGGTCCAAAACTGACGAGGTTGGCGTGCACCTGCACGACGTGGGCGACGCAAAATGTCTGGATCGGACGGGCCTACGGATTTTTCAGCCTAACACGAAATATAATTTTTCCTCAGCAAATATATACAAAATCTGATATAAAATGATATATTTATCCTGAATTATTTGATTCTAATCAAGGTGATTTGATTTTAATCAAATTGATTCAATTGCCCCTTTAATGAAGATTTTGTCTCCTTATACTTGGATATTTCCATAAAATTCCTCCGCTTTGAATGCTTATAAAAGGCTTAGACTTCTTCAGAATTCTTATCTTATTTTTTTTCACTCTCTCACACCGATTTTATGTTACTATCAAAAACTCTTATTTTCTTCTTCGAATTTTTCAAACGTTCCGGTGATAGAAAAATGCAAACATTCGTTCATTGAGCGTTGTAGAGGTGCTACTACTTTGATCACTGTTGTTGTATCTTGAGAGACATTCGACCAACGTTTCTCTAAGTACTGTAGGAGAGGCTGAATCTATCTTAAGGAAACTGTGTTTCACTGGCCTCAACGTTTCGATAAATCCTTTTCCTTCCTGTTTATTTCAACTTTTGTTACGATTTTATTTTTTTCGTATTTAAAAAATTAATTATAAATCATTCTATTTTATTTTATTCTATATGTGTTTATTTATATTTAATTATTTTTTTCACTAACGTGTTTTGTCCAACAATAGGCAACCAACGCAGCAGCTTCTTCTGGAACTCATTTCCGTTTGGTTCCTCGAGAATTTTGGGAAGAATGAATTGATTGTGAAAAACTTGACATAACTATCTTAAGAAAAAACACACAAATTAAAATTAGATTTGATATTATGAATCAGAAGGTTGAGACTTTATAAAATTATAACACATGACGGATCAAAAGAAAATAAATTAAAGTTGTAATTCAACAAGTCCAGTACAATACAGGATGACAATTCAAACAACACCAAAGTTTCGTAAACTAGATACAAAAATAACATAAACAAATTAACCTTCTACTATGTTTTAATAAACCTAATTAATTTCTAGATACTTGCCATTCATAGAACATTGGATTGGCTAGCTCCATCCTCCAAGTATCCCATGTATCTGATGGATGAATATTTACGATATTTGGTTCATCGGCATCTATCACATTACTAGGTAATCCTTCTCCCAACTCTGCTTCAATAGGATCAAAACTCATATAGGTTTGAATAAAATTATAGAGCAAACAACATTCAATAATGATTCTATTGTGCACACTTACAGGATAGAATGATGGACTCTTAAGTATTCCCTATCTAAGTTTTAATAACCTAAAGCATCTTTCAATAACATTATGCGCTGAAGCATGTTTCATATTGAAAAATTCTTCTAGAGTACTTGGCTGGTAACCTTGATGCCACTCATTCAAATGATATCTTTGTACTCTAAAAGGCACAAAAAATCCCTCACAATTTATGTAACTAGCATGAACTAGATAATAACAACCTATAAAAAAGAAAAAAAAACTATTTATCATGGTTAAATTTCCCAAAAAAAGTATGATCTTAAAAATTAATTTAAATCCCTCCAATTATGCACCTTACCATGAGGAACTTTTAGTCCACGTCTCCTACTAATGGCATTTTGAAGAACCGATCCATTAGCAACAAAACCTTCCTATCTAGGAAGAACACAAACAAAATGCATATCAGGTGTACAAACACCTAACATATTTGTTGCTATGTCACCTTTTCGCGTTCGATTTCTAGGTTTATCAACTTTTGGAACCATAATCTTGATGTGGGTTCCATTTAAAGAACCTAAGCAATTCTACATCACATGTATAAACCTCAGGTTAGGATACTATATTTAAATCTAAATCAACTAAATTATGTACGAGCTATATATGGAACTCACTCTAATACCTTGGACCATTTCCACCTTAGGTCTGTAGAATTAGCTGTAATTGGCTCTGCCATTTTATATAACACATCTTGTAAGCGTATGACAACATTTAAAACATTGTGAAATGATCTGCTAACAGTTTTTCTGGACCTATTAAAGTGATTCTTGATAACTTAGTTTTAAGGTAATGAGAAATGATATGTAAAAACATTTCTACTTGTTCATCAACAAGCATGTTCCTTGATAACTTCAATCCTCCTAAAGTTTGTGACATCTCACATAGTTTAGAAAAAGTAATTCTATTCATCCTAACTTGTTCAATACAAGTCTCATCACTAGCATATACAAGTCTTTTCACATAATCTCGTTGTGCATAAAAATCTAAAACATATGATCTAATTCTTGGTCTATAAGTATTTAGGCTAAAGACGGTACCCAATGTAACTAAGAACCAACTCGCAATTGTACACATTTGCAACCATACTGTCAATGCAAGACCAATTCTTTTACGCCTCTCACTTTGTACTATTAAAGACAAATGAGCCATTACTGCAAGATATTAAAGTGTAACATATCTTTAAATCATAGTAAAAGAGTCACATTTCTTCAATACTAATATCAATAACAGTAAAATAAAATCAAAGAATTTAATTGAAAAAAGAACTTACAGTGATTCAGTGAATACAAGAGGCTCAATTGTGGGTGGAGGAAGCAATCAAGCAAGCCAAAGAAGAAGAGGGAGCAATAACACACTGCCAAAGAAAAATGAACAATACATATTAATAATCTTTGCAAGTAAAAAACCTGAAATTCATTTCTTTATCAAATTAAATTGAACAAAACTGACTCTTTGTTTAGCAAATAATAATGTCTTGAACAAAAATTTCATTAAACAAAAATTCATATCTTTGCAAGTAATAATGTCTTCAATGTTGCAAAAACATTATATAATAGGTTGTAGGGGCAAAAAAATTATAGTTGTTTTAAAAATGATATTTAAAGGTAGCTAAATTACTTTAAGATATTTAAAGATAACGTAAATAAATAAAATTAAAATAACCAAAAACTATAAACTCCAACATTCCAATTGATGTGATCCCGGTCGCATCATGTACTGACACAACTCATTGCCGTCGAGATTGGCCTAAACACGAGGGCCCCAAGTGCAAGATGAAGTTCATTTTTAGCTCAATCAAACTTCTTTTCATGTGGTTCAGCTCATTCGAGCTCAAGTCAGCTCATTCGAGCTCAATTCAGCTCATTGAGCTCGTTATTAGCTCTTCAGCTCATTTAATTTAATTTGCTGGAATAAATTAATTAGTTGAGTTAGTTAATTTAGTTCACAATAATTGTTAGTATTTAATTAGTTTAAAATCTGGACATTTTAAATAAGTGTGTTAATTATGTCTTATGTCAATGCATGTTTTAATTTATTTTAATTATCACATAGCATAAATGTGTTTGTCTTATTACAATTAATTAATGTGTCTTATTGCTGATTTATTATGCCCAAGTTCAGCCGAATTTATGAGCAGGTTAATTGTTTTGGTTGCTGCTGGTTTTTAATGTGTTAAATTCATCTTTAATTGTTGAATGCATGTACACATCATGGACGGCACCTATGCATGTATTATAAATTAATGAATGAAATTTTTTGGTGCAGGTTCCATGCATGAACGGTATTTAAAGGAGTGAGCTGCTGTTTTCTTTCTTCTAAGTGACCATTCGGCCAAGGAACAACAGCCCCATGAATTTTCCAAGTTTGGCTGATCCATTTCCCAAAAACAACATCATTCTGTTCACATTTGGTGCTCACACCAATGACCATTTAGCTGAACGTGTTCACACCTAGAAGACTCTTCAAGGCTGACTTTTCACACTCATTTGGCTGTTCAAAGACCACCTTTAATGCTCATCACCATTCAGCCAAAAGATGCCAATTTAAGGAGTCATTCAAGACTATGACCGAATCTAGACATGTCTATTGGTCTCCTGATGCATTCATCTTTTTAAGTACATTTACTTAAGTTTTAAGCTGTCCATTCAAGCTCACATTCAGCTAAATTTTGTTAGCCTCATTAAATAGATTCATTTGCTTAGTTTTTAAGGATGCAAGTGGCTGTTCGGCTAGCTTAGTCTTTAGCTATAAATAGTTTGCTTTGTAATCGTTTTGGGGTTAGACAATATACTTCTGAATCTTTTATGAATTTTATGTGCTTTGTGAGTTTGTTTTCAACTCTCATTGTTCTCCAAGGACTGATTAGACTTATCAAGTAACCCCTGTGGCGTCAACCCGTTTTTGTATTTCGAACTTATCACTTTGTCCCCAAAGTGTGGCGTTCAAGTTATACCGAGGTTCCTATCAATATTGATAGTGGGTCAAGGTTGCAATTCTATCACCTACCTTCCAATCGTTATTATCTCAACCTAAACATTCATATAAGTTTCGGGTTAACACACTTATATTGTGTTTGTTCAACTTGAGTACTTGGTTTTCGTTCATCTATCAACCCCAATACATTCCATAACATCTTTTGAACTAATTCGAGCCTTTATCTATTCTTTCTTAACCTATTTTAGCCAGCCTCAAGTATTACTCCAATTCACGATCGGGCACATCAACGACTCGACTCTCATCACCGAGCTGGATCGCATCACCAATAGTCTATGAAATTGATTGGGTTATGCTTATTATCAGTGCCGGGGATGGCTTTCGGTTTTGGGGTCAATTAAAAGATTCAGCTTTTATTTAATATTTAAAACTTATCAACTAAGATACAAATTACTATATAAAAAGAAGAAAAAAGACAAGCTAAATGTAAATTAATATTTCTTTTACAAAATATATACTCAGGGAATTACCATATAATTATTAACAAATTAATCCCACTAGTTGTAAAATGAATTACCAATGGCAAAAATATTATACAAGTCATTATCTTATATCTTGAATTGCATTTCAATCCCTCTATTTGAAAAATAAACAAAATGGTCCTTGTACATTAGAAAAAATGAGCAAGATGACCTCTTAAAAGAACAAAACTAGATTAAGCAACACAATATTACTGCCAAGAAGTTGCTTGCATACCTTGTTGAATGAATATGAATTCCCACACACATAAAGGAACAAATTAGGATTATCATTCCTGCACAGCTTTGCCACATAGTCAGCTACAGTGTTAGAGCCCCCTTAAGATGTGACTATACCTACAATTCTCTTATGCTTTTGAAGATATTATAATTTCTAAGGTAGTGTAGGGACTATAATTATTATTTGACCAATTTAAATTGTATTAGAAAAGCTTAATACATGCCACCTTCTTAATTCTAACAATTTATCCACTCTACCAATACAACTGTTATTACTATTAAAGTTATTTTTCTAAATTTAGATTCATTACATCATTATTTTTTTAATTGCATGACTACTTTTCTTTATCTCAAAAGTAGGACGTAAACCATGAGCATGATTTTTTCAAGTTTCATAGATGTTTAATGGAGTATTTGTTAGGGATATTGCCTGAAATAAAGATACTTGCAACAATTTTCAAATTAGTATGCATAAGAAAGAGATGAAATATGAAAAGCAAGATAAATTTTCTTTGTTAAACATCTTTTTAGTTAAATAAAAAATAAAGTGCAGTGACTGTTCTAAGGAAAATGCCAAAATCTGCTTCACTAGTCATAATACCAATAGATACAAGATATGGAGAATATGACACCCCCATAGCAAATATATTGTTCTTGTTCCCACTAGAATCTTATCCATAGTTTTCCTTTATATATGACACCAACATAAAATAGATAGATATATTTATATGCTAGACCTGAATCTTGAACAAGTTTCACTACCTTCACATATAGTTACCTCACTTGCATGCATAAAAAACACAAATCAACCTTGGAATATCAAGTATATGTAAATTTAAGATATGTATACCCTTTTGAGTTTTGATGCATTTCAACAAGACCACATAACTTTATTCTAACCATGTCTAAGAAACAAAACAACTTTTTACTTCCAATATGGAAGGCAAAAGATACATTAATAAGTATTCAAGCCTCCTAAAACACTTCAATGATATCAAAAGACATCCATATAACCACAAAAAATAATAGTAATATAAATTCTAGGTACAGATCCATAGAAAATATTTAAAAGGATGTTGTGGATGAAACTTAAGTCAAAACATGTACATAATTTGTTATTTGTTGTCAAGATCAAAGCAGAAACAAGGCATTTAAATCTTGAGGGAGAACATATAAAGTATTAAAAGATCGTGAAGATACCTAAAATTATAGGTAGTTTGAAGCACTAAATACAGTTATCAGTTTCCCCGACTCCACATAATGCTAGTTATATTGATTCACCTGAACATCAAGAAAGGCATCAATTATTCGTCTCATTTTCATCAGTTATGATTCATGATTTAAACAGCCATAGCATATCTAACACGATTATGGGTAAAAACCTGTCATGAATGTCTTGCAATATAACCAGTAGTTACATTACATAGTCAAATAAGATGAAATGTCATATATGCCTGGAACATGAAAAAAATCTAAACACAAACCAAGTAGTAAACTTATCGGAATTTGAAAAGAAAATAAAAGAATTAAGCTAACCTTGCTTTCACTCTAAGCTAGAAATCAAAGCACCAACGATTACATACAGATAGAGATGCTAAGTAACCAGTTCAGCTTAAGGGGAAATTCTTAAAAACAAAACAATAACAAAACAACTTAAGGGGAGAATAATGCAATTTGAAGCCCTAATTTTTGGATTTAGAAAAACATATCAATACAATTTTACATTTTTATCTCAATTTAAACACAAAACAAAAATAAAAAACACGCAAATAACAAATCTCATATTGTTTAAGAAAAAAATAGTTTTCAAGCATCAAAGACCGATAATTTTCATTTTTCAAGTTCTTGAACAGTTTAAGAAAAAACCAACTCAAAAAATCAAATCAAACTCGAGTATCAAATACCCATATTGTTCAGTTTTCAAGAAACTTGAATCTTACCCATGAAAATTGGTGCTTACCTGGAGACGAATTTTACATTCTGAGCTCTTTCCCTTAAGATGAAAAGTGAAAGTTTGGAAGAAAATGGTGAAACAAGAACGTCCCAGGTTTTTTTTTTTGCCTAATATAAAGATGTGTTTGTTTACCAGTAAAATATTTTATAGAAAACTTTTTTATTCTTTTCCACTGTTTGTTTGGTGGAAAATGATTTCCTACTGTAAAATCATTTCAAAAACACGGGAAAAGAAGCCTTTATTTTAGGAAAACGTCTTACCCTTTTCATTTGGTAAGACATTTTCTAAAAATTTTCTCCTCACCTGCAAACGAAACCTCTTTCCCTTCTCTTTTCTTTTCCACCCTGATTTAATGCTTGTCACCAGCCAGCAATGGTTCTCAGCACCAGTCACCGATGTGGATATTTGATTTACCCCTTTTCACCTTTCGTTGTCAAAATCTATACTGCACCAGTTGGCAACAGCATTCATCTTCCTCTCTTGAGGGTAAGAAAGACTGAAACTTTCATGGATAGTTTACTGAAAAAAAATGAAAAAAGAAAAAAAACAACCTGGAAAGCAGAAGAGGCCGTCCCAAAAATGAAGCCCTTTGGGAAACTGGCTCTGCTAATATTCTGTGAAGACCCAGCCTGGATTCCCAAAGCTAGTAACAATGTAATAATTGGCAAAGTAATGGCCTTTAGCGCCAAGTCTTTAATTCGACTATTATAGAAAATTGATATAAGAAAGAGTGAGTAAGAGAGAGAGAGATATGGAGAAAGATTTGGGTTTGGGTTAATGATTATTTATAAAGGAAATGTGCAGAAAACAAAGAAAGAGGTTGTTAAGAAAAAAAAGAGAATTTAATCATTGATGTTAGCATAAGTTTACGTTTGTTTGTTGGTCTGTAGATATATTTTCATTCAATTGAATGATATTGTTTAATTTTGTGTCCTAGGTAATCACTCGTCTTTTTTCATATGTTTTTGGATTAAATTTCATACCAAACATGTCAGCTTATTTTTCATGGCCTAATCTGCAAATTCAAACAGAGAAGTTAAGGAAAAAGATAATGGAAATAGAAGGGTTATTTGTCATTCCACTTCAATTAGATGTTACTGGGTCTAGATATTCATATACATGGATGAGTTTAGTTCAAGAAAATGGATGGCATGTATTGCTTGATGCAACTGCATTAGGTGCTAAAGAAATGTAGACTTTAAGGCTTTCATTGTTTAACCCTGATTTCCATATTTTTTTCATTTTTTAGATTTTTTTTGTGAAAATCCATCAAGGTTTTGCTGCTTGTTTATCAAGAAATCCATTGGTTTATCTATTTTGAAAGGTTCAACCACTAATGTTGGGATCGTGAGCCTTGTTCCACCATTGAAGCACCCAAAGGAAAGGCACCATTGCATGAAATCGAGGAAATAATAGATTCAAGAACCAGCAACACCCTATAATGCAAGGCCTTGGACCATGCAGATTCATTAGGTGCTAAAGAAATGTAGACTTTAAGGCTTTCATTGTTTAACCCTGATTTCCATATTTTTTTCATTTTTTAGATTTTTTTTTGTGAAAATCCATCAAGGTTTTGCTGCTTGTTTATCAAGAAATCCATTGGTTTATCTATTTTGAAAGGTTCAACCACTAATGTTGGGATCGTGAGCCTTGTTCCACCATTGAAGCACCCAAAGGAAAGGCACCATTGCATGAAATCGAGGAAATAATAGATTCAAGAACCAGCAACACCCTATAATGCAAGGCCTTGGACCATGCAGATTCATTAGGTCTTGAACTAATAAGGAGCAGGACAAGGAGCTTGATTAACTAGTTGGTCAATACTTTGATGAGTCTCCAACATCCACATTCAGAAGCTGGAATCCATGCTATCAAAATCTATGGTCCAAAAGTAATGTTTGATCGAGGTCCAACAGTGGCTTTCAATGTATTTGATTGGAAAAGGGAAAGGATTGATCCTGCATTAGTGCAAAAATTAACTAATAGGAACAATATTTCATTGTGTATTGGGTGTTTACAACACATTTGGTTCAGTGTTAAACATGAAGAAATTAAGGAAAAAGATGAGTTTCAGCGTAGGATTGATGTTACAGCTACAATTGGGTTCCTCACTAGTTTTGAAGACATTTATAGGCTTTGGGTATTTGTTTCAAGGTTCTTGGATGCTAATTTTTTAAAGAAAGAGAAATGGAGATATAAAGCTATTAATAAAAAACGATTAAAAAAGAACTTGTTAATTCTTTCATTCTTTGTATTTTATTGTCTAGTATGAACTTTAGTCCAAAAATTATGATCTGGTATCAAAATTTGTAATATTAATTATGGTTTGGAAGTTAATTTATTATTATTCAATCTTTGTTTTTTATTTTTTTATAACACAATTAGGAATCATCTATTTGCCTTGGTTATTTTATTGTTAATATATTTAATTTAATGTATTTATTTATAAATAAATCATTGCCATATTTGTAAAAAAATGCAAAATATAATTTTTAATATTTAAAATAATAAACTCGAGATGAAAAAATAATAAATCTCAAATGTATATTTGTTTCATTTAAAACAGTTTTTATAAAATATTTTCAGAATATTTGCCAAACACTAGAAAATATTTTACAGAGATCTATCCAAACACTAGAAAATATTAACTTTTCTAGAAAAGTAAGTCATTTTCTAGAAATTATTTTCCGGAAACCATTTTTAGTCAAACAAACGGACCCTAAGCTTGTAAATTTGTGATTTTGTGAGGGGTACGTTGGGAACGAAATTGTTTTAACTTATTCATTGTATTTGCTAAATAACCATTCAATCTTTTTAACGAATGGAGTGGGAATGAAGATTTGAGGGATGATTTGAACCAAACAATGGAATGGTGATCCCCTCAAAATTTGGACGTAAGTGCATAGCAATTCCATTGAAGCAAAACATGGTGTGATTCTTTTATTATAGTTTTTTTACCCTTTTTTCCAAATAACTTTTTACTTTGTTTTTATAATATTAAATCTATACTTACTATTATTTAAAGTTTTAATTAAGTTAGTGTTACGATTCGATCATACGATAATTTAGTTTAAAAATTACTAAATTACCTTTAAATGCGTGAAATAAGTTATATTCTTATAAGAATATTTTTTTCTTTTTTACATTTTAAATAATTTTTAAGAAAACCACTATAAAATTTATATATTGCAATTTAAACTCATGTCACAAATATTTATAAAGCATTTTTTTACCACTTTAACAATTTTTTTTATATTTTTAAACATTTTAATATTATTTCATATTGTTTTACCCACATTGTCAGTATATATTGATATTGTTGCTGATTGAGTTAGTATTGCAAACCAACTCGATATCAATTCAATAAAAATGATCATACGATAAATAATAGGAGTGAATTTAATATTCTTAATCCGATATATTTACCTATTTAAATTTTCTTTTACTCATAATTTAAATTAATTTTTGCATATGTGTTATTATTAGTTTTAAACCTTATATCATGTCTTAATAGGATATATTAGGTATCAGCTAACCTGCAAAATGTAAAAAGAGAATAGTTAAAATATGTCATAAGTCTTTAGAATTTAGTTAATGTACTTTTATATTTAAGAATTTAGTTCCTCTACTCTTGATATTTCAAAATTCAAGTTCAGTTGTTAACACGGTTAAATTTTTTTTATAAATTTTTAGATGTGACATTTTGAAATAAAAAACTCACTTAATAGTAATTTATTAATCAATTAATTTAATTAACTGAAGTAACTAAATTAATTTTTCAATTAAATTATTTTCTCAACCAAATTCTAATTCCATTAAAATCATGACAACATAACCGTATTAGAATATTAGGAAAATATATTTAATCATCTTATTCAACAAATCCATGATGACCAATTAATTTATTTTTTACATCAGACTTCAATTATTTAAATATAATTAATTAAATAATAATTCAAAAAACTTCAGTTAATTTCTAAATCATCTTTTGTATTTAGCGAGAACACGCATTCATTGTAAATAGTGATACATGCGATCTATTTCTCTTACTTCATCATTTTCATTCATTTCATATTATTGGTTCTACATGCAATTCGTTTCTAGTTATCTCGAGCTAGTAGAGGAACCGATCAAACATATATAATAATGACTCAAATAATTTGTAATTAAATTTTGGCTCTTCGCCTATTAATTACAATATTATTTAGTCATGAAATTATTTCACTAAATTTTCATGATTGAGCTCTCATTTATCATATACCATTACAAAAACCACTCATTGGGTGCTCGTCCAATAACTTTGTCATAAGTGTATTGCCCTCGTAGGATATCCTTTATCTCTTTGGGATAAATTTGTTCTCCCAATATGATCTTATTTTGTCTCATAGTAACCATTACATATTCCTTCATGAAATGTCAATTACTAACAAACAATAATTTAATCATTTATCTCTAAGAGACCCATTGTAACACCCCTACCCTACTCGTTCACCGAATTCGAGTACGGAGCGTCACAGTCAAACCAGGTCGATGTACACGTTTAAATATCACTATTTTAAAACCAGACTATGTTTCCAATTTATAAACATCTTACAATAAGGACATAATTTTAAATAAAAAATCATTATTTCAACTCTGAACTCTAAGGGAGCTATATCAATACATTATATTTGCCCTCATGGCGAAGTTCCTAAAGGTAACCCATTCCTATGTGCATGACATTTTCCTTTGATGCCCCTTGAATCATCACGATCTGGCTCGATCTCTCCTTGGAGCTCTTTATCCAACGAGTCATGCAATCATAAGCTAAAGCATTTTTAAGTTCAAACAAACTTAGTGGTACTTTTCACTACTACCATGTATAACTCACCCTTTCTTAGTTGGGGTATTAACTTACATAAAATAAAATACTTTACTCCCTATTTTACTCAGACTATAGCACCGTGCCAAATCTAGCGGGCTCTCATACACCTTTCGCCTTTATTTTTTGGCGTTTCGATCACTCATACCATGAGTTTTTGGTCGAGTTTTTGTCCTGATGACCAGCTTTTGGATATTCTCTCTCTCTTGTTCTTATAAGGTAGTCTCTCGGCCACCCATCTATTGGTCATTTCATATTTCCCCCTAGACACTCATTCCACATCTATTTAGTCCATAGCAGACTCTTCTCCTAATTATAATCTTGTACAACCTGTTCATCTTCCATCTGTTGGCATGCCTAACAAGGTCCCACGCCACTCTAGTGGACCAAAATTTGCTTAGTTTATACAGTGGTCGGATTAATTCTTTGTAATCTGCTTTAGTCCTATTACCTTACTCTTAAGCATAGCACGCCCTTCTACTATAGACCACCATGGCCTTCAATACTCAGCCAACTGTTATTGAGTGGCCATCTGAGCTCAGATTTCTCTTTCATACTGTACCCTAAAATAACAAGCCATTTGGTTGACATTTCCCAATGGTTTCCCCTTAAAGAGGAATAGTCTTGACAGATATATCTGCCACCCAGTGTATCCTTTTTTGTCAATGGGTTTTAACTAACCTTCATTTTTCTTGTGAACCAATTGTCATGCCCATGCTCAACCTTTCAAATAGGACTTCACTGAGCATTCTCTAGCGGCTCTTATTGGCAGATCCTTATTTTTTATCCTCGAGTAAACCATCTTTCGTTCGCTTGTGCACTAGACACTATTATTGCACCAATGTCACACCTTAAAATTGGGCCTAATAGTTTTGAGGGTAATTTAGGGATTTTAGCTCAAAATGTGTTCAAAAATTTAAAGCATGATAAATCGAAAATGTCTTTGACTATGGCTTTTAGGGAATTAAATCAACTTATGAAAATAATGTAGAAAAGATTTTCAATTTTAAAAAGAGAACTATTTTGTAAACGGGTTAATTTAAGAGTAGTTTTAAAGTAAATATACCAAGTTTTAAAATCAGCCCAATTATCCCCCTTTTCACCCTATTTTTGACATTAAAAAAATGGAGAAAGCACCCTCCATCTTTTTTCTTTTGTGCTATCCATTAGGAAGAAAATAACCTTGAACCTTTATCCTTTAATTTCAATATTCAAAACTATAATCTCTTATTTTCTATCATCTTCCAAACATTAAACCTTCCTAGAATTTCAAGAAAAGCATAAAAAAAACCATTGGTTTTACCATTGTTCAACTTGTGGGTTTTCCAGATTTTCAATTAAACGCTCATTTTTCTCTCAACTGAAGGTAATGTTTCATTTTTATATTAGTTGTTAACGATATCTAGCCTTTTAAACTGATTTTTTATTCATTAAATCAAAATTTTTGAATAAATGTTGAAATTTGGGTCGTTAATGGTGGAATTCGGGATTTTGAATGAAAACTATGTTGCAAAGTGTTTTTAAACTTGTTTTGTGATTAGAAGGTTTCTAAACTTTCCCTAAAGTTTCATTAAAGAATTCTAAGGTTTTATTGAGTTTTCGTGAAAATGGCCATTGCATGTCGAAATTTTGGAACCATGAATCTGTGTAGTTTTGTGTAGTTTGAAGGTTGAGAAACATTCTTAGATAAATAATTAGAGGATTGGAATCAGTTTTAAGCATTGGGAACAAGTAGGAATTAAGATATTTGAGTTTCAAATTTGCAAGTCGAAACTTTCAGTTGCAAGATGAAGAAATCTTAGACCTACATTTTTGATTGGTTGGTTGTGTTTATAGCTGTAAATTAATCATGTTTGTTGTATGGTTAATTTTGGTGAAGATTCAGAACCGTTGGAGCCTTTTTCGAGTAAGGCGAAAGGTAAGGAAAAGTTAGTTAATGAACGGTGAGTGGTTGGAATCGTTGCTAGTAGACATGATTCATAGTGTTAATTGGGAGCTTAGGAATAGCCTAAATCCCTATCCTGAGTTCCAAGTGTAAGCTTCCTTATACCCCTCGTTTAATTTGCAAAGTATGTGAATGTGTGTAAACTCTAATTTATATAGGTTTTTTTAGCAATTTATAACACCTTTTAACTTAAATATAATATTAATTTCGAGTATTTGTTAATTAATTAGGTGAATTTTGTTTATATTCTGAGAGTAGACATGAATTTATAAAAAATGCAAATATGTGCTTTACTGTATTAATTTGTGCATAAATTAAATTATTTCATGTTATTTATTAATGTGTTATATTTTATTATGCAGGGGGACCATGAAGTTGATATAATATGAAGCTTATTATAATTTTTGCATGGACATGAGCAATTCTACCCTACTTGGACGGCAAAACCATGCAAATTGGGTCATGAATATGTTACCTTGACCCAGTTAAAAATGGTGTTACATGGTGGACAAGTCTGACTATTTAATGGGTCATAAAACCGTCCAAACAAGGAGAAGAGAATTCCAATTCAGCAAGGATATTTGGGCAGCCAAAAATTGGCTTTTGGGATAATTATTTAGAGGTCCCTACACTTGGAAATTAATTAAAATTTAGCGCACCAATGTTGCCCAGGAAACCGTCCAACCCTTGCTTGATTCAAGCATGATTTCATGCTTAAATCAAGCAACAACATCCACTCTCTTCCATAATATGTGGCCAGCCAAGCAAAGGAGTAAATGGGGGGATTTTTCACACTATTTTTAGTAAACTCATCCACCAACCTACAGTATAAATACCCACATCCATTCCCCATTTCAAAGTATCCCTGCATCCCTACATCCCTCATTCATCCTTTATTTAACATTTCTCGTCCAATCTCTCAATGCCTCTCTTCATTCCCACACATAGCATCCCATATTTACTTTCTTTCTTAGCCATCAGAACCTTGATAAGATCATCTCTTGGCTGGCCACCTTGAGGAACCATTAGCAAAGGAGCAACACGAGGATGGGAGGAAACTTCTTCAATCAAAATTTGCAAGGCTGCTGATTTGAACAGAGTTTATTCTTCCTTTACTTGTTACTTTGATTTTAATCATATTTGCAATGTGCTTTGTTATCTTGTCATCAACAATGGTAACTTAAATATGTTTAGCTAGGATGATTGCATCAATTCAATGAAATTTGTTTAAATCATGTTTATAGTTTTTGTGCCTCAGTCATTCATATTTTTAATTAAACTCAAGTATGTATTTCATTCATACGTGATTGGATGCATTGGAATTTGTTAAGCTATCCTAACCAGATGACGACTAATGGACGCAATAGTTGAAAAGTGCATGCTTAATTTAGATCCTAACCCGACTAAATTAAAGGTTCATAATAACTTTAATGAGCTCTATCATCTTGCATAGTTTTTAAGTTTATGTGATTAAATTGTTTCAAACCTAACCCATCATTGTTACTTCACATGAATTCTAAGAAACCCTTAGTTTAATATGATCAGTAAAATGCATATTTTACTAAGTAAAAGATTCTGAAAGGACTTAATTTGGTTTCAAATTCATGAAAGATCGAGTTGCCATGGGATATTTTTTGAGCACTGTTAAACATGAGAAAAATGAATTAAGTTGACTGATGCAATTATTCTAACCTATTCATGTTATTGATTGTTGAAGTTTGTGTTGTTGGTACTAAATTCTTCTCATACATTTTAGTTAATTATCTTACTTAGATTAGAATTGTATTAGAGATCATCTTGCATCTAGATAATTTAATTTAGTTTAATCATCCATCACAAAAAATATTTTATTTTTATTACCAAATTGTTAACTTTAATTTTACAATTACTTGATGAACATACATAGTCCTTGTGGAGACGATAACTCTTTTACTTACTTATTACTTGATAACGACTATGTACACTTACACAAACCTACACATTACAAGTTTTTGGCACCGTTGCCGGGGACTGTTGCCTTAATCATTTTTGTGAAATTATTCTTTGCAATTTGGTTTTTATTTTATTTTTATTTAACTTGTAACAACCCGTTTTTAGTGGTGACAAAATAGTGGTTTTGGAATCACAAATTTCCATCGTGTCGACTCGTAAATATCATTTATAGAATATTTACGAAGTCATTAGAGTCGTATTAAAATTTGGTTAAAAAATTCTAATGTTTAGATAGCTAATTAAAGAAAAAGAACTAAATTGAAAAAGGTGCAAAACTTAGTAATTATTGCACTTAGATGATTAAATAGCTTAATAACTAAATGAGGAAGGACCTAGTAGTAATTTAGTCTTATTTAATAGTGTTGGACGACATTTGGTATGAAAATGGTAAAAATAATGTATGTTTAATGACAAAATTGTAAATAAATCAAAATTAAACAAAACAAACTGAAAAAAAATTACACATTTCTAAATCTTGAATGTTTTTTATGATCATTATGTGTTTGAAGGTTTGATTATGGTATTTGGTTAATTTCTGAAGTGTTTTATATTAGATGTTGATTTAAGGATTAAATTGTTAAAATGTTAGAATTCCATGGTTTATTGGTGAATAAAAGGTGTTCTGTGAATTTTTTAGAAGCCTTGAATATTCAACTAAAGATTTTAACTTGAGAAAATTGTTAATTTGATGATTTTTGGGTTAAGGGACTAAATTGCAAAAGTTATAAAAGTTAGGGGCAATTGTGTAATTTTAAAAAATAAAGGGCATAAAGTGTAGGATAAATTGGAATATGAAATATAAGCTCATAATTGAGAAATTTTATATTTTAGATCAAGATCCTATTGATTTATGTGGAAAAGGGAAAATTTCGAAATAGTCCTTGAATTTCTGCAACTATTACAACTCAATCCAGGTAAGTTCGTACGAATTTTAATTTAATATCTACATGAATTGCATGATGACATGATATGGAATAGTGGATAAAAATTATTATATTAATGTTGTAAGTTGTTTGGGAAAATGTTGTTGAATTTTAATACTTGGGCCTGATGAATGCGAGATAGAGTACGATTGATTGATGGCGTGTTATGCTAGGTTGGAGTAGAGATTTATGTGGCGTGCTTCATATATATATTCCCTAAGTATACCAAGGTTCAACATTTGTTGCGAACTCTCGTGTTATACTACCCTGATCTGGCGTGTTATGGGGGCAAATGTATAGCCTACGGGCTAGGCACTCAGTGCCGAGGTGTGTTATCTGTTGGATTAGCTCTTATTGGCGTTTAGCATGTTTCAGTTGGATTGTTTATGTACTCGTATTTGTAAGTTGTTCATCAGGTCATAAATTATTGTACTTGATATCCTGACTTGACTCGATTGTAGATATGTATGTTTTCCCAAAAAATTACCATTTGAGCTTTGAATTAAATTATGCAATTTACAAATTTGACATTGTGGATGGCAAGAAACACTTGTTGTTAAATTATTTTTTATTGAATTGTTATATTTACTTGGGTAAGATTTATTGTTTTCATACGTCGAACTTACTGAGCTTCAATAAGCTTACTTGTGTAAATTTCTATTTCTTGTAGATACTTTTGAAGGTTGGATGATCGAATCAGCACTCAAGCCACACTATCTATATGATTTCGGTAGCTTTTAAAATTTTGTTTTCGATTATATGGCATGTAATAGACTTGTTTTGTCAATAATTTTGTTTTGGTATGTATATATGTAAAAAATGAACCAATATGCAAGTTGATAACATGATCATCATTACATGATCTTGATGTTTACTTGGAAAATGTTTAGATAATGACTTTTTATGGATCATGAATGATGGAATATGTTTTTGATATTAACTTGTAGTATATGTATGATTAAAAGGTCTATTTGAATTGTTGTGATTTGAGGTGCATATGATAGGCATATTGATTAGAAGATAAGTTGTGTGAATTGGTATGTTTTGGTTGGTGATTTATGTTGTTGTTTAAGTGTGTATTCCTATGGTACCAATGAGGGTACATTGGTTAGGCACTTAAGGTGGTTGAAATAGCATGATTTGAGCTTGTTTAATGTCATTTTGAATAGGTCTAATGTCTGGTAAATGGATTACTTAGTGTCCAAGAAATCTTGAACTGGTAAACTTGATGTTTAAGGTTTATTTTGGTACACACGGCCTGGGACACACCCATGCCATACGGTCTGAGATACAGTCGTGTGTATTAAGTCAGTGTCTTACACGGCCAAGCACATGGTCGTGTCGTGTATCAAAACTCAGGGAGTTACACGGTTTGGCACACGGCTTGTGACACGACCGTGTGGCCCAACTCAAAGAGTTACATTGGCAAGGACACGGGCTAGGACACGGTCGTGTGTCCCCTGTTTTTGAATTTTTTCATATTTTCTTAAAATTTTTTAATTTTTTTCAAATTAGTCCCTAAGGGTTTTAAGATTAATTCTTTATTCCCTAATGCTCGATTTAAGCCTCATGGATGTAAGATATTATTGTAATTCAATTACTTTATAATATTTGATAAATTATATTTGATATGATTATGATTTACTTGTTTATCTTTGTTAACTTGTCGTAACATTCCCATAACCCTATTCTGGTGACGAATACAAGTTAGGGGTGTTACATTTAGTGGTATCAGAGCTACGGTTTAGTCGGTTCTCAAACTAAACGTAGCGTATGTAATGTCTAGAATTACATTTCATATAAACCTGTGATAGTGTGACGTGTTTGATTCGATCTAACCTTTATTTTTCTTATAGATTATAAAGATGTTGGCCGAATCTGATTGTGCTGACACTGATGAGGTTAATAGTAATGTACCAACCATAGAACAATCGACGAGTAGTAGTATTCCAATTCCACAAGTACCTGAACATGAACTTAAAAACATGTTTTTCGGGTTTATGAACCAGTGGTTTAATGAATTTATGCAAATGAATACTGCGACTCAACGACTTCCATCCCGTTTTATATCTCCTGTTGCACCTCCACATCCTCCTATGACTGAATCTAGTCGACCTATATCGATTGAAAAGTTTAGGAAGTGTGATGCTGAAGAATTTCGAGGTAGATCAGAAGGTGATATGGTTAAAGTTGAGTATTGGCTTAAGAATATCTTATGAGTTTTTGAAGAAATGGCTTACCCTCCCGATGATTTTTTTAGATGTGTCATTTTACTGTTAAAAGAAGAAGCGTATAGTTGGTGGACTACATTGATAGCTGTAGTACCGAGAGAGAAAATTTCTTGAGATTTTTTTCAGAGCAAGTTTAAAAAGAAGTATGTCGGAAAACGATATCTGGACAAGAGAAAGAGAGAATTTCTTGAATTAAGGTAAGGAAACAAGTCAGTGGCTGAGTACGAGCGAAAGTTTGTGTGTCTCAGTAAATATGCTTGAGAAATTGTGCCTACTAAAAAAGAAATGTGTATCCACTTTAAAGATAGCCTGAATGATGAAATTAGAATGATGATTGGAGGTAATGAAATTTGAGAATTTGTTATTTTATCTGATCTTGCACAGAAAATGGAAGAAGTGTACAATCGCAAAGTACAAAGAGATAGGCGGATTAGATAATTTAACACGAGAGGCTCTTCTAAGTCATTTTTTTACCACTAGCGAAGAAGATTAGAGAAGACTTTAGTTGAACTACTTCAGCATCTGAGCATCTGAGTAAAAATAAATCAATTCAGCGTAATTTTAAATCTCCTACAAAACCAGTTGATAGTGTAGGAAATGTATGGAAAGCTTCGGAGCCCAGTTTAAACCTTGTGGAAAAATTCATTCTAGGGATTGCAGAACTAAATTAGGGGCATGTTATAGATGCAGATCTACTGGTCATTTTCTACAAAATTGTCCGAGACAGTTGAAGGAAAGTGAAGAACAGAATGAAAAGCAAATGTCTACATTTCAAAAAGGTAGATGTCAGGGCCAGAACAACACTACTGGGACCCATCGTACGGGAGCAAAAGATACAGTTGTTCGATCAGAGACTAAAGCACTTGCTCGAACATATGCCATCCGAGCCAGAGAGGAACCTACTGCACCTGAGGTGATTGCTAGTACATTCTATCTCTTTGATGTTACTGTATATGCACTAATTGACCCTACGTCAACTCATTCTTATATTTTCACTGCATTAGTAATGGAAAAGAAACTACCTGTTGAATCAACTGAATGTGATATTCAAGTTACTAATCCATTGGGTCAGAGTGTGATATTTAACTTAGTTTTTCATAAATGTCCACTAAAAATTAGAGGCTGTGAATTCCCTGCTAATTTGATGTTATTACCCTTTTGAGAATTTGATGGTATTCTGGGTATAGATTGGTTATCACTGCATGATGCTGTGGTAAATTGTAGTGAGAAATGGATTGATTTGAAAAGCCAGGGAGAAATGCTTTCAGTTGAATCTGATAGACAGAATAGTATTACTAGAATCATTTCAGCTATTTCTGCACAAAGGTTGATACGTAAAGGTAGTGAGGCATTCTAGCATATATACTTGATACTAGATATTTAGAATTGATGTTAGATCAGCTACCAATGGTTAATGAGTTTACTGATGTATTTCCTGAAGAGTTACCAGGCTTGCCCCTTGACCATTAAGTTGAGTTTGTGATTGATCTGGTTCCTAAAACTGCACCGATATCGATATCTCCAAATCGTATGGCACCAGTTGAGTTAAAAGAGTTGAAAGCACAATTACAAGATTTACTAGACAAATGGTTTATTCAACCGAGTGTATCTCCTTGGGCTACACCTATGTTCTTTGTGAAAAAGAAATACGGCTCCTTAAGATTGTGTATTAACTACAGATAGTTGAATAAAGTCACAATAAAGAATAAGTATCCCTTGCCACGTATGGACGATTTGTTTGATCAATTAAAAGTCGTCATAGTGTTCTCGAAGATAGACCTAAGGTCCGGGAATTATCAGTTACGAGTTAAGGATTGTGATGTGTCAAAGACTGCTTTCAGAACTCATTACGGCCACTATTAGTTTCTGGTAATGCCATTTGGATTAACAAATGCTCTTGTTGCTTTTATGGATTTAATGAATCAAATATTTCAACACCATTTGGATAGATTTGTGGTTGTGTTTATTAATGATATATTGATCTATTCTAGAACAGAATCTGAACATGCTCAACACTTGAGAATCATGTTATAGACTTTGCGAGAAAAATAGTTGTATGTAAAGTTTAGTAAATGTAAATTCTGGCTTCGCAAGGTTGGTTTTTTAGGATATGTAGTAATAGCTGATGTATTTGAGTCCATCCGAGTAAAGTTTCTACTATAATGAATTGGAAAACTCTGAGAAATGTTTCTGAAGTGCGGAGTTTTCTGGGATTAGCAGGTTACTATCTTCATTTTGTTAAAAACTTCTCAATCATTACTTCACCTATGACCAGGTTGTTATAGAAAAACATGGAATTTGTTTGGTCTGATAAGTGTCAACAGAGTTTTGATCAGCTGAAAAACATGTTAACAGAAGCTCTAATATTGACTCAACCTGAGACTAGGGTAGCATATGTTGTTTACAGTGATACGTCTCTCAATGGTTTGGGTTGTGTGTTGAAGCAGGCAAGGAAAGTAATAGCTTATGCTTCTCGACAATTAAAGCCACATGACAGAAATTATCCTACTCAGATCTCGAGTTGGTTGCGATTGTCTTCGCTTTAAAGATATTGAGGCATTATTTATTCGGGGAGAAATGTCATATGTTTACTGATCACAAAAGTTTAAAGTATTTAATGACGTAGAAGGAACTGAATCTGAGACAACAACATTGGTTAGAGCTACTGAAAGATTATGATCTAGTTATTGATTATCATTTGGGTGCGGATGCACTTAGTCGAAAATTATCACTATTTGCATTTCGAGCGTTGAACGCTCATTTAGCTTTGAATGACGATGGTTCTGTACTGGCAGATTTGAGGACTAAACCCTTGTTTCTTCAACAAATTTGGGAGTTACAAAATGACGATCTAAAGTTGATAATGAAACAAAATTTGGTTCAAGATAATTTGACTACTGAATATAATATTGGTGATGATGGTACATTGCATTACTGCGATAGAATTTATGTTCCGAATAATCTAGATTTGGAACATGATATTCTATCAGGGGCTCATAATAGTACGTATTTCATTCATCCTAGTAGCACGAAAATGTATTGTGATTTGAAACAGATGTACTGGTGGCTAGGTATGAAACGTGAGATTTGTGAGCTCGTAGCTACATGTTTGATTTGTCATTAGGTAAAACCAGGGCATCAATTACCATCGGGATTATTACAACCTATTATGATTCCTGAGTGGAAGTGGAGCGAGTCATGATAGATTTCGTATCTGGTTTGCCTATAACTCCGAAAAAGAAAGCTTTTTGGGTTATTGTTGTTAGATTTACTAAATCAACACACTTTATTACAATCAGAACAGATTATTCACTTGAAAGATTAGTAGAATCATACGTGTCAAAGATTGTAAGATTACACGAAGTTCCAACATCTATTATTTATGATCGTGATCCGAGGTTTACATTGAGATTTTAGAGTAAACTTCATGAGGCTTTGGACACTAAACTCTATTTCAGTACTGCGTTTCATCCTTAGAAAGACGGGAAATCAAAACGAGTAATACAGATTCTAGAAGACATGCTACGATGTTATATACTCGAGTTTGAATGTAGCTGGGAAAAATATCTACCGTTAGCTGAATTCGCTTATAATAACAATTATCAATCCAGTATTAAAATAGCACCGTTTGAAGCTTTATACGGAAGAAAGTGTAAAACACTGTTGTATTGGTCTGAATTGAGCGAATCCAAAATGGTGGGAATTGATTTGATTTGAGAAACTAAAGACAAGGTTCAAATTATTTGAGATTTTTTGAAAGCTGTATCTGATCATTAAAAATCGTAGCTAATTTAAAAAGAAAAGATATAGAATTTTCTGTTGGCGGTCGAGTACTTTTATAAGTTTCTCCGTGGAAGAAAGTGCTACGATTTGGCAGAAAAAGAAAGCTGAGTCCGAGATTTATCGGATCGTATGAGATTATTGAAAGAACTGGCTCTGTTGCTTATAGATTAGCTTTGCCTCCTAAACTCGAGAAAATTCATAATGTGTTCCTCGTTTCAATGCTAAGATGATACAGATCTGATCCTTCACTTGTGATTCCTTATAGTGAAATTAAATTACAACTATATTTGACATATTCTGAAGAATTGGTGAAAATTTTGACTCGAGAAGTCAAAGAACTTCGAAATAAACGAGTACCATTGGTAAGTCTTATGGCATCGACATGGTACTAAAGAGACTTCTTGGGAAACCAAGGAATCGATAAAACTACAGTACAAGAATCTATTCTCAGGTAACAATTTTGAGGACGAAATTTCCTAAGGGAGGAGAGTTCTAACAACTCATTTTTCAATGGTGACGAACAGTGGTTTCGGGATCACAAATTTCCATCTTGTTGACTCATAAATATTATTTATAGAATATTTATGAAATCATTAGAAACGTATTAAAATTTGGTTAAAAATTCTAATGTTTAGATAGCTAATTAAATAAAAATGACTAAATTGAAACAGTGCAAAACTTAGAAATTATTGCACCTAGATGATTAAATAGCTTAATTACTAAATGAGGAATGACCTATGTAGTAATTTAGCCCTATTTAATAGTGTTGGGTGACATTTGGTATGAAAATGATTAAAATAATGTATGTTTAATGACAAAATTATAAATAAATCAAAATTAAACAAAACAAATTGAAAAAAAATTACACATTTCTTATTCAGTTTTCTTCAATCCCTTGTCAAAATCACCATTGGAGACCTAGGAAGCTTCAGTTTCATCTTCCTTGTGCATGTGAGCTCAATTCTCACCTAATTTTTGTAGTTTTTATGTTTTTTAGATCGTTGCAACTAAGTCCAGCTAGCCCGTACCTTCGTTTTTGAATCTGTTAAAAATTTTAGAAGTTTCAATTGATGAATCTTGAATTTTTTTTATGATAATTATGTGTTTGAAGCTTTGATTGTGTTATTTGGTTAATTTCTGAAGTGCTTTTTATTAGATGTTGATTTAAGGATTAAATTGTTAAAATGTTAAAATTTCATGGTTTATTGGTGAATAAAAGGTGTTTTGTGGACTATTTAGAAGCCTTGAATATTCGGCTAAAGATTTTAACTTGATATAATTGTTAATTTGATGATTTTCAGGTTAAGGGACTAAATTGCAAAAGTTATAAAAATTTAGGGCGATTGTGTAATTTTGAAAAATAAAAGGGTATAAAATGTAGGATAAATTGGAATATGAAATGTAAGCTAATCATTAGGAAATTTTATATTGTAGATCAAGACCTTGTTGACTTACGTGAAAAAGGAAAAATTTTAGAATAGTCCCTAAACTTCTGCAACTATTACAACTCAGTCCAGGTAAGTTCGTACGAATTGTAATTTAATATCTATATGAATTGTATGATGACATGATATGAAATAGTGGATAAAAATTATTCTATTAATGCTGTAAGTTGTTTGGGAAAATTTTGAATTTCGATACTTGGGCCAGATGAACGCGAGATAGAGTACAATTGATTGAGGGCATTTTATGCGAGGTTGGAGTAGAGATTGATGTGGCGTGCTTTATATAAATATTTTCCTCAGTATGCCGAGGTTCAACATTTGTTGTGAACTCTTGTGTTATACTATCCTGATCTGGCGTGTTATGGGGGCGGATGTATAGGTTATGAGCTAGACACTTAGTACTGAGGCGTGTTATCTGTTGGATTAGCTCTTATGAGTGTTTGGCGTGTTTTGGTTGGGTTGCTTATGTAGTCGTATCTGTAATTCATTCATCAGGTCGTAAATTATTATACTTGATATCCTAACTTGACTTTATTGTGGATATGTATGTTTTCCCGAAAAATTATCATTTGAGCTTTGAATTGAATTATGCAATTCACCGATTTGACATTGTGAATGGCAAGAAACACTTGTTGTTAAATTATTTTTGATTGAATTGTTATATTTACTTCGGTAAGATTTATTGTTTTTGTATGTCGAACTTACTAAGCTTCAATAAGCTTACTTGTGTAAATTTCTGTTTCTTGTAGATACTTTTGAAGGTTGACGATCGGATTAGCACTCAAGTCACACTATCTATCTGGTTTTGGTAGCTTTTGAACATTTGTTTTGGATTATATGGCATGTAATAGACTTTTTTGTCATTACTTTTGTTTTGGTATGTATATATGTAGAAAATGAACCAATGTGCAAGTTGGTAAAATGAGCATCATTACATGATCTTGATGTTTACTTGGAAATTTTTTAGATAATGACTTGTTATGGATCATGAATGATGGAAGATGTTTTTGATATAAACTTGTAGTATATGTATGATTAAAAGGTCTATTTGAATTGTTGTAATTTGAGATGCCTATGATAGGCATATTGGTTAGAAGATAAGTTGTGTGAATTGGTATGTTTTGGTTGGTGATTTATGTTGTTGCTTAACTGTATACTTGTGGTACTAATGAGGGTACATTGGTTAGGCACTTAAGGTGGTTGAAATAGCATGATTTGAGCTTGTTTAATGTCATTTTGGATAGGTCTAATGGCATATAAATGGATTGCTTAGTGTCCAAGAAATCTTGAAATGGTAAATTTGATGTTTAAGGTTTAGTTAGGTGCACACGGCCGTGTGCCACACACAGTTTGAGACACGACCGTGTGTATTAAGTTAGCGTGTTACACGACCTAGCACATAGCCTGTGACACGAGCGTCACAAGTTTGAGAGTTACACGATCTGGCACACGGCCTACAACACGACTGTGTTGCCCTACTCAGTGAGTTACAGGAGCAAAGACATGGGCTGGGACATGGTTGTGTGTCCCAACTTTGAAAGTTACACGGCCTAGGGCATTCCACACGGCCTGGCCACATGGCTGTGTGTTTTTGAATTTTTTTCATATTTTCTTGAAATTTTCTAATTTGTTTCAAATTAGTCTTTGAGGGTTTTGAGACTAATTTTTTAGTCCCTAAAGCTCGATTTAAGCCTTGTAGATGTAAGATATTATTGTAATTCAATTACTTTATGATATTTGATAAATTATATTTTATATGATTATGATTTACTTGTTTATCTTTGTTAACTTATCGTAGCATTCCCATAACCCTATTCCGGTGACAGATATGGGTTAGGGGTGTTACATAACTCCTAACTTTACTAATTAATTCTTTATTCTTTATTTTTTGTGATTTATTTTTAGGATTTTATGAGTATAGATTGAATTATCGATTTATTACTAGTAGAACTTGAAATCGAGCAGACATTTAGACAAAGAAGACGTGAAAGATTAGCCCAAAGACAAGCCAAAATGGACCTTAGAAATCAAAATGATGGACAAGGAAATAAAGCCAATCATATGCGCAATCCCATCCTTATTACTGATGATAAGGATCGTGCCATAAGACAGTACGTTGTACCCATTTTAATGAGTTAAATCTGGGAATTAGGAGACCGAAGATCGAGGCACCCCAATTTGAATTGAAGTCTGTAATATTTCAAATGCTTCAAACCATGGGCTAGTTCAATGGTATGCCTATGGAAAATCCACATATTTACCTTCGATTGTTCGTGAAGGTGAGTGACTCATTTAAAATAACTGGTGTGATTGAAGACGCACTGAGGTTGAAGCTGTTTCCATACTCTTTGTGAGATCGAGCACAAGCATGGCTCAATTCATTGCCACCTAACTCAATTTCTACTTGACAAGAATTAGCAGAAAGGTTTTTGGTTAAATATTTCCCACCTAACAAAAATGCTAAGTTGTGAAATGAGATCACCACTTTTTAGCAATTGGATGACAAATTTCTTTACGAGGCTTGAGAGAGATTCAAAGAATTATTTCGTAAGTTTCCTCAACACGGGATTCCACACTACATCCAGTTGAAGATGTTTTATAATGATCTCAACGTACACACAAGATTTGTGGTAGATGCTTCTGCGAATAGTGCTCTCTTGTCGAAGTCTTATAATGAGGCTTACAAAATCATCGAGAGGATAGCCAGTAACAATCACCAATAGCTGACAAGTCTAGCAACTTCAAGAAGATGAGTACCCGGAGTGAATGAAGTGGACGCGTTTACATCACTCTCAGCTTAGGTATCTTCAATGTTGAAACAGTTTACTACTAACGATTTTAATCCTGTTGCAGCCCAAGTCAATTCGATGTAGTTTCTTGCTTATATTGTGGGATGGCCATTCTTTTGAGAATTGTTCATCAAATCCCGAGTGGATTTAATATGTAGGGAATCAACACCAAAATAGAAGTGGGCAAGGACCATAATCCAACTTCTATAATCTTTCATGGCGTAATCATCCGAACTTTCTTAGAGTAACCAAGGAAATAGACCGAATAACTACATGTATCATAGACCCAATCAATTCTAAGGGTTCAATCAACAAGTTCCAAAACCACCACAAGCTAAATCATTTAACATTTTGGAGAATTTGTTGAAGGCATACATGGTAAAAATGACTCTTTAATCTAAAGCCAAGCAGCAACATTGATAAATTTAGAGAACTAAATGGGACAGTTAGCTAAGAAGATTCGTAACCGACCACAAGGATCTTTACCGAGCGATACAAAAAATTTAGGGAAATTGGATAATGAACATTGCAAGGTAGTGGCTTTAAAAAGTGGTAAGACTTTTGAGCCCAAGACAATTGTGATTAAAGATGAACATACTGAGAAGGAGGAAAGTCAACCATCAGTTGAAATTCCTGCACCAGAAGAGCCAAAACTTACAAAGGTTGATGAGATAAAATCTATCCTAGTGAATTCTGATAACTTAACATCTTCTTTAGATGCAGATTTATCTCCTCAGAAAAGTTGTCCAGTCCAATCCAAGGTTTCATCACCTCCATATCCTCAAAAATTCCAACCACATAAGCAAAAACATTAGGTGCAAGTTAAGAAGTTTTTGGATGTTCTAAAGCAACTTCACATCAACATCTGGTTGGTAGAGGCTTTAGAAAAAATGCCCAACTATGTAAAGTTCATGAAGGACATCCTATCCAAGAAGAAGAGACTTAGTGAGTGTGAGACTGTAGCTTTAACGAAGGAGTGCAGTGCATTCCTATAGAACAAACTACCTCCGAAATTGAAGGACCCTGGAAGTTTTACCATACATTGTAATATTGGAAAATCTTATTGCGATAAAACTTTATACGACTTAGGAGCAAGCATAAACTTGATGCCTAAATCTATTTTCAAGCTGTTGGGAATAGGTGAAGTAAGACCCATAATTGTGACACTCTAACTATCGGATCGATCTTTTGCATACCCAGAAGGAAAGATCGAGGATGTTTTGGTAAGAGTTGATAAATTTATTTTCCCTACTGATTTCATTATCTTAGATTTTGAAACAGATAAGGAAGTGTCAATCATCCTGGGATGACCTTTCTTAGCCAATGGAAGAACGTTAATAGACGTGCGAAAAGGTTAACTCACCATGAGAGAGTTCAAGACAATCAGGTAACGTTTAATGTTCTTAAAGCGATGAAATTTCCCGATTCGATGAAGGGATGTTCAGTAATGGATGAGCTAGAAACCTTAGTTTCTATGGGATGGGAGAAAAATTTTGTGAATGACCTATTGGAGAACACCTTAGGGTCTGAGCAGAAAACGGTAAGTACATATGTGATGAAATGTGAAATGTGATGCTGATGTGACAAGTAAAGTAAGTGAATATTGGTATGTGGTATGTGATAATCTGATTTTTAATGCATTCATATGTGAACGGATATATGATGGCTCAATGAATATAGTTGTGGCACTTATTGTGTAATTAAATGTGAATCTGATAAGTATGCTATGTGTAATAAATGAAAACATAGAAAAACTACGCTAAAAGAAATGAAGAAGGGAGGAAAACAAAAGGAGAAACAAAATAGAATGGAAAATAAAAAAAAGAAAAGTTAAAAGAACATAAAAGAAAAAAATTAAATTGTTGAAAACGAAAAAAATATAGGGACCAATTGTAAAATTTAACCTAAAATTTTTGTTTGAAATGTTGATTTAATGTGTCATGCAACTTACCATTACACCATTGACAACAATTAACGGCTCAGTGACTAAAATGTTACAACACGATAACGTAAGTGACTAAAACGTAACATTTCAAACATAAGTGATTAAAACGTAACATTTCAAACATAAGTGACTAAAATATAACTTGAGACAAACAAAAATAACTATTTTGATAGTTTATCCCTTTTTTTCCTGAGCTTTTCCCCCAAAATAAGGTAATTAAAAATGGAATAACTCAACTCCCTTAACTTTCCCTTGTTTAAATAAAATAATTATTCAAAAAAGGGAAGGGTATTGCTTTCCCTTACTTTCCTTTATTTTCCCTTGTTATTATTCAATCCAAACATAGGGTAAAGACTTACTTTTAAGTTTTTGTGTTAAATCACAATTTGGGGTCTAAATTTGAAAACTTTTTTGCATTGGGGTTTGGACCTTTTTTTTGCGTCCAAGTTAGGCTTGAACTTAACAATTGTTCACATTGGGACCTGAACTAGGCAATTGATCCCACATTGGGGATTGAATTTTTTTTGTCTAAATTAGTCCTTGAGCTTAGTAATTATTTCCATTTAAGGTTTTGAACCACATTGAGGCCAGAATTTCAGGGCTTTCAAGCAATAACTTAAAAAAAGAAGTTTAAGACCCAACGTGAGAACAATTAATTTACATGTCAAGTGATTTCATATTCTAACACCGTTAAAAAGAAACACTATATTAATTAACGAAATCAACATTTTAAATATATAAATACCACATTTGATAAAATATAAAACCCACCATTGTGTATAATAAAAGTTGCTGTGATTTTCCAATTACACGAAAGCATGTCCCACATCAAATATTAGCCATTAAGAAAAATCGAAATCATCTAAATTTAGAACAAAAATGGATGCTTCAAATATTTTTGGAAAGGTATGATGAGATGCATTGAAGAGGGAATATGGGGTGTTTATAACAATTTACAACCTCACGAGCATCGGAATCTAATACAAGGCTAGGTAGGTAAGACACTCAAATGGAAACAACATACCATTTTAACTAAACTAAATTAGGTAAACAAACCCAACTTTTTATTATTAATAATAATTTCTTAATTAATCTAATGAATAACTCATGACTCATGGGACCCTCAACAAAGAATCTTCTTGTTTTCTTTTTTTTTAAGAGAAAAAACCCATAATGATAATGTTGATAATAATCACTTAATTATTAGTTTTCTTCCCGATTAGTATAAAGGATATATCTGATTTAATGCGTAAATTTACATAAAAATTTTGATTTTGTGTAATTTTATATATAAAAAATTAATTTTATTTAATTATCACATATTATTAATATAGTATCATTTAATATTTATATTATATATACATAAATAATTATATTATTCAATATAAAAATAAATTGATATACTTATTCCTTTAAATATGGATGATTGATTAAAAATTAAAGTTTCATGTATACATTTAAACCATAATCAAAGTTTTACATAATTACAAATTGAATCAAAATTTATATATAAATTTGAGATTTATTCCTTAATATAAATAAATGAAAAAGAAAATGAACCATACATCTAGAATGGAAAAAATATTTGTTTTTGTGATCATGGTTTATAATATATTTGATTTTAAAATATTTAAATAAAATTTCATAATAATTAAATTTAAAAATATATTATAATTGTGTATTTTAAGTACAATTTTGTTCCCTTATTTAATTATTTAGACCCGGAAAGGGTTTAAAATATAATATTATTTAATTATTAAATAAGATTTAAAGGATTCATTTTAATTTCTTATCCTAATTTGATTTAAGATTCCCAATTGAATTTCTTTAAAAAGAACTATTAGGATTTAAATGAGTTTTCTTTTAAGAAAAAAGAAGATAATTCATATATCACTCATATTACTTATTTATTAGATCAGACCATTTTGTTTAAACTGATTATATTAATTATATATTCATTTTGTTTTCACGTTGTTTTTTTATGCCGAATATCATATTTTCATTGTTTTGTTCTATCTTAATCTACTATTGGAATGCAATTCTAAATTTATTTAAAAGTACAAAATATGTTATTAATTTTTGTATTTTTAAAAATTTAAAATTTAGTTAATGTATTTTATTTTTAAGAATTTAATCTCTTTACTTTCCAATTCTAAAATTTAGATCTAATTGTTAACATTATTTTTTGTAAATTTGTTGATGTGGCATTTTCAAATAAAAAAAATACACACTTAATAATAATGTAACTAAAAAATGACGTAACAAGTTTGAATTTAATAAAATAATTTTAATATTAACAATTAAATTTGAATTTTAAAATCTAAAAAAATAAAAAAAATAAATTTTTAAAAATAAAAATACAATGACTAAATTCAGATTTATTACCTATTTTAATCTATTTTAAAATATTAAATATTTAATAATAATTTTTTAATGTAAAAAAAAGTACTTTTATTTAGTTATTAATTCCCGGGCATGGCAGGGAGTGAAAGCTATCGGTTATAAAAGTTCTTTGCAAGATCACCAACCCCTATATCGAAGTGGAAGATAAAAAAAAAGAAAAAAAGCAGGTAGCTTTGCTGTCTGCATATAAAGTGCGATTTAGCATTTGGAAACAAGTATTTATTTAGTGTAAAATTAGGGAGAGGAGAAGTATGGGGAAAATGGGGAGTGAAATGTTGATTTATGTTTTGCTGCTAATGGCGGGGGTGCTAGCGAGTGGCCAGAGTAGTCCGGTGAAGATATGGCCAATGCCGGCGTCGGTGAGTTACGGCCATACTCACCTTTACTTGACCAACGATTTCGGGTTCTCCTCTAACTATGGGTCTGAAATACTCAAAGACGCATTCGACCGGATGCTTGCTCTCATCAAACTGGATCACGTTATTGATGCCAATTTCTCTGCCTTCAACTCTTCATCTTTGCTCCAGGGTCTGCATATCATTATTTCCTCTCCAAACGGCCAGGTTCCTCCCTTACTCTTCTTTAATTTTATTATTATTATTTATTAAAAAAATAGAAAATTAAAGATTTGAGATTGAGATATTAAAAAAAAGAAAGAAAGAAACATCGTTGTCTGAGAATATGGAGGGTTGAACTATATATATATTTTGTTTGTTTATAAATTCATTCTAAAATAGCTGATAGCGAAGCTAAGAGTAACCGAAACGTTGTGGGAGTGTTTGATTTGGATGTGATTTTGATTGCAGCTACAATACGGCGTTGATGAATCGTACAAATTAATAGTCCCATCACCGGAAAAACCGGCTTACGCCCATCTTGAGGTGCAGACAACTAATCCTTTATCGCCCCTCTATGCTTCATTATTTTTGTTTGGGCAAACTACTTTTCGATTTGGTCAACTAAAAAAAATATTACGATTGTCAAGTTTTTTTTTTAATTCTGCTAATGAGCAACAAGTAAAAGAACTTACTTTCAGCGTCAGAGATTGGAAAAGAAAATTTTTTGAATTTTGATTAGTAGATTTATGACTTAGAAGAGAAAATGAAAGAAAGCTTTCGATTAGTGCATACAATACAAACAGAGAAAGCCATATAGCATCGATTTTAATAATCTTAATAATCTAGCAGTTTAATGAAACTTTTAAATAGCTCGGTGATTAAATTATAATTTTTTTAGTTCACTGACCAAAACGAGAATTTACCCATAGTTTAGTGACTAATATTGTAGTTTACCCTTTTTATTTGTACTGTATATATATATTTATGGTAGGATAGGATTGTGTTTTCTGAGTCTTCTTAGGTTGAACAATATGCATTAAAATTAGTCTATTCTTGAAATTTAACTACAATATAAAATAATTTAATTAAGAAAGGTCAACTTTTGACCTTAGATTTATTCCGGCTTTAACTGTTAATTTTATAATAAACTCATGCAGGCAAAGACAGTTTATGGCGCTTTACAAGGGCTTCAGGTTAGTACCAGTATAATCTTTGTTGCCAAGATTATTTGTAAATCGTAAAATTCTTAGAATATACAGCTTGTTGTACAATGGTGCAGACATTCAGCCAATTATGTTATTTTAGCGTTACAAGCAGGGTCCTTCAAATTGACATGTCACCATGGACTATTATTGATCAGCCAAGATTTTCTTATCGAGGCCTCTTGATTGGTGAGATACTTTCTTTTCTTCTAAGAAATGTTAAAGTGATTTTAATGGTATTGGTTTCCAATTAAAATACAGTATCTGGTAATCAATCTTTTACTTGCATTGAAAATTAGGGACTTCATTTTGCTATTGCTTTAGCTGTTAGGTATTATCAAAATATGTTGTTTTCTTGCCCATTTTGGCCGTTCTACATTCTCAGCAACCAACATGAAAGGTGGAATGGCAGTTAAACTGCAAATCTTCATAGGTCGGAGAGAATTATATGATGATAGAATAATATCTTAACTCTGTTTTCTGTATTCTGTCTCCAAGTAATAATTGGTTTTTTGATTCAACTGGTGTAGATACGTCTCGTCACTATTTACCTGTGCCAGTTATTAAGAAGGTTATTGATTCTATGTCCTATGCAAAGTTGGTAAGATTTACGACAAATTTCAGTTGGAATAATTCTTTTTCTCCTCATTGTTTTGACCTTGTGGATTGATTTGTTTAATAACACCAGAATAATTAGCCTATAAGTGGTAACTCTTTCTTGCTTTCATACAGAATGTAATGCATTGGCACATTGTTGATACACAATCTTTCCCTTGGAGATACCATCATATCCTAAACTGTGGGATGGTGCTTATTCACCCTCAGAGCGATATACAGTGGCTGATGCTGCTGATATTGTGAGGCATGTCTTTCTCCTTTCTTTTCTTTTCTTTTCTTTTTCCATATGATAATTATTGTTTTGAGTACTTCAATTCTTTTTGATCTATTTATTTTAATCTATGCAGTTATGCTCAAAAAGAGGAATAAATGTATTGGCTGAAATTGATGTTCCAGGACATGCTCTCTCATGGTATCATATGCTTTCTCCATTCTTATAGTAGATTTTTGTTGTTAGTAACATTCTTTCTTTTGCAAATAAGCAATATTTTACAGATGAAGATGCTAATTTTTTGCCTGTCATAAAGGTTATCTGGAAATTGCAGCTATAGCTCCTTAAAGTAATGATGGAAATTTCGGATTGTATTTTTATATTTAGTGAATGAATGTTGTACGAAGTGAAATTAAGCTTTCTGATAATTAATCACCTTTAGGCCGGTACGTTTAACAATGATTATCTTAATATAAGAGTGAAGAATTTTCGGAGGACGAATTGACAGAATCCTTGGCAATAACTAAATTGCATAATTTCTTCTCTAGAAGAAATAAGAAGAGTTTCAAATTCTCTTTATTTAAAAGTTGTGGTGCTACCTTAACATTGACGGAAATTCTAAGACCAGGACTAGCCGTATGAGAGAGTTGGGTGCAATAGCCAACTATCTGTGTGGTTTACATGACCCAAACTATCATAAATAGTTGCTCTTGCGTACTTAACATATACTAAAATGCTTATGATTGAATACACCCAACAAGTATGATTGAATACACCCAACAAGCACAGATAATATTGAAAACTTGATGTTAGGATGTGTCTAAAAAATTTATATGCACGCCTTGTCCTAAAACGTTTTTAGTTGCTGTGTTTTAATTCTTTAGGAGAAATGGTTGTCCTTCTTTATGGTCATTAAAGGACCGTTTGTCTGCAACTATCTATGTGATTTTCATGACTCAAATTATCATAAATTGCGGTTCTTGCATATTTAATATACACACAACAAATGGGGATAGATATTGTGGAATTGAACTAAGATGCATGCCCAAAAATTATATTATGCTTTTGACCTTGTCCTAAATGTTTGCGTAACTGTGGTTTAATTTTCTTAAGGGGGACTGGTTATCCTTCTTTATGGCCCTCCAAGGACTGTCAACAGCCACTTGATATCAGCAATGAATTTACATTTAAAGTAATAGACGGAATTCTCTCAGGTGATCTCCTTACTTACCCCTCGATGTCATTATTTCTATAATGAAATCACCCTTCAATTTTTTCCTTTCCCTTATATAACAAAATGAAAATGAAATTCTTGTTTCAGATTTCAGCAAGATCTTTAATTTTAAATTTGTTCACTTGGGAGGTGATGAAGTTAATACAAGTAAGTTAAAATCATACTATCTTATATACTTGTATATTATTATAGATATATCGTGCAAATTATAACTTTTGGTTTTGAGGCTTCTTTTTGGATAAAACTATTATCTTACAAAAAATTCTGTGGTAGATATGGGCAGCCTTTCCATGGCAGTCCTTACATTTCCTTGGATGGTCATGATTTATAACGTTTTCGTACACCAGACCCTAGTCTTTCAAACATTTCTTGAACTTGTTTCTTTCTATTATTAGAAATCAACTCATTTTGATTGCTTTTATTGTCCAACCATGGAGAAGGTATTTTGGTCAGGCTTATATTAAAATTCTAAATCACATTCTGTGACCTTTAGCTGCTGAGAATCCATGCATCCAGAAATCTCTGATAATATGACATCTGGAATTTCATTTCTTAGGCTCTAACTTATCTGGTAACTCCCCCCCCCCCAATAGAGAAAAAAGTGAAGGAGATGAGAAACAAATAAAGAGGGTTTTATTCTGGACGTTATGGGTTTTTGTATCTCAGCAATATTTTCTAAGTAAACTTTCTAAAGAACCTAACTTCTTTTGTGTAGGTTGATAGATGTTGACTTCCTAGACCTTTACTGTTTAACTTGAAAATTAATTGAAATATGCTTTTGTATTGTTTGAAGTGTACATTTATATCTTTTCAATTCGAGGTTAATACTTTATTGATCCAACCTCTTTCTTTTCTAATTCAGGTTGTTGGACAACAACTCCTCGTATAAGAAATTGGTAAGAAGTTTAGGATTTTACATGTTAATTTGCTAAACCACAGAATGAAAATAAATATCTATTTGGTTTATCAGTTTTATTCCTTGTTAGAAACTTGATGGAAATGTGACTGTTGTTCTTTTCCAAAGATCTATCCTGCTTTTTGTTATTCTGAGTAACATCCGTGTCCTATTCTTCCTATTATTTCTTCATAGGCAAGTGAAAGCATTAGCTTGTCACCTAGCAAAATTTTGATGCCACTGACTGGTTGAAAGAGAAGCTTCTATGATCCCATGTTTTTAGTGATTTTTTATGTAACATTATCTTAGTTGCCCTCGGCTAGTGGGAAGAGTTCTAGTTTGCTGTCGATATAAATTTATTTATTTCATCAATTTCCTCTGCCATTCCTTTGATGCACTCAACACTCACTAACACTGCCACTGCTTAAAACGTACTTTATTGTTGTTCCATTATTTCATGTATATAGTACAAGAACATCATACTTATAAACTGCATTTAATTCCTGATTCAAGATGGAATTGATATTATTGTGTTCTCTACAGCACCTCTTACGTTCTTGCTACTGGTTTCAGGTTAAAAAAGCATGGTATGAATGAATCTCAAGCATATCAGTACTTTGTCTTGCGAGCACAAAATATAGCTTTATCTCATGGATATGAAATTATTAACTGGTATTCATCTTATACGAGCTATTTAGCCAAACAACAATATTATACATCCTATTCACATATAGAACATCACAGGGAGGAGACCTTCAATGACTTTGGCAATAAATTGAGCCGGAAGACTGTCGTTCACAACTGGTATCTCCTAATCTTTATCACTCAAACCTAGAGAATGTATGCATTATGTTCTTACATAGACAGATATGATGCTGCTTCCTTTTGCAAATTAAAGTTTTATAAAACTCAAAGAAAATGCTGCCTTTTTCTTCAGTTGCAGAGAATTAATCTATAATTCTACACTTTATATACTAAAGTAGTTTAGGGCTGAGAAGATTTTGAAGACAAAATACCCTCCTAAAATTCAAATATATTCTAATTGAATTGATCACATTATAATTCATACTTTAGAATAACAAGGATTCTTACTACTAAAGGATGTGAGAAAGTTAAATTGATTAAATCATTTAAATAGTTGATTAGCATGGAGCCTTACAACCTGTTTCAAGTGGATTCCTCAGCTTTTTATAGAACAAGGTTTGATAGAAAAAAAAAAGATTATTTGGATGTAATATCAAAGCGCTTGAACTTGGCTTGTTACTTTTTGTGGCTTGAGCTCGAGTCCAGATTGACAATGAACAAGTCATACTCGAGTGTTCACGAGTGAAGCATACTACTAGAAAACTTGAATCTTAGTTCTGTTTGTGCATTTTCTTCTATGGTTTTTTTTTAAAGCCTTAGTACGTGTTCAGAAATCCAGTTCAAATTTGAAGAGTTTTCAGAACCGGATGGATGGTCGACCAGTCAGGCCACTGGTTCGATTAAATAAATTATTAAGAAATATTAAAAATCCTGTTCAACCGGTCCATACCGGTTCCCGGGTCAACTGCTCAATGCCCTTCTCTGGACTGGTACCCCAGCTGGTCCGCAGTCCGACCAGTCTGACTGACCGCTCCAGTTCAAACAATCTTGGGAATTTGTATAAATTGATCAAATTAGTGAACTGGTTTCAATTTATAAAAACAAAAATTGAACTACCTTCTTACTTTCAAAATCTTTCTGGAAGTTGGAGGTTTGAACTAGAACAATTAAATCTTGAGTCATACACACTAGTATTGTTAGCTTTTGACATACTAATACCTACATTGGCTTGTTTGCAAGGACAGTTTCCTACTTGCAAACTTGATCTTTAGTTGTGATCCCAATTCCCATCTCTTGACATTAAAAGGTTCAAGTACATGGTGCAGCCATTCTTAGACAGCCACTGTTTAAAAAGATGGATAGGATCAGCCAGTTCTATTACAGATTTATCAACGTCTGTCAAATGTTTTTCTAGGCTTTATCATTTTGATTAACTAAAATCAAATTTAAACTATTTTACTTTTAAAAAGTTTTTGCAAGTAGCTAGATTGGAATTCTCTTAACTTTTAAACAACAAATAAACATTGAACTAGAGACCATTATTGTCAACTTGGATCTAGAAATGTTGTTGCAAGTTGCTTGATTCAAGAGTTCATGTGGGTTGAAGTTTTGCTTGAGATTTGTTTGGCAGGCTTGGTGGTGGTGTTGCTCAACGAGTGGTTGCATCTGGGTTAAGGTGTATTGTAAGCAACCAGGACAAATGGTACTTGGACCACTTGGACACTCCATGGCAGGAATTCTATGCGAATGAGCCGCTTACAAATATTACAAACTTAAAGCAACAGAAATTAGTTATTGGAGGAGAGGTATGCATGTGGGGTGAAACAGTTGATGGTTCAGATATTGAACAAACCATATGGCCACGTGCAGCTGCAGCTGCAGGTACTTAATATTAGATTACATGCATATTATGGTGTTCTTTGCTATATGCATAATAATAAAATGTCTAGAGGTTGGAATTATTAGGTCAGAACCTGGGAGCTCCCATATATAATACAAAGTATTGAGTTTTTTCATTATAAAAGAAAAGGGGGTAAAAAAAGCCCCTGAACTTTGTAAAAAAATTAATTTAAGTCCCTCTGTGAAAAACACACTCAATTAAGCTCTCAAATGTTTAAAATTAATCAATTAAACACTTTAACCAGTGGCTTCCGTTGTTAACTGTTAATTTGCTGATATGACCATTAACTGTTGCTAGTCAGTCATTATGTTGCTGATGTGATTGTCCAAGTCAGCAAAATAAAAAAATATTGTTTTATATTATTTATACATTTTAATCATTGCACTTAAAATGGTTAAATAATTTAAAATAATTTTTTTATTGTTGCTGATGTGGAAGTGGACCACCATGTCAACAATATAATTGCTAGCCACATCAACAAATTAACGGTTAACGACGCTGCTGGGGTGACCCTTATAAATTTTAAATTTGATTTAATATAGAAAACTTCTTATTGTCTTGGTATTGTGTTTTCATCCCATTCTTCATTCTCCCTCATGTCTGAAACTAAATTGCAGAGCGATTATGGACACCCTTTGACAAATTGGCAAAGAATCCAAGAGATGTAACTGGAAGGTTAGCACATTTTAGGTGTTTACTGAATCAACGAGGAGTTGCAGCTGCTCCGGTAGCTGGACTAGGCCGCGCAGCACCTGAAGGTCCAGGTTCTTGCTATAGGCAATAATTTGTGGAGCCACTTTTTAATGATGATTACCAATTGTTAAACAAGTCATTTCACACATTTTTATATATCATAGATAATGATTAATAGAGGCATCTAATAAAAGGCTAGATAATTTCATCAATAGATTGGAAAGCAAATTTTATTTTCTTATGGAACTAGTGACAAATGACAATAGTTTTCAACAAATTTTTGGGAAAAACATAAAAACAATATCTTTGGTTGGTTTATTCCGAAATGTTATATATAAATTATGTGCAATTAATGAAATTTTAATTTAATTTAATTTTTTGTAAATCACTAATATTATCGATATAACACCATTTTACATTTATATATTGCATACAAATAATTATATTAATCCAATAAGGAAAATAAATAATACATGAATATATTTATTTTTTAGTGTATACAATTAAATTAAAATCAAAATTTCAAGTGTATAATTGTAATAAATAAAAATTTATACATAAAATTGCATATTAGATCTAAGGATTTAAGATAATTTTTTTGTGTATATATGGAAATATTTAAAAAAAAAATATAATTTTCTAATTATTACAAGTAAAGGTTATCAAATTAAAAGTTATAACTAGTAAATTGAAAGTGATAAGTTATATTTAATGTTAAAATTTTGTTGTCATTCTTGAATACGCAAAATAAATTGGTTACATCTCATGTTAGAATTTTATCTGTCATAAAGACATAAAGTATATTTCTAGAGAGACCAATCAGATTGCACATGTTTTAGTAAAAGTGGCTCTCTCAAATGATAAAATTTTGCATATGTTTGGGGAACTCTTTTTAGCGATTAAAGAGATCCTGGAAGAAAAAAGTACTCTTGATTATTTATAAACACTTCTCTCTGTAATCTTCTGATCATTTTACCAAAAAAAAAAAACACAGAGTATATTATAACATGCTTTTTGTCTATTATTTTTGTCTGGGCTTAAATAATTTTTATATATGAGTTGACTTTTTTTATTTTTTTGAAGTTTGTTGGTTATTTTTTACTTGTAATATATTTATTAACTGAAGTTTATTATGCAGCAAAACAAGAGTTTAGTAAGGAAATTGTGATACTTATATATATACAATGGTTTTTTTCATTTGTATTTTTTTGTTAAATTTTGTTATTAGTTACTTTAAAAAAATAATTGTATTTAAATTTTGTAGTTCTATTTGATATTTTTAATTTTTATATTTTTCAAATTTTAAAATTTCAGTCCTCACCAAATAATAACGGTTAAATTTATTAGGTAAAATTCTATTATTTCTAACATTTGATACCCTAAACATATTATCATATATGTAGTGCCATATCAACTTATTATTTTCACATGCGTCAAGATTGAAAATTCAAAATTAAAATAGTATAGGGACTTAGAATGATCCACTTGAAGAATATGGATTAAAACTACAACTATACGTATATTACTAGACTAGTAATTGAATTTAACCAAACGAATTTAATTGTTATTGTTTGGATAAAGACTAAAATTTGAAAATTTGAAAAGTACATGAATTAAAAGTGACCAATTCAAAAAATACAAGACCAAAAGTGATCAAATAAAAATACAAAGGTTAAATCTACAACTTTTATAAAATACAAGGATTAATAACCTAATTTAACTAATTTTATTACAATTTGAAACTTTGCAGATGTAAAGATGAAATCATATTTGATCACTTAATCTAGTCCGGTCTAGGTTTTCATATTTGGACCAACTAGCTTTAGAATTTGTCACATGTAAATATAATAGCTCCTCGATCACATGTAAAATACGGCTAACACCCTTGCTTGACTTTTGTTTTTGCCCTATAAGTGTGAATTTTCATAAGAAAAAGTAAAAATAATTATTTTATTTTGACTCGTGCTAATTTTTGAGGTACTTAAATGATTCGAGTATGGCTCAAATTTCAACCCAAAAATATATTAAGTTCAACCTATTACAAAATTTATTTGAAAAGCTCAAACGAGGCTTTTTTTTATTATAAAATTAATATAAATAATTTAATTAATTACATAAATTACCTTTTTTTTATAAAATACATAAATGATCTAAAATCTATAGTGTAAGTTGATGGAGCCAAAGTATTTGGTGCCACCATGCCACGTTAACAACTAGGATAAAAAAATTATTTTTTTTGGTGGGTCATGTAGAATGACGCCATGTATAAATACCAAGAAAATACTATAATTTTTGAAAACATGTGGAGGCTTTAAACATAATTTCCTTTTTCTGGTGGAGCCAAATAATTTGGCACCACCAGTTTCCGACATCTCTGTCACCTTTTTGTTAATTTTCTATTTATTATTATGATTATTATTTGTTTATAATATTTTAAATTTATATTTTTTGGTAGAGCCATTCTAAATGGTGCCACCAGTTCATTTAAATCTTTTTTTTTTAATTTTTTAATTATTTATTTTTTAATCTAAAAATTTAAAAATTAATATTTTATTTTTGGTGGAACCATTCTTTATGACTCTACCACTTGGTTCTTCAACATATATAGAGATATTGAGGCGTTTTTGTAAGAGTTGAATTGGAAGAGAAGAAAAGAGTGAAATTGTTGTATTTAGTAGGAGAGTTCAAAAATTTTGTTGAAAATGAATAATGCGGTGTTTTTGGTGTACTTTTTTTATGGTGAAATTGTAGAAGGTGATTTTGGTTGTGTATTTCAAGGTCGGCAGAGAGTAGGGTTGTGATTTAAAAAAATGTGAAGTTGAAAGAAATGAAAAGGAAGATTAGTGCGAAAATAGCTATCTATTGTGGAAGGTCGACATTCAGATCATTTTACAAGTTTCTAATCTTTACAGATCCGTTGAAATTTTGTAAGATGCAATTGTTAGATGATGATGACTTGGGTAGTATGATGGAAATATGGTGGTCGACTAGGAGTGAGAACCCTTAACTAGTTGAGTTATTTGTTGAGTTAGCGTACATAGAGCTCATTGAGAATGTTAATCCAATAAGTCAACATCGCGGATTTGACTTTGATCTTAATGTCAGATGGACAGATCAATTAGAATATGGAGGGACATCGCAGATGCCCAAAAATCTAAATTATGGTGGGAGTTCGTATAACAACCTTACCCTGGGTCCCCATCTACAAATACATCCAAAGGTGATAATAAGCACAGAGGCAAACATTGGAGAAAGCACTAATAATGGTAGAGATTCTGATCAGGACGTTGAAGATTTTAGTGACCCTGATATTGATGAGGTTCCGAACGATATCGATGATGAAGGCATGGAGGAGGTTGAAGATGCTCACAGCCTTTCATTCAGTAACTCGAGTCATGGCATTGTTTTACGAAATGATCCTAGAGGCGACATGTTGAACGTAGATCCAGATGTAGCGCATGTATCCGAGTTCCATGAGTATACCGATATAGTACCTGCTCATAGATTGACATCAAATTTGTAGTTGAAATGAGGTTCCGAACGATATCGATGATGAAGGCATGGAGGAGGTTGAAGATGCTCACAGCCTTTCATTCAGTAACTCGAGTCATGGCATTGTTTTACGAAATGATCCTAGAGGCGACATGTTGAACGTAGATCCAGATTTAGCGCATGTATCTGAGTTCCATGAGTATACCGATATAGTACCTGCTCATAGATTGACATCAAATTTGTAGTTGAAAGAGTTGTTTGTTGGGTAATGGTTCGAGAACAAGGCGAACTATATGTTTTCCATCAAACAATACAACATGAAGGTGTCGATTGATTACAAGGTTGCCAAGTCTACACCGACATTATATGTTGGGGAATGTTAGAGAGTTGGCGATGGGTGTGGCTGGCAGGTTTGAGCTGTATTTATACAGAGGACTCAACAGTGGTAAATACGAAAATTAGAAGGGCGTCATACATGCACTGTCGCATGTATGTCTCAAGACCATCAAAAATTAGATGCCAAAAGTATTTGTAACTACATCATGCCACTAGTGAAAGATAGCCCAACCATTCCTGTGTCGAAATTGATTACGGACATGCAAGTTTGATTCCAGTATAGAGTGTCGTACAGGAAAGCGTGGTGGGCAAAACAAATGGCCATGTAGCAATTGTACGGCGACTGGGATGAGTCACACAATGAACTTCAAGGTTAGATTTCAGCAATGGTGGAGTATGTCCCAAGAATTGTCGTGGGCTTGCAAACGTTACCTTATAGAGGCCTAAATAAACAACTGGAACCAGGGAGAAGAGTTTTCCGTCGATTTTTCTGGACTTTCGATCCATATGTAAGGGCCTTCTCCCATTGCAAACCGTTAGTGCAGGTTGATGGGACGTGTTTTTATGGAAAATACACGCAGATACTTCTGATTGTGGTTGCATAAGACGGTAACCAAAATGTACTACCGATCGCTTTCTCCATGTGGAGTTAGAGAACTCCGAATCATGGGCATTTTTTATTCAGAACTTGTGGAGGCATGCTGTCATGTAAGACAACATTTGCATTGTCTCCGACAGACCGAAAGGCCTTGTTGCTGCAATTCGAGAATCCAAGGTTCCGTGGAGACCCATTTACTGTATTTGTCACATCACTATCAACTTCCACAAAGAGTATAAATGAATCATGAACATGGGTAAAAATATTGTATTTAAATTCATATTTGTAAATATTTCGAGTCAATTTACTAAATGAGATAGTAACGTGTTTTATCGAAATACATACGTAGGATACGAGCTAGAAGCACACCGATTCAGACATAAGTTGGCGAGGTTAGAGACTAATATGGCGAGGTCCGAACCTTCTCCCAGACAGTGGTTCGGTAGTATGGGGCTATGGTAATGAGTTTAATGTTTTGACGAGGGGTACTAATACAATCATATGAAGACCAACCTCGTTGAGGCCGTTAACTTTGTCTTGAGGCGTACGCGACATTTTCCAATTTCATCAGTTTTTTCAGCCATGTTTTACAGACTGGCAACCTTAATTCCAAAAATGTGGTTGAAACAAGTAAAACAATTGGAGGCAAGACACGTGTACGTCGAAGATGTAAGGGATGACATGAAAGAGAACGCTCAAAGGGCTAGGTCGATGAATGCATAACTATATTCCTAGAACTTGGAAACTTTTCGAGTGACAGAGTACATCGGTTGTCAGTCGGGGATCCTGCCACGGTCCTATGGAGTTGATCTCTGAAACATACAATATGAGTGCGGGAGGTTTCAAACACTACGGTACCTATGTGCGCATGTGGTTGCAGCCTGTGCTACCTTCAATTTGAATGTTAAACAATATATTAACAATGTGTACACGCTTAAATTTACGTTGCGTATTTGGGGTAACGAGTTCCCCGTATTAAGGGATGTATCGACATGAGAAGTGCAACCGCCTGCGTTCGAGATATTGCCAGATTAGTCACTACGTAGGAAAGTCAAAGGTCGACTGACAACGACGAGGATTCAGAATGAAATAGATATCAGAGATGAGGCCGATCTAAAACGTTGCACCATATATAGAACAGTCAGCCACAATTGGAGTAAGTGTCTGCATGGAAATGTCTATATTGACCAATCTTCACGGTCTAGTGGAAATTGAATGTTGTACCTAATGTTTGCATTTTGTGGTCTTATGGAAATAAATTTTGCATTGTTTAGTGTTAAGCTTTTATTTCAAATTAACTATTACAACTTATAATACTTTAAAAGATATTATAAGTTATACAAAAAAGACTAATACATAAGTTGTGGAATTATAAACCAATACAACAAATATTACATAACACTTGAAATTTACATATATCAAAATTAGAATGAACCGGGAGTGGTATCATTGTCTGGATATAGTGGTTTACGAGCCTCTGTTGACAAGGTGGACGTTGGGGTGTACTGTATATATCAGGAGGATTGGTAGCTGGATCCAATGTGGCCTGAGGCGTGGTAGAGTATATGTTATCACCAAACATATCAAATGATATCGATGGTTGCTTTGGGTGATATGAACTCGAACCGTCCATCTCCTGGTGTTATGAACTGCTTTGGAACCTCTCACAAAAAGCCTGAACCCATTGGTTCAGTGAAGTGTCTGTGTTCAGAGGTTGGTCCTTTGGTTCGGGCTTTGCCATATGTTGGTCCTCCGGGTCAGGCTTCACCATATGTTGATCCTTTGAGTCGAGCTCCACCATAGGTTTTCCTCCACGTCTATAGCCATGATCGGAATAAATAAATGTGCCATCAGGTTATGAACCATTACATGTATTCAGTCGAGAGACTGAAGTTAAACATGAAGGAGTGTATCTCAGGTTGCCTGTCGTACCGGGTATTCCATAGTGCTATATAACGTTGATGTTCTACGCTCCAATCCACTCCATCTTTTCTCCTTATGGTCTTACCGTGGACATCAACAAATTGTTATGGATCGACCGACATAAATTGTCTACACCCAAATTGTCGTATAACCTAATCGACGTTATACCACTCAATGGTTAAAAAGTTGAGCATTGACGTGTTAATGCACCACACATGGGCTTCGGTGTGAACCCACTAAGGCATAAGAGTTGCAATGTTTGGTGCAGAATATGACATCCACAAGAACTGCACAATATAACATAATGAGTCAAGTCACATCACATACTGTAAGTGGATAAGTTAAATCAACGTTACTTAAATGCAATCAATATATATTACTTTCTCTTTGGAAAATGCCTCTATCATTTGACAATAAATGATTAATGTTTGGCTCACACCAATTCTCGAGACGTGGCCCATCTGAAACTAAAACAAACACGTTAGCATTTAAACTTGGGAAAATATTATCCACACTTATGAGTCGTTAAATGTTAAGTATAATTTTGTTTTTATCTATTTACAAATGGCCACGAATATGGTTGGTGCCTAACAGCCGTTAGAAACAACATCCTGTATAGTGCCCAGGACTATACTAGCCCCACACAATCGACCATGTTACTTACCTCATGTTTTGTTGCTCGACAAAGCTTACGGTACAATATGACCAACACTCTTGATCCCAGCTGTAAGTACCGGTATGATGGAAATCCTCAAATAAAGGCAAGTACTTTAAGTAGACCCAATTAGACGTGTTTTTCAGCATAAGTACCCCCTGATCAGCTGCATAATATAGGCTCAAGCAACGCACATCACCTCGTGCTCAGTGGCGGTGCTCGATAACTCCTTAAAATTTGCTCTCAACCATGCTAATGTCAAGTATGTGAAATTTTGTTCCCTATCACTAGGGGACCGTTCAAGCAACTTGTGGTATAGTATTGAAGGTTCCAACACTTTGCTTTAGCCCGCGACCACAGCAATCTAAACTCGTAACCCAAGTTGCATAGCGACGTCTTCCAATGTGATAGTGCACTCCCGCATGTCATAATGAAGGTGTGGGTCTCCGAACACCACCACTCAACCAAGGCGGATATTAGATTAGCCTTCAGGTTAAACCTACGGATCAATGTGATGACCCCAAATCCTGCCAACTGTAAGTATGGCATGATCCGTTCGTTAAGATCGTACTTGAGAAAATGAAATCGCAACCTCAAAACCCGATACCCATCTTGTAGTGTAAATTTTTTTATAAAAATATGATAAATTAATTATCTATATTATACCAACGTAGCCATTCTAAGCATTTTTATTTAAGTTAAATTAAATGAGTAATAAAATATCAATAAACTATTATTAAAATGAAAAAATAAAATAAAATTAAAAATAATATTGAATAACACGTAGAGATCAAATAATATTTTTAAAAAATATAATAATAGAACGAAGATTTGTCATCCTAATCATAGTTAAGCATTATGAATGTGTCATAAATACATATTATGAATGTGGTTTCCAAATCTCTTTGGAGCTTAAGTACCATTAATTCTCTTTCATTATTATGTTATAATCATAGTTAAGCATTAAAACAATATAACTACAAAAAATACTTCAAATAGAAAAAAAACAATAATGTTCTAAAAAAACATAGGTGATGTGGATAAATATAAAAATAAAAAAGACATATTTTTATTAAATTGAAGTCCATAATAATACATAGAGTTTTACATATAATATAAACTAGACATATTCAAACTCGAAAGTTTATCTTACATACGAGATTAATTCTATAAATTAAAAAAAATATTATTAATACATACAGATCAATTTCATGAAAAAAAGAGTTAAAAAGGGCTAATAACAACCAAATAGAGAATCGCATCATGCAACTAAAACACGCAGAGTAAAGTAGCGCTGAGTAAGCAAAAACGAGAAACTAAAATGAAATCTTTTTTATATTTAGTTTATAATTAATTTTACTGTTTTGTTCATCCTCGATAAAGTGTGATCTGTGTTTACTCGAGAAGACTTTCTAGTATCTATATAATTTTAAAAAATTACATAAATTAAATATAATTAATTATTATATTAAAATAACTACTTTTAATATAATAAATTTTACATAAAAAAATTATGCATACCTTATATTTATCAACTTCAAAACAAATACAATTTTTTTTCTCTCTTTTCTTCTCTTCATCCTCTTATTCTCTACTAAAAAACTGAAGGGAAAGGGTACCAAAGCCCCACATTCCTTCCTTTTTAAAGAGACGTTGGTCTCATCTCTTCTCTCCTATTTCTTTTTTTTTCTTTAAGCTAACATTAATTAACCTGTTAGCCAGTCACATCGCTAACGTCGCTAACGCGGTTGATGCAATGTGACCAGTCATTATATTTACTTTTAATCCTTTTATTATTATCATTATTATTTTTTTAAAAAGCCATAGTGTATTTTTTTACAAAAAAAATCCTTTCTCTCTCTTTTTTTTTCCAATCAATTCAACCTTCACTTTCTTTTTTTTTTCTCAGTTTTCTCAAACTTTCTTTATTTTTTGGTCCTCCATTTTTTTATTAAAAATGTCCCTTTAATTTTCTTCATTTAACGTTACATAATTATTTTCATGAAAATTATATTTCATAAAATAACTATCAATTTACATTATTCAAATAATATATTTTTTATAAAATATAATTTTACATTTCAAACATTCTAAATAGTTTCATGTAACTTACAATATATCATTTTTTTTCAAGACCGACAAAATTGTGTCTTACAAACACAACATAATTAAACAATTTTTTTCAAAATCGACATAATTCTATCTTACAATTTGAAAAACAATTTGCTTAACTATAACAAAAGTGACTTTATTGGTGCTATTAAATTGTAGTTTGAATGCTGTCGATATTGATGATCTCACCCTTGCGGTTTGATTTGAGATTCCTTCTAACCTTCAAACATTTGATTGACCTAGGGAATCTCAAATAATGCACCCATTGGTTGAATAATCAATTTGAACCAAATTGGTTTCTTAACCATCAAACATACTTGTTGGTCCGAAAATAACCATTAAATTTACCGGTGTCAGAGTTTTACCGGATTATCGTTAAACAAAACATACTTCAAATTAAAAAAACACACAAATACATAAAAAAAAACACTTCTCATATCTCTCCCATTCATCCTCTAACAAAGTATAAGTAATTTTTTTTCTTCAACTTAGATTGATGTGTTATTGAGGCTTATATACCAATTTGGTCACGCCAAAGAGAATGACTCCACTAAATAAAATAATATTTTTAAAAAATTTAAAATATAAAAAAATTTAAAAAGGGGGGGTTTAAATGAATTGGTAGCGCAATTTAGAATGGCTCTACAAAAAAATATAAATTTAAAATATTATAAACAAATAAAAAAAGAAAAAGGACAAAAAGGTGGTAGAGATGTTGGAAATTTTGTTTAAAGCCCCCCATATTTTCAGAAATTGCAATATTTCCCTAGTATTTCTATAGGTGAAGCCATCTTCATAGCTCCACAAAAAAGTTAATTTTTTTTATCTCAGTTGCTGACTTGGTGGCACCAAACACTTTGGCTCCACCAACTTGCACTATAGATTTTAGGTCATTTACGTATTTTATAAAAAAAAAGTCATTTAATTAATTAAATTTTTTGGGTTAGTTTTATAAAAAATTGCTCAAACGATTATGAAAATTGAAGCCTAATTTTAGATGTAGTACATGTATGGATGGAGTAAATTTTATTAACTTAAATTTATCAGTTGTTTTTCAAGCTAAAAAATCAATTGAATTGCGACAAGTTTTTGGATGGGATTCAAACATTTTTTTGGTTGAGATGTCTTCATATCGATGAAAAAGCTATCTCTTAGCTTTGAAATATACTTTGAATTACTCGATTTCGAGTCCGAAAGCTCAAATTATGACTGTTTATAGTGAAGACTTTATAAACAGGATAACTATGGAAAATTATGAATTTCGATCTTTAATTCGAGTTTAAATAATATTGTGTTCAATTTTAAGGCTTAATTTTGATTATATATGAGCTTAATATTGTATTTATTAAGTTTCATGTTTTTGTTATTTATTTATTCTAAACTTTAAGATATTTTTTAGTATTTTGAATTGTTTAGAAGTTTTATGTTTCTTAAGCAACAAGAGAATTTAGTTTCACTAAAACTACTTCTTATTTAGATTAATTAGAGTTTTATTATACTTAGGAGTTTTACTTTGATATAATTAGCTAGTCTATATAAAGGATATTTTTCAATATTTTGAATTGTTAGAAGTTTATGTTTCTTAAGCAAAAAGCGAGTTTAGTTTCACTAAAACTACTTATTATTTAGATTAATTAGAGTTTTATTGTATTTAGGAGTTTTATTTTGATATAATTAGCTAGTCTATATAAAAACATCTTCATTATTTATTAGGGACCTCATTCATTATTTGGTTCAATACAACTCTTTGAATTTTTTCGTAAAATATCTCTCATTTATTTTAGAAGTTGTTTCTTATTAAGTTTTTTTTGAAGCCGTGGGAAGCTCTTAACTCTTTAAGTTCGACCATATAGGTTGGTTATAACCATTTGTGAAGCTTATTAAAGATTTTTCTTCAAAAGGTTTTATAGGACATCGCTTTTTTTTCACTTTCCATTCAATCATTTTTCATCTTCCTCATATATTTATTAATCTTGATTATGATAATAATAATCTTTATTTAACATGCCATCTTCTTGTTCAATTTTTGGTTTCAAGATTCTAAGTTATCCATTGCCTCGAACAACTTGAATCTTAATTCTTTTTGCATCTCTTATATCATTTGGTACTAGATTTGCCCCCCCTTTTTTTTGGTTGTTTCTCTTTGTGCTAAAAACATTTTCACTACTGCTATTTTGAAAAGCCTCAAAAACACAATTTTATCCTATTTTTTTTAAATTTTAATTTTTTGAGTGGGTAAACAAATTCGTTTTGAGTTGGAATTTTATATACAGATTCGTGGCACTACCATACAGTGGAAAAAAATATTTCCACAAGAAAGAAATCGAAAAAAACACAAAATTCCAAAAAGTGGAAAAAATCTAAAAATAATTTGTGGGTTAAATTTCGTGCTAAATATTTTCAGTTCTGCTTTTCATCATATAAGGAGGCTTCTAATTTAATTTTGTGATTTTATTATATCGGGAACACCTTGAACAAAAAATTCAAGTTGTTTTTCCATTATTACAGTTTCTGCTGAATAGTTTAATTTTTATTGACTCTAGCCTTAGATTTTTCATTATTTTAGCTTATTTTTGTTCTATTATGCATTCTAATACATTTTTGTTTCTTGTGTTAGTAGGTATGAAATTGGTTGGTTCTCTTTCCTCCGCGTAACTCAATTTTTTGTTGGAGTCGAGCTTTTCATTGGCTTCTTAAAGCCCGAAGTCAGTCTTGTTAGAGAGTGATCCCCATGCTTTCTTCAATATTACTATGTTTTGATTACTCTTTAAATTTTACAAAAGAGAGATTCTTAAATTATTTTCTTTGCCTCTAAGAGTTGTTCTTATTACAAGTGCATAACGGTGATGCTTGATTTTACTTGATCAATTTTCTTGATGCTTGATTTTACTTGATGAATTTTCTTGTTTGAGTGTTTGTGCTTTCATATTCTGTCAATGGGTTCAATGACGAAGTGTAAATGTGAAATGTGTTCCAAACCCGAATGGACATGTTTCCAATGTTGAAAAATCTTCTATTGTTCATGGGTTTGTTGGGAAATACATTGGGATAATGGCCATTGAGAGAGACACAAACTTGCATGACTTTTGCAGGAGCAAGGATAACGTCAAAGCAAGTGCATGTGGTGTGATGCGAAGGATCATAAGGACTCTGAATGTCCAACATATTCATTTAAGAAAACATCCTTGGATTTCACACCCTTCCTCTCTTAAATTGATTTTATCCTAGTATCCCTACAATCCTTGCAAGCTGAGTAACGTAAATATGACATAGAGCCTATTGATGAGTCTTCTTCTACATTTGGTCCCTTTCCTAAAACAACTTGAATCTCGATCCTTTTCATTGCCCCTATATCATTTGGTATCATTAAGTTTGACTTAAATTTATTGTATATCTATAGAATTACTAAGTGTCTATCTATAGACTTACCAAATGTCTTACAAGTATCGTATTAAAAAAATGTATTTGATATTTATGGACTTACTAAGTGCCTATTTATAGGCTTACCAAGTGTCTTACAAGTATCCCATTTAAAAATAAAATAAAGTGTTCAATATGTGTAACAAGTATATCAAAGTTCATTAACTTCTTATTCCTGAAAATCTTTTACACACTAGATCTTTAATTATGAATAATGAAATCTAAAATTTTCATATTTAATTGTTGTTATAAATTAGACTATAACCATGTTTCTATCTTCAAATACTTGGTATAGACATGGGTATTATTTCAAATATATTATTTTTTGCCTTACTTAAATGTATATTCATTTTGCTTATGTTCATTGTCAAGTATCAAATAGGGTTGGTAATTAAATATGCATTATTGCTTGCCTTACTAAAATGTATATTCATTTTGCTTCTGTTCATCATAGAGTACCAAAAGAGGTCGGCAATTAAATATTAGGACACCAGAAATTAAACACTAGAATTTTTTTCCGAATATGCTATATAAAGCTAAGTAAAATAGGTAATTATGGATACATAAGTAATTAAAATGGAATTAAATGTAACAAGAGATTTTATGAAGGGTATCTTGTAGAAACTAGAATATTTGGCCGAACTTTCAATCCACTCCTTTATCTTTATGAGGAAATAATACAAATGGAGACGACATAATGGGTAGAAAGGGAGGAAACAACAAGCAATTAATTAGCCTATTGGCTATGGAGAAGATTCTATGCTACACCTACAAATGAGATATGTTTACACCTGCAGATGAGAGAGACATCTATCTATCGAATCCGATGCCTGAGTGTAGTATATTCGTTTGTAAACTTGTAATAATTTTTTTGAACATATTGGATACTAAAATGAATTCATGGATTACATAAATATACATTGTATAATTGTCCTCGTATGACTTTTGCACACAAAGCAAAATGGAAGCAAATATTGCTCATTGGTTGTCTAACATTTAAACTAATACTAACCGATATTATGTGGTCAGACCGTAATATGAAAAGATAACTTGTATTAGTAGAAGAACCTAAACATGTCCTTAGTTTAATCGGAAACAAGCAAACCTATTGAAAGACTAATATGTTGTCTATCAAGTCTAATTATGGAGATGTTTTGTCTTGGGTATCGGAGCGGATGACTCCTAGAAGATAGAGAAATAGATGTGACTTACTGGACTGACAGTACATCGAACAAGACTCAATAAGAATAGATCCTGATTCTGTTATAGATTAATTCAATTATGACATTCATAGTGTGGCACACCTAAATCCTGAGTGGATGACAGACTATGTATGCGTGACTTGTACACTTTGATGTAAGTAAAAGCCTGAGTTCGAATAGATAAGAAACCGAAAGCTGGTGCGTCGGGTGTACAACTTCTGTAGTATGTAACATCATTCACAATAGTGGAATTCATCGCCCAAGACATCAGTGAATGATATCCTCTCCTTGGCATTACATGGTTGATGAACAGTAAATGTGGCCACGAGTCGTTTCTCTTTTTGATGAAGGACTTGATTACTATTTGATAGTAATTGACTTTTCGTGAAGAAATATGTAATGGTTACCATGAGATAAAATAGGATAATATTGGGAGAACGAATATTATCCAAAAGAGATTAAAGATATCCTACAAGGGTAACACACTTATGACAAGGTCATTGGACGAGCACTAATCGAGTTGCTTTTGTAATGATATGTCGTTGGGGAGAGCTCAGTCATGGTACTATAGTGGAATGACTTCGTGACTAAATGAGTTTGTAATTAATAAGCAAAAAGCTATAACTTAATTATAAATTATTTTAGCCTCAATTGCATATGTCCAACCAGTCCATCCACTAGCTTGTTGAAATAAAAAATAAATTGCTTGCTTGAACAAAAATGAACGGAATGAGTAGAATAGGAGAAATGAGAAACATTCAGAAATGATTATGATTTTCTACAGTATGAAAATGAAAATGGAGAAAATGGAATCATTTGGAAATAAATGTGGTTTTCTCAAAATGGAAATGAAAATGAGAAATGAATTCATTTAGAAATGAACAAGGAATTCTAAAAAATGATCTGAAGGTTGAGTTTATATTTTTGAGCTATTTTAAAGCCAAAAAATGAAAATAAACCAAACGATCATAGTGAAAATGTTGAATGGTGAAATATTAAATATATTTTATTGGAAACTTTATCAAGGGTAAAATCGTCATAATTTTACCGAGTGTAAAATTGGGATGAGAAAATTATTTAATTGAATATAGATATTGAAGTTTATTTTGAGAAATAGAAAAATATAATCGAGTTAGATTCGATTACAAAGTACTAGGTTGAAAAGTCCGAGAAGTACTCATAATTGGACTCGATGTGAGAGAAGCCCAAAATCCGCTCTTGGAATATGAAGGGGCAACAACCCTAATAGGAATACTAGGAGTGTTCTGCCCACCCTAATCCTTCTCTAAGTAGGGAGTGTTTTTCTATTTGAAATAAACTTTTCTAATTCAACAAGGGTTCTACGTTCTCTCCCTCTAAATAAATGGCACCCGTAGGGCTATTTACATAATTGAAACATATCGTTATCCTGTCCAAAAATAAAGAGAATTTTATTCTCTAAGAATAAAATATATTTTCCAAAATAACGATTCTTCCGGTTTCTATTTGAGAAGAGAATTTTTGTTTTCACCTCAAAAGAAATGAAAACTATTTCTAGTTTCTGTGTTTGATTCGATTTGATCGAGCCTACACTCGAGGCAATTTGTGGTATGAAAATTGCAAAGAAGATCGTTTGGTTGAAAGCCAAGAATGACAAGGATCCCTTTATTCAAAAACACAGGTACAGATTCTGTCTAAGGTTTATTGCTATAAATATCACAAACCGAGTCGATTTTTAAAATTTTTATTTTTCGCTATGCAAAAACATTGTTTTTGAACCAAATTTATTCCAACATTGCTTATATAAAACCATACTAAAACATGTCAAAACAAACCCTTGAATCATTTTCAATCAACCAATTCAATATAACTTCATTTTAGCACAAAATATACCATTTTAACTTATTCAATTATAAATAATTTATACCATCGTTTAGCCATTCAAATATCAACTTCTCATTTATACTAATCTTTGTGCAAACACACTATTACAAGTTCCATTCATAATTCAACTGAAATTTTCCATAACATACCATTTCCAATAGGCATTAGCATTGCCAAAATCATACATTATAAAGGTTTCAAGCTAAAACTAACATTTTAAGTTAATATATACAAAACACCTATGTACATGCCACAAAACTGAACTTAAAACTTTTGAAAAGCTACTGATTCAAAAATGAGATAGTGTGAGCTTCCGGACAATCCACTTGACACACTCCGCAAAGTGGCAATATACAAGGAAAGAGAGGCAACAAGTAAGTATATTGAATGCTTAGTAAGTTTATAGGCATTAAACATAAACTTAGCTCATCTTTCATTTAAACACAATAAGCTACTTAACTTGGAAATGTTTGCCTAAACATGACAAATCACATATCAATAAGGTGAGTTCGATATATATAACCATATCATATAGTAGTTCAAACATTTAACATTCAATTCAATACCATTCTCATTATCAAATCAAAAATTAATAAATTGCATATCTAACTCATACCATTCCATTGTCATTTTCACTTTTCATTAACCTTTTCAGCCTGAGGATCTTTAGTGAACAGATTCGGATACACGAGTAACTAGACCGCACTAGGTTGCTCGTCCAAGTAGTAACTACACCACACCACACCGGGGCACCGAAGTGCAAAGCCCATAGGTAGTCATTCATATAATCGTATAAAAAAACTTCCCTCCACCACATTAAGGCCTTTGTAAAGACAAAAAAACATTTGATGATTCGCAACATATCCGTACAATCAATTATCCCGTGCAATTACATATCCCGTACAGATTTGCATATAGTCCTATTAGCATGCCAACTGTATCCTATCCTTTACTATGTTCACTCAGGCATCTTTAACACACATAATCATTTATTTACAATTTAGTCCATGTCTCACCTTTTTTACCAAATCGTGAACAAATCAAATTACAACCAATCATACACATATTCATAATTCAAATACATAACAATTTAAATATAGTCATACCATATGAACTTACTTAGCAAAACAATAAACAACCATATCTTCAAGAACTAATAAACAATTTTTCCTTTTCTTCGATTATCCCCGGTTTGATTCAATTCTTGATCTAAACAATTATTCAATTCAATTTATCAATACCAAAAATTTTAACATCACCCAATAATATGCATGAAAAAAATTTAATTTCATTTTTTGAATGCCCCTGAAGTTTTTCATTTTATTCAATTTAGTCCCAAAATAACCATATCTTTCAATTTTGAGCTTCAACTTTGAAACTGATTTAATATCATCCTTCTAGGATCTTCTATTAGATATTATTATAGAAATTTCACATCAATTTCGTAATTTATCCACTTTAGTTTTTAAGTTCAAAAACTAACAATTCAACATTACAATCTAGTCTTTTTTCACATCTAACCTTAAAATCTAATAATTTAACACCAATTTCTTCAATCAATCAATAATGGAAACTTTCAAAACTTTTAACAGTACAGTTTTACAGATTAGTAAATGGGCTAGCTAAATCAAGCTCTTATGACCTCAAAAACATAAAAAATACAAGAAAAGGACTTGAAATCTTACCAACTTGAGGGTCCAAAAGTGTTGAAGCTTAAAATGACTTTCTTTGATGAACATTTGATGAAGAAGAAAGAAAATAAAGATGAAACCATTTTTTTCTTTTATACTTATATTAACTTAATTAATAAACATTTATTTAATTAAAACTGAATGATAATTAACAGGTTTAGTGGATTCTAAATACCATCCACCATCGTTTGACCATTTAAAAATGATCTAATTGCTCAATTGGTCCTTTACTTATTTAAAAATCTATAGCGATAACACTTTTATAATTTAGTCTCTGTACCTTAATTAACTAACAATTTGAAAAAAATATTGGACCAAACTTTAATCAACTTTTATACTAGCCTCGTAAATATTAAATATTAATATTTACAGACTTATATTATAGAAATGAGGTTTCAAAACCTCTATTTTCGACACCACTGAAAATCAAGCCGTTTCAACTCCCACCCCTTAAGAAATTTCATCCTCGAAATTTACTTGAGAAAATATGTGAGTATTATAATTTTATAGTTTCTTTCGACTCCTATATAGCTTATTCTGTACCTTGATGATGCCATAATATTTTCACTAGTGCCACCCGTTTATTTCTCATTTCTTTTACTTTTTGAGCCAAAATCTTTATCGGTTCTTCATACGTCAAGTCAGGTTGTAAGTCTATTTCGTCGGGAGATATAATGTGAGATGGGTCAAATCTATATCATTATATCATCGACACATGAAAGACACTATAGATATTTTCAAGTTCCTTAGGCAGAGCTAAACAGTAGTAGGCTACATGTCTAGGTCTTTCGAGAATCTCATACAACCCTATAAATCTTGGACTGAACTTCTTTTTTCTGCCGAACTGTAGAACTTTATTCTTGGGAAAAACTTTCAAAAATAACTTATTTCCAATCTAAAATTCAAAGTCTTTTCTTTTCAAGTCAACATAGGATTTTTTCGGTCTAAGACGCCTTTCAAATAATCCCGAATAACCCAAACTTTTTCTTTTGTCTCACGTATCAGATCTGTTCCTTCTAGTTTTCTTTCACTCAATTCTAACCAGCATAAAGGAGTTTGACATTTACGACTGAATAAAACTTCGTGTCCAGGGATTCATGTAACTTATTCCAAAATCTGGAGGTAAATCTCAATATCAGTTTGAAATGACAGACAATGGTACGTCGTGTAATCTCACAATATCATATATGTAAATGTCAGATAGTTTCTCAAGCGAATAGTCTATTCTAATTGGAATGAATTGTGTTGATTTAATCAATCTGTCAACTATTACCCAAATTGCATATTTCCTTTTTGGTGACAAAGGCAAACCCGATATGAAATCCATAGTGACTCATTCCCATTTCCATTCTAGAATTATTATAGGCTGTAAAAGTCCAGACGAGATTTAATGTTCAGCTTTGACCTACTGACATACCAGACATCTTGCCACATATTCGGAGCTCTCTCTTTCCATTCCTGGCCACCAGTACAATGGTTTTAAGTCGTTATACATCTTATTACTGCTCAGATGTATCGTATAAACACTATTGTGAGGTTCATACAGAATATCTCATTTCAACTTTGAATCCTTCAATATACATAACCGATTTTGAAAGTATAAGCTACCATTGTCACCAATACTGAACTCAGTGGTCTGTTTATCGTCAACCAATTCCCGTCTCGCTTGCAACTTAGGATCATTTTTCTGTAACTCTTGTATTCTGTAAAGGAAAACAAGTTTAGCTATCAACTTGGCTAAAATAGAACCATCACATTCGATAGTCAAATGGGCATTCATTACTTTCAAAGCAAACAAAGATTTTTGACTCAGGGCGGCAACTACAATGTTAGCTTTACCTAAATGATAATTAATAATTAGATTGTAGTCTTTAAGTAATCCAAGTATTCTGTGTTGTCTCAAATTGAACTCTTTTTGCATCAACAAGTATTTTAGGCTTTTGTGGTTTGTAAAGATATGACATTTCTCCCTGTACAAATAATGTCTCCAAATCTTTAGAGCAAATAAAAATGCAACCAATTCTAGATCATGTGTAGGATAATTCTTCTTGTGTGGCTTACGTTGCCGAGAAGCATAAGCAATTACTTTTCTGTCTTGCATCAATACACAATCCACACCATTCCGTAAGGCATCACTGGAAACAATAAATTCTTTCTCATATTCAAGTTGAGTCAAAATTGGGGCTTCTATTAAAAGCTTTGTAACACCCCAAACTCGGTCTAAACATTATGACCGAATCTGGCAATGTCACATTGTAACACCCCTTTCCCGTATTCGATGTCGGAATAGGGTACGAGGCATTACTAGAAGACATACATTTGCATACGTATTAAACCGAGTTACAAAATTTCATCCGAATTAAAACTTTTAAATTATTAACGTGCTTTTATAAATTTTTACAACATATCCTCGAAATATTATATTCATAACAAATAGGGCCTACGAGAACCGATATTTACTCATATAATTCAAAGCGTCATTTCCATTTCATCCAATTCACAATTTCTCATGTTCACAATTCAAATAAATTTCTCAATCCAATATATATATTTCAATCATCTAAGAATATAATTCAAGTTACACGAACTTACCAGGCTAAATTGCAGAAATACCAAAATTTAGGGACATTTTGGTAATTTTTTATTTTCTTCGAATTTTCACCCAATCTTGATATAAATTAATATTTCATTAAATTTATTAATTTAAATAATAAAACAATTCATTTCATGCAATTTGGTCACTTTTTGACATCTTTACCAATTTACCCTTAAAATATTACTTTTATTCAATTTAGTCCTTGAACCTAAAACATGCAAATTGGCCATTTTTAATGAGAACTCATGCTAGTTGAAATCATTTATTTTCCTCCTCCTCCTGTCCATTCCACATCCTTAATGTATAATATGCTTATATGTAACATTATCTATAATTCCACCATTTATTTATATATTAATTCAAAGCTGTCCACTTGAGTCATGGTCACTAAATTATTTATATCTTGAGATACGGAACTCCAAATTAAGATCCACTAAATTCCTATGAAACTATACTCACATATCTTTTTACCATAATATTTTAAGAATTTTTAATTTATCCAATAATTACAGTTTATTCTTTAAATATTCCCCTGTTTCACTGTTTGACAGTTCCGACCCCTCTTCACTAAAAATTAATTATCTCTTTTTAAAAATTTTTGATGATGTTTCCATTTGTTTCTATTTAAAATAGACTCATTCAGTATTTTAAACATATAAATTTAAGCATCTAATTATTTTTATTCAATTTTTTATGATTTTCCAAAGTCAGAACAGGCGAACCCGAATTCATTCTGACCTTGTCTCACAAAATTTATTATATCTCATGATTTAAAAATTTCATTACTTACAACATTTCTTCTAATGAGAAACTAGACTTAATAAGATTTAATTCAATATTTTATTCATACTCTAATTCAATTTCCACAATTTATGGTGATTTTTCAAATTTAACCTACTGCTGCTGTCCAAAACTGTTTTAGTGCAAAATGTTGATTACTAAGTGTATAACTCCCTTATTCCCTTTCTCTATAATATTTGCCATCACTTTTACTTATTTATCTTCATTAATATATCAAGAACTTAAGACCTTATATAAGAAAACTCTACTATAACATTATTTCCATGCTTTTTCAATAATATCAAACTTAAAAATATATTGAAATCTTGATGTTCTTACCTTGTGCTATTGATTTCAATCTTTAACTTGATTTTCTCTCTCCTTCAGCTTCTATTTCTTGAATCTAGCTTGATATTCTAGCTCCCCATTGTCTCCTTATCAATTTTCTCTCTTGGTGACTATGGAAATTTCTTTGATTTCTAAGTGAAAATGGAGAATTTTTGGTGGGGGGACCAAATTGTAAAGAAAGAAAAACTTCTTTCTTTTCCTCTCCTCTCACGTTGATTGCATGGAAAAGATGATAATTTTTTTTTTATCTTTCCTCCCTTTTATATTAATCATTTAATAATAAAATAATACTAAAAATCTTAATAAAATATTAATTAAATAACATTTATCTATTTAATTAATTAAAAATATCACAAACATCATCAATACCTTCTAGAATTCTCTCTCTCTCTCTATTTTACCCTTTTGCCGTTTATAATCTTTTGAAATTTCATCCTTGAGTCATCACTTAATTTGATAAAATTACAATCTAGTCCCTCAAAATTCTTTACCTTTTCAATTTGGTCCTAATTCATCCATTTTCCTTAGTTTCTAGATTATTCCACTCTTAAAATATTTACACTATTAGTCCTTCAACTTTTTTGTATTTACAACCCCTCAAATTTTGAGTATTTACTCTTGGGCAACAAAACTTTTCTCACTTTTGTAATTTAATCCTTTCTTAAATTAATATGTCATAATATACTTCCCATTGTTGACATAACTCAATATTACCCTTTGTATCACTTTATTTACTTATTTTACTATATCAAGGATATTATCTTACTTTCTTACTGTAGTAATTTTCGGGGTATGACAAGCTCTGTTGGCACTTCTCTACAACTTAATCATAGTTATCTTTTTTTTTACTCAAGTGTGTGTGAAATAATGATCGAAGGTTGATTTTAAATAAGGAGAGTTTAGAGAGTTCTACTATCTTAATCACTTTAACATTAAATTAATACAATGCTTATCAAAATAAATATTAGATTAAATTTAATATTAAATCTATTACATTAATAAAATATTTATCTATTAGATAAATATTAAATTAAATGTAATATTAAATCTATTAAAAATATTGTTTTTGGAATAGTTAATCTAAAATCAAATTATCCAGTGGAGTCCCAGTAGAAGTGTGATTCCTCCATTGCTCAATCGCTAAAGGACCACCCACCAGTCACTAGAATGTGACTACCGCTGTCGGCATCATCGTGTCCGGTGCCACCTCACAAGTGTGACACCCTCACGACACCTACGAGCTGATTCAACTGTTGTCGATTTAGCCTGGTCCTGGTGATGACCGAATCGGTCCGGTCCAGCCACCGGTTGGATCGTCGGCCCAATTTCACATACCAGACCTAGGTCAACCAATTTTTGGATCACGTCTCGATTTTGGGTTCTCGAGCCCAATTTTTTTTATCTCAGGTCTAATTTTCAAGTTCTTTGTCTAACTTGAAAATTAATTTCTAAAAATATCATGCTAGTTTTAAGTAATTTGATTAATTTAATTTTACTTGATCAAAATTAATTTTCCCAAAAATCACTTAGATTTTCCAAATTAAATTTTCAAGAAAATTATTTAATTAAATTTCATGTTGAATAATCCTCATGACCGCCTAATTTAATTTCACATCAAATAAATTGACTCAATTAAATTATTTCCAAACTCGTAGAATTTTCTTTTGATTCAAATGCAATCTGATCAAGCTTTTGTTGAGCTATCGGAGGGGCCAATCGGATAAATACATTTAGACTCGAGTAATTGCAATTATATCTAAAAGCATCGTTCTGGTAATTCGTAATTACTTAATCATGGAGTCAGTCCACAAGAAGTACTGTGATTGAAAACTCATTATTATATACTCTTTACGAAAGTAATTCATCCAACTGCTTTGTCCAATGACCTCATCATGTGTGTTACCCTCATATGATATCCTTCATTCGTGTGAGTTAAATCCATTCACTCAATACAATTCTACTTTATCTCATTATCACCATTGTGTCTCTTAATGATTAATATGACCACAGTCAACAAATGACTATGATAAAATGGTCGTTCGAGAATTAGCAACCTGTGGTCATGTTACATGTTTATAAATCCACACAATGTTAACGAGAGGATATCATTAACTCTTCAATTGATATAGGAATTCCATTGTTGATAGTAAAACCATGTCATACACAAGTCATGTACCCAACATACCGACTATGGACTTGATCATATTTAGAGTATAAGCCTCCAGTTATATCAAATCACATGAGTTACATATGCATGGTCAGTGACTAACTCAAGATTTAGGTAAATCACACCATGAACGTCACAAGTGAATTAATTCAACTTGGGTCTATTCCAATATATCAACCTTCCAATGAGTACATCTATGTCTCTACTCATGAAGTTAATTACTCCGATAGCCAAGATTAGTCATCACTCCAATTGGAATTGTATTTGAGCCAAATGCTCACTTTGATTCTTTTATGGAATTATAGACTCGTTTAGATTATCTATAAATGTAAGTTGTCTTTCTCACAAATTAAATGTTCTTACAATGCTACTTATCATCAGTTTGAACTTAGACAATCAATAAGCTAATATTTACTTGTCACAATTTCGCTATGCATGAAAAACATGAAGGACAAACTTAAAAGACATAATAGTGAAATGTAAAATTAATTTTATGTCACACCCCAAAAATTGGGTTAGTAGAGTTAGGTCTTTTAAACCGGAGGTTAAGATAAATATTAAAAATAGGGTTGTAAGTGAGTAATTTAGGTATGTGAGTGTTATAATCATGTTTTTCATTTTATTATTTAGCTAAAAAATTTAAATTTTAAGGTGAAATTTGAAAAATAAATGGTTTTTAATTGATTTAGGACCAAATTGGGAAAATAGAAGAATTAGGAGTGACCAAAAGGGAAAATTGCCCAATTTTTTTAAATTGGTTTTCTACTTGCAGCCACTCACATCTTCCCCCTTCTTTCAAAACCCTAAATCAGTCAAAATTTTCCCAAAACCTAAAATTAGAGAGTTTTTTTCAAAATCAATTCATTCTTTCAGATTTATTAACTTCTCAAACACCAAAATATCCCTCAATTTAATCAGAAACCGCATTTTCTTCCCTAACTTCGTCATTATTTTTCTTGAGTTCAAATCCTGAATTAGAGTTATAGATTATTATTTAAAAAAAATTAAGGTAATATTCTAACTTTCTAAGGTTAAATGATCAGTGCTATTAATTCAAATTGAGTTTTAAACGATTATAATTAGATTTGATATTATTAAAGTATGTTTGGATTAAAAAATGGTAGATCTCAAAATCTTGAGTAAAATTGTGTTTTCAAAAATATTTTTGATTCATTCTAACCTAATTAGAAGGTATTTCACTTCAATTTGATAGTTCATAACTGAATTTCTAAGAATCAAGCATTTTTCCCTTTTTCATGTTCTTAAAAGCTTTAATTTTCTGGAAATTTTAAGACCACAAATTTAGGTGAAATTGATGGATTAGATGTGAAATTAAATGGTATTTAGGATGTTTGAAATCGAAACTGAGGATTAAGAATGAGATTAGGATGTAGAAAACTTAATTTCTATAAAACTAGCTAGTTTTCGGTAGTGAGAAAGATATGCTTGAATTGTGTTTTCTTTGCTATTTTTGTTGTGTTCAAAGCTATTTTTTTATGAATTTGCAATGTGTTTATTGCGTGTGCAATTTTTGAATCAAGTGAGAGCCCCTTCGAGGAAATAAAAAGGCAAGGAAAAGCTAGTTTGAACTTTTGGCTAATAAGTTTCACGTGTAAAATGGTGTGCAATTTTTGTGTAAGTATACACATCGGTTCAAGTAATAAACAGTTAAGTGAGTATCGTTCCCAAGAGGATCGGATTGAGGTAGAAAATTTGTCAAGTTATCTTAATAGGTTCAAGTTAATTCTATAGTAAAATGATTGTAGGAAATGTTATGATAAAAACTAAGGTAAATATGCGATGATGGGTAAATAACTAGAATTGCTATGGCAAAGGTGATAACAGAAATGTAAATATGAAAACTGTTGTGTGAATAATATATAAATGAAAAAAAATAATCAACTAAGAATACTAAGGCTAAGATATTTCGACAGAGAATCAAGTATAGTCTACGATATTTATGTGGAAGGTTGGGATTACTCAGAATCAACCTTACTGGCAATAATGTCATGGAAAAATCTTGATTAACTTACTGTGTGGAAGAGTCCTAGAGTGACCTGTCTCTTTTAGGGGCAAAACCTCAAGTCACTGTCCTTGCTCATACAAGGTCTTATTACAGTAACCTATGTAATTCCTTCTTTATGACGCAAGCATCATTCAAATGTTGCTCATGCCATCCAATATTAGTTAAGTAATCTAAGCTTTCCCGTATTAAATCAACTTAACAAGAATAATATGCCATTAACTATTCCTAGGGATTGCATTTAAACAATTGAATAGGCAGTAAAGTAATCAGATTTATTCTATGAAAACTTAAAACAATTAAGTATCATCAAAATAACCCATACCTGATGAGATTTGATTTATCGGATGGAAAATATAATTCCAAACCATCACCATAATTTACAACCAAATAAGTTCACAAGAGAGCACTAAGGAAATAACAGAAGAACATCAGAAACACAGCTTCTGCTGGCCCACACTTTAGTAGAACAGTCTTATGTTGACTGAGAGGATGACTTTCTCTTCCACTCGAGATCTTTTACTCTTCTACTTCTCTCTGGGGTGCCTTTTGAGGTTCCCTTCATCTTCTTTTTATAGATAGAGTTCAACCAATCAGTTTTTGTTAATCTTCTCCTCTTTTCTAGGGTGATTTATTTGGTATGAGTTTAAATTTCAAACTGAAATAGCTACGCATGAAATGTTTAACTCAGTCTTCCTAGCATTGCTGCGGTGCTCTTGTTGGCATATCATCTACACTTTTTCAAAGCAAAACTTCAGTAATTTATTTCCTTTCTTTGAAAAGATGTTCCTTTCCTACCACCATACAAAACTTCCACAAAAACCAATTAAAAGCACCAAATAACTCAACATAGTCCAAGTTCGAATGCAATATAAAAAATGTTAATTAAAATGCCCTAAAACACAACAAAATATACCTAACTACAAACAATTAGCTAGGTCAAAAAGTAGAAAACATAACGTTTTTCAAGAGTTATCAATAAGCGAAAGCGTGAACGGTGAGTGTTAAGTGTTACTACTAGTATGTGCAATTTGTAGCGTTAATCAACAGATTAGGAATAACCTAAACCCCTATCCTAAGTTTCGAGTGTAAGCCTTCCTTATACTTATTCTCTTGTTAAGAAATTATGCCTAATGTATGTCGAGTTGTGGATTGTGATATTATTATGATAGGTAATGAGTGTGAATACTTGTATGTGATATGCCATAAACTGATTTAATTCACACATTTGTGGTTAGACTTGTGATGGCTCAATGAGCATACTTGTGACACTTAAAGTGCAATTAAATGTGAATCCGATAAGCGTGCAATATGTACAAGTTTGTGACGTAAGTGATAAATATAAACAAATATTACGTGCATTAAAACAATAATTAAATATGTGTAATTATGGATATTTTGGCCTTATGATCTCTTGAAACCGTTGGATATAGTTAGGATGCCATAGGATTGTAAGTACTCACCTTTGTGTTTTTTGATTTGGGCATTGAGGCCCTAGGACAGATTGGAGAGATAAGGGAATTTCAAGCTAAGCTCCATTCATCATGACATGTTGGTGTCTTAGAGAGTGTTTAGCTTTATGCTACACTTATGGGACATGTTAGACTCTTTGAGTTATTTGTGTGATGGAGATTCATTTATCCAATGTATGGTGATAAAGCTCACTTTTATGTTTCATATTCTCAAGTTGCCAAATTATCGTTAAATGAAATATATATATGAGTTGTTTGTAGTTTCATGTGAGAATATATGTTGGTTTTATAAATTAATGAGGCATGAATATGTTATTTTGACTCAATGTGAATATGGTTGAAAGTGTACTGTAGTTGCTCTTGCTTAACATATGACATTGTTTATGCTTGTGGTAATTCCGAACATTCACTGAGCTTGTTTAAGTTCACACACTCCACACCAAAATTTTGTAGATAAATAGCATTTTTGATGTGAGTGGAGCGGCTAAGGAAGTGATCTTAGCAAGGCAATAACTTTCGAGTAGGTGGTTTTTTAATCTTTGGACATTTTGAATAAAAATAGTGTGGGTTAGAGTCACAGTATTATTTATGATCATTATTTTATTGTTATTATTTTGTGATTGGACTTATGGAATGTTGATTTTGCCTTTGGACTTCGCTTGTGGATATTTTGATGTTTAGATTTGAGGTTGATAAATGGTTAAACGGGTAAGTATTCTCAAAGTAAATGTATGGATGTGACATGGTAAACGGTTAAAAAATGTTGATAGGTTTAGATAAATTAGACATTAATTGTATGTTGAGCAAGAATATTGTTTTAAGTATGAAGAAAACTTTAAATTGTGAAAATTTTCACATTCTGACTAAAAGTACTAATACTCGGGTTAGTATTACTGATACCTTGCGTGTGGAATTTTTAAAAGTTGACAAAATCCAACATTGGTATTGATACCCAAACACTAGTATCGATACTTATGATAAAAATAACGATACCCCTGTCAAGGTATCGATAAAATGTTTTAATCAAAATTTGGTAGAGAGCTAAAAAGGTATCGATTTTTACATTGGTATTGATACCTACGTTGTTTTTTTTAGATTATTAAAAATGAACCTTAATTATAGATAAAACTATTTCTATTGTTGTATCGATGTTTAAATTAGTCATGAACTTTTCTTTAAACGTTAATTTTAGTAACTATTGATCTTAATTGAAACTGTGTACGCTTGTGTATAAGTTTCGATAGCTGTTGTAGTATCTAACGACCAAACCAGGTGAAGGGTGTTACACTTTATTTATTCATCGTTCAAATACATAGAAATTAATTACATTTTTACTATAATATGGTCACATTTTCCAATAGTACTATTGTTAGATGTTGATCGTGATCATTTTCATTCTTTGAATAGTGGAGCATACACCGAATTACCGAGGTATTACATATGTCATAATTTAAACAAGAAAGCATTCATGAAGCTAGGGCCTCTGACTAAAAAGATGGATGGAGCATCAAATATCTCCTTAGCTATAGTGGAATGCCCCTAACAATTTTTATTACACACTCATACTTAGACCCATCTTTCTAATCAACAACACGATGAAGCAAACAAAGTGGTGCTAACCTACTTAGCGCCGCTGAAGCATTGGAGTGCCTACTTTCCTTTATTTCAATAATATGCCATAGCATTGTTAATAATTCTAGGTTGTAGAATCCCTAAGGCATTAAAAGATACTCACTATAATTCAAAAAACAAAAGTGTAGAGTATAAGACATCCTATTTTTAGAAATCAATGTCCAAGTAATCTAGCCTCAACAAAACTTACCAAATCCATTTTTACAAATTCAGGTAAATCAAAAAATAATATTTATAATCATCATCGAACATCACGAATAAATATTGCAGTTCATACAGACAAACAATATATCGATAGTCACAATGCCATGGCAAAGTACTCCTATATGCAAGAATATGGATATATCCTAAATACGAAATGCAACCTAGAGGCCCAATACACCACCAAACCTAAGGGATGCATTGTCCTCAATGCATGAAACAATACAAACATAATTATATGTATGGATATAGAGAAAAATATTATGCAATAAACTTATCAGGCTTAGACTGGATTGTAGGTCCAGCATTCAAGTCATCTCACAGTCTTGCAGGTTTGACTTTGTACCTCCTTTTTCGTTTTAAAGTGGTGCTCTCTCCACCTTCCTTATCAGTTTCCATAAGATCATCGATCAATTGATCAATTTCTTTGTCTCGCTTAGTTACGGAAGTCGGTGAAGACATAGGTACAGAAGTTTTACTCTTATCAGTAGCATTGGCTTACTTATCTTTCTCTCCTTTTTCTTCAAGGTCCTTAAATGAAGATTTTTCCAGCTCATCCTCAGCTGCTTTTTCCTTACGAGTGGCTTCTTCTTTAATGGAATCACTACTAATAGCAGGCTGATCTGCCTCCTTCTCAGAGTTATCAAATGACAGCAAGGTTGACAGAAACACAAGAAATAGTGGCATGAGTTTTGAAAAATTCTTCTAAAGGGATATTTGTAAGTCCAAGACCCAATTTTTCGCATACGCCCAATACTGAGCCTGGTATGCATTGAGTTGTCCCAAATATTTAACGAGGTGGTACTATTGGACTTAAAAAGGGACAACCTTCACTCTAGTTGCATCAAAGGATGTAAGATTTTCTGGTTAAGGAAATTACGAGAGTCAGGAGATGTTGTTGTGGGAATTTGCGTGGCAGGTGGAGCTTGATGGTGTTGGGATGCCAAAGCAAACACTTAATGGCTAGTGTTATCCCAGCCTTGTTAGGGGTAACATCCTCATCATCACTTAATGGCACGTTTTCTACTTCACACAGGGCTGAGATAAGAGAAGGGAAATCTAAACTGCCGCATTCTAATCTGCACACTTGTGAACTTTCTGGAATATAATTCTCCAACTATATATCCTTCAGCCTTGAATAATAGAATGCAACAACAACATTCTCTCCCTTGACACTATCGTATTATATGTTGATGGCACCAGTCGACTTCTTAGGAAGTGATACCAGACCTTCTCTACTGGCTTTAACGCAGTGTGCTTAACGATGTAATAGTCGTGGCTTGAAATAGTCCACTGTGTTCCTTCAACACACAAATCATTCAAAACTCGTGATAATCCTGCTGGTGTAATATTGTCAAAAAACTTCAAATGTTCATCTTCAACCTCCCCGAGACCGAAATAGGTATTGATTTGATCTTTATTAAACAAAATAGATTTACCCCTCACGTAGATGAACGAAGAATCTGGGGAGTTAACATGAGCATAAAACTCTCGCAACACTTTGCCTAAAACATCTCCTGGATGCAAACAAAACTTACTCCAGTTGTGCTTTTTGATAACTAACACCACCAATTCATCATATCGAAAATGGGGTTCATCTTTCAACAGAAATCCCTACTCAAAGAAAAATGGTTGTTTGAGAATCTTAGGTGTATACCTCGTAGCGGCAACAACATTGTAAATTATGTTTGATTGAGAATCCTCAGCACAAGAAGATTCTACCATATTTAAAGTACTCTTTGCACGAGCCATAAAGGAATTTTGAAAAGAAATTTGGGAAAAGTACCTGAATGTGAAAAGTGTAATAGAGGAGTTAAAGAAAGAATTAGTGTAAAAATAAAAACTTTATGAGAAGGAAGAGATGTGAATACTTGGAAGAAAAAAGAATTAAAAGGGAATAATGATGGCGATTTTTCGGGAATGAGAAACGTGAAGAAAAGGGTTATGACGTGGGGGAAAAATAAAAAGAGAAGAAGTTTTAGGGGGAAATGAAATATTCGGTCCCTCAATTTAGGGCTTTTATTTGAGTTTCCCAAAATGGTTTGCCAACAAATCTTTCTTTTGGAGTTTTCCAACTGATCAAGTCTTGACACGTTATCACCCAGTTTGTTGTGGCATCATACTCTTCTCTAGTGTTAGGACATTACTACTTAGCACTTATTAGAAAATCTGGATCCTTTTATTCTGCTTCAATTTAAATTGTAAATAATAAAATATTAATAACAGGAAAATAACGAAAAATTTTATTATTAATTAAAATAAAAAAATTAAAAGAAAAACTGTTAAATTAAATGTTACAAAGATTAATGGTTTGCTTGTCACGTTCAACAGAAGCACCCCAATAATGCTTCAAGCGTTGCCCGTTAACTTTCAATGTTGCTCATTTTTCCAAATTTTGACAATAACAACTCCATAAAAAAACAATTGGATTACTTCAAAAGGTCCTGACCATCGGAATTTTAATTTACAAGGGAATAACTTGAGCCTGGAATTAAACAACAACACCTGTTGTCCAAGTTCAAATTACCTTGGCAAAATTTTGCTATCATGCCATCGCTTGGTCTTTTCCATGTATAAATGAGCATTTTCATATGCTTGAGCCTGAAATTATTCCATCTCACTCAAATCTAATAATCTTTTGCTGCCAGTAGCGGCCCAGTCCATATTCAGCCTCTTAATTGCCCAAAATTGCCTTATGCTCAAGTTCAATAGGCAAATGACATGGCTTACCATAAATAAGCTTGAAAGGATTTACTGCTTTTTCCAAAATTTGCTTAATTTATCTATTAGAGGTTTCAGCTTTGCCATTGGTCTGGGGATGATATGCTATGGCAATTTTGTGTTTCACCCCATATCTGTGCAAAGCATTAGCCATTAATTTACAATCAAAATGGGATCCTTCATCACTGATGATTTCTCTCGGTGTCCCAAATATTGTGAAAATGTTCTTATGTAAACATTTCAATATCAATTTAGCATCATTAGAGGCTAAAGCTACTACTTCTACCCATTTAGACACATACTCTACTACCAAAAGTATGCATAGCTTGTTCACGGATGGTGGAAATGGACTCATAAAGTCTATTCCCTATACATCAAATAACTCAATCTCTAATATACTACGCAACAACATTTCCTGTCTTATTGAGACACTCTTTGTTCTTTGAAAACAATCACATGTTCATGAGAGTTCTCAAATAGGCTCGGCCAATGGAATCCTGACTGGAGAACCTTGGCAGTTGTCTTCATTCCTCCAAAATGTCCTCCATAAGGAGCTGAGCGGCAATATTGTAAAATGATAAGCATCTCCTCGTTGGGGACACACTTCCGAATCATTTGGTCTGCACAATACTTAAATAGGAAAAAGTTCATCCCAATAGTACTGTTTTGCATCATGAAGAAATTTACGTTTCTTGTGTTTATTGAAGTCAAGTGGCATTACACTACTCACAAAAAAGTTTACTATATCTGCATACCAAGGTAGTGCTTTGGCAATGAGTAGCTGTTCGTCTGGGAAATCCTTCTTAATGCATTTTGTGCGACCATCTTTATTTCCAGATTCTATCATTGACAAATGGTCAACCACTTGATTTTCGATTCCCTTCCTACCTCTAATTTCTAAATCAAACTCTTGCAGCAAAAATATCTACCTAATTAATCTCGGCTAGGAATTTTTCTTGCACATTAAATATTTGATAGCCAAGTGATTTATGTAAACCGTAATTTTTGTCCCCACTAAGTAACATCAAAATTTGTCAAACGCAAAGACTACTGCCAACAATTCTTTCTCTGTGGTAGTGTAATTAAGCTGAGCTTCTGTCAAAGTCCTATTGGCATAGTATAGTGTAATACCTTGTTCTTTCTTTGCCCCAACACTCCTCCCACAGCTAAAACACTGCTGTCGCACATGAGTTCAAAGGGGAATGACCATTCTGGAGCAACTACAATTGGTGTTGCTACTAGTCGCTCCTTGAGTACCTCAAAAGCCTGCAAACATTGATCATCAAAATTAAAATGTTTATTTATTTCAAGTAGAGTACATAAGGCTTTATAGATTTTCGAGAAGTCCTTGATAAATCTTCTGTAAAATCCTGCATGTCTTAGGAAACTTTGAATACCCTTTACATTGGTGAGAGGTGGAAAATTTTCAATCACTTCTATTTTTGCCCGGTCCACCACAATTCCTCGCTGTGACGCCTTATGTCCTAAGACAATGCCTTCACAGACCATGAAGTGACATTTCTCCCAGTTAAACACAAGATTTGTTTCTTCACAGCGGCATAACACCATCTTTATATTCTTTAAAAAAAATCCTCAAAATCATTTCCAAACATGGAGAAGTTGTCCATAAAAAATTTAAGGAAATTCTCCACCATGTCTGAAAATATAGCCATCATGCAACGTTGGAAAGTTATCGGGGCATTACAGAACCTGAATGACATTCGTATAAACATAAAAGTGCCGTATGGACAGGTGAAGGTGGTCTTCTCTTGGTTTACAGGTGCTATGGCAATCTGGTTGTTATCGGAATAGCCATCTAGAAGATAATAAAATCCTCACCAGCTAATGTGTACAACATCTGATCAATCAACGACAAAGGGAAATGGTCCTTTCTTGTTGCCTTGTTAAGCTTGAAATAGTCCATACAAACCCTCCATGTTGTAATGGTTCAAGTGGGTATGAGCTCATAATTGTTGTTACTTACCACTGTGACACCTCCTTTCTTGGGTACGCATTGCATAGGGCTTACCCATGAGTTGTCAAAAATAGGATAAATAATGCTAGAGTCAAGCCACTTGATAATCTCCCTTGTGACAACTTCTTTCACAATTGGATTTAATCGTCTCTCTTGTTCAATGGAATTGTTGTGTCAATCTTCCAACAAAATCTTGTGCATACACAATGTTGGACTAATTCCTTTTCTATCAGTAAGGGTCTACCCCAATGCCCTTTTAGATCATCGTAACACTACCAACAACATGTTCTATTGCTTAGGTGTTAACTTTGCAGAAATTACAACTGGAAAAATACTGTTATTCCCTAAGAATGCATATTTCAGATGTTGTGGCAGAGGCTTTAACTCCAGTATAGGTGATTCCTCGACAGAAGGTTTAGGAGGTTTAAAAGATTTTCTGAATAAATCCAGGGTCTCATATTTCTTCCCTGGCTTGTCCACTATCTGCTGAGCTTTCTTAAATTCACCAAGCTCTTCAAATCTTAATTCTTCACCTTGCTTCATCAAGTAATCTTCGATGTTAGCACTATTGTAGCAAAATTTTGCAAAGTCATCTACTATTTTTTCTATCACATCAACCGTGTGACATTCCTCATTCTCATCCGCACATTTCAATGTATTAAACACATTAAAAGTGACATGCTGATTATTCACTCTTATAGTTAGCTCACCTTTCTGTACATCAATTAGAGTTCTGCCAGTAGCAAAAAATGGTCTTTCAAGAATAATTGGAACATCATGGTCAGCTTCACATTCTAAAATAAGAAAATATGCAGGAAAGATAAATTTATCTACCCTTACCAATACGCCTTTAATTTTACCTTCTGAATGGGCATAAAATCTGATAGCTAATTGTAACGTCATTGTAGTAGGTTTTGTCTTTTCAATTCCTAGCTTCCTGAAAATAGACGTAGGCATTAGATTTATGCTTGTGCCTAAATCACATAATGCCTTACATATATAGTGATTTTCAATTGAGCATGAGATAGTGAAACTCCCTGAGTCTTTTAACTTCGGAGGTAATATATTCATCAACATTGCTGTGCACCATTCAATGAGAGAAACAGTATCAAATTCTCTTAATCTACATTTTTTCAAAAATATGTCGTTCATGAATTTTACGTAGTTGGGGATTTGTTCTAATGCTTCAACTAGTGGTATGTTGATATGAAGTTGTTTCAAGACATCTAAAAATCTTTTAAACTGAGCATCTTGCCTAGAATTATGAAATCACTGAAGAAATGGTAGAAGTGGTCGTCCTTCAGGTTGTTGATACTATTTTGCTGTGGCATTTTTATTGGTAGACTAATTTGGTTCTGCCACAACATTCTTCTGCTTACCCTTTTCAAGTGTAGTATGTTTTTTAGATGGCTTTGGGATCTTTACCTAGTCACGTTTTAAGCCGCCCTCTTCTGCCATGACATTTTGAACAACATCATCTAGCTGAGTCCCACATCTGAGAGTAATAGGCTTGCATTGCTCATTGCGTTGTGTCCTCAAATTTTTGATGTCACTGGGTAATGCTCCCTTCAGTCTTGTGTCCTCAAATTTTTGATGTCACTGGGTAATGCAACCTGACTCTGGATCACGACATCATTCTTGGCCATATACTTCTTTAACAAAGCTTCCATAGAAGTAGATGATGACACTTGACCATACTGATTATTTTGTTGGGGCATTGGTTGAACGTATCTTGGCAGTGCATTGTTGACATTTTTTTTTGTGACTGTATTAAAATTTCTTGCACTTTTATTATTTCAAATAAAATTTAGATGTTGTCTCCACCCCAAATTGTAGGTATTTGAGTATAGATTTTTTTTTTTTAGAGTTCCCTATATAGTATACTGACACTGAATTGGATGAACATTCATCAAACATGTGACGTTCACCACAATAAACACATGATGATTCAACTGTTTTTATTTCCTGCATAGTAGTGGAACGTTTCATGGTTTTAATTATATTAGCTAGAGAAGATACTTGGGCCGTCAATGAAGTGATTGCATTGAGCTCGATGGTATCGACAGCACTCTTACTCGTCCAAACTCGTGTAGTCAAATATTGGTAATCATTGTTGTCAATCTTTTCCCAAAATTTCGTATGCTTTATTATATGTCTTATCCAAAAAAGTATCATTTGCTGAGGCATCAACTACCATTTGTGTATGTGCATTTAGCCTATTGTAAAACATCTATATTTGAGTCTAGTGCTCAAATCCATGCATCAAACATTTTCTAATTAACTCCTTAAATCACTCCCACTATTTATATAGTGTTATATCTTCACATTTCCAAAAGGATGTAATATCGTTTCTCAACTTGGCATTCATAGTGGGAGGATTATACCTTAACAAAAATCTCCGACAAAGTTCATTCCACTATTCCTGATGGCAAAGCATTTAACCATGCCCTGACACGATCTCTTAAGAAATACAGGAATAACTTAAGTCTCAAAGCGTCTTTAGGAACACCCTATTGTTTCAATGAGTCACAAACTTTTAGAAAAGGTCTTAAATGTAGTCGTGGGTCTTTAGTGGGTAAACCACCAAATTGCCCTAAAGTTCGTAACATTTGGAACATTACCTGTTTCAACTCAAATTGCTAAGCTTGTATAGTCGGTCTGACTATTCCTGGATTCAAGTCATCTAGCACTGGGACAACATGCTCTCTAATTGGCCTATCTCGATCATCCACCACACGCCCCATGTGAGGATTCTCATAGTGATCATTTGGATTGCCATTGAGATCATTCCTGTTTCCAGGAGTTTTTCTCAACTCTTTTCTCTTTTTTCGCAAAGTTTTGTCAATCTCTGGATCAAAAAGGTATTTTGTGTTAGTAGGAATTCCTTTTCTCATACACTGATGGAAAACCTGTAAAAAATTAAATTAAACTAACTTAATAAAACTACTAAGTAAAATAACCAAAACAAGTTTCACCAAATTGTCGATCCCCAACAAAGACACCAAACACTTGTCAAATGTAAAATGGTGTGCGATTTTTGTGCAAGTATACACGTTGGTTCAAGTAATGAAGAGGTAAGTGAGTATCATTCCCACGAGGATCAGATTGAGGCACAAAATTGGTCTATTTAATGCTATAGTAAAATGATTGAAGGAAATGTTATGGCAAAACTAAGGTACATATGCGATGATGGGTAAATAACTGGATTTGTTCTCACAGAGGTGATAACAGAAATGTAAATATGGGATCAATTGCGTGAATAATATATAAATGAACAAATAATAAACTAAAACTGCTAAGGGGGAGATATTTCGGCAGAGTATCAAGTATAGTGTCTACGATATTTATATGGAAGGTTGGGAGTACTCAGAATCAACCTTACTGGCAGTAATGCCGTGGAAAAATCCTGATTAACTTACCGTGCAGAAGAGGCTTAGAGTGGCCTGTATCTTCAGAGGCAAAACCTCAAGTCACCGCCCCTGCTCATACAGGGTCTTATTGCAGTAACCTATGTAATTCCTTCTTTAAAACACAAATATCATGCAAATGTTGCTCATGCCACCCAATATTAGTTAAGTAATTTAACCTTTCCCGCATTAAATCAACTTAACAGGAATAATATGCCATCAACTATTCATAGGGATTGCACTTAAATAATTGAGTGGGCAGTAAAACAATCAAGTTTATACCATGGAAACTTAAAACAATTAAGTATCATCAAAATAAGCCCAACCTAATGAGATTTAACTCATCAGTTGGAAAATATAATTCCAAACCATCACCATCGTTTCCAACCATACAAGTTCACAAAAGAGAACTAATGAAATAACGGAAGAACATCGGGAAAACAACTTGCATAGGTCCACACTTTGGCAGCATAGTCTTGTGTTACCGAGAGGATGACTTTCTCTTCCACTCGAGATCTCTTACTCTTCTACTTCTCTTTGGGTGCCTTTTGAGGTTCCCTTCATCGTCCTTTTATAGATAGAGCTTAGCCAATCAGTTTGTGTTAATCTTTTCCTCTTTTCAAGGGTGAGTTATTTACTACGAGTTTAAATTTCAAACTCAAACAATTACGCATGAAATGATTGACTCAGTCTTCCCGGCATTACTGCAGCGCACACTTGTGTTGGCATATCATCTGCACTTTTCCTCGACAAAATTTAACTCATTTATTTCCTTTCTTCGAAAACATGTTCCTTTCCTACCACCATACAAAACTTCCACAAAAACCAATTAAAAGAACCAAATAACTCAACATAGTCCAAGTCTGAATGCAATATAACAAATGCTAATTAAAATTCCCTAAAACGCAACAAAATATACTTAAGTACAAATAATTAGCTAAGTCGAAAGGTAGAAAATATAACTCTTTTCAAGAGTTATCAATAAGCGAAAGCGTGAACGGTGAGTGTTTGGAGTCTTTACTAGCATGTGTGATTCATAGCTTTAATCGACAGATTAGGGATAACCTAAACCCCTATCCTAAGTTTTGAGTGTAAGCCTTCATTATACTTATTGCCTTGTTGAAAAATTATGCCTAATGTATGTCGAGTTGTGGATTGTGATGTTATTATGATAGGTAATGAGTGTGCATACTTGTATGTGATATGTCATAAACTAATTTTAATGCACACATTTGTGGTCACACTTGTGATGGCTCAATGAGCATAGTTGTCGCACTTAAAGTGCAATTAAATGTGAATCCAATATACGCGCATTCTGTACAAGTTTGTAAATATGAACAAAGATTACGTGCATTAAAACAATAATTAAATATGTGTAATTATGGATATTTTGGCCTTGTGATCTCTTGAAACCATTGGATATAGTTGGGATGCCATAGGATTCTGAGTACTCACCTTTATGTTTTGTGATTTCGGCATTATAACAACCCATTTTTCAATGGTGACAGAACTATGGTTTTGAGACCACAAATTTCTGTCATTTGACCTGTAAATATTATTTATAAAATATTTATGTAGTCATTAGAGTCGTATTAAAATATGATTAAGAAATTTTAACGTTTAGATAGTTAATTAAGTAAAAATGATTAAATTGTAAAAGTTGAGAAAGTTAGCTGCTATTGGTAAATTGGTTTAAATAGTTTTAGAAATTTAATTTGGTGGCCTTAAATTTTAATTAGACCACCACTATCTATGATGGACGATAATGGGCATTAAGTTAGCTTAAATGAATGTATTATTAAAGGAGAAAAAGGTAAATTAACAAGTAAACTTAAGAAAAATGATAAAATAATGCTATCATCTTCCTTCGTGCATTGTTTATCAAGCTTGAGGTTCGATTATATTCATAGCTTGCATATCAAGATTTGATTTAGGAAGACAATAACTGAAGGAAAGGAAAAATTGTAAAGCAGTCCATGTATTTAAACTAGAAGTGCTTTAGAGGTAAGTTCATAGTATTTCAATACGTAAAAAAATTCTACACATATTTTTATATTATTTTTCTTTAGTAAATGTGCTTATAGATAATTACTGTATGAATGCACATACGTGCCCCTATTTGTACTTCGGTACCCCTGAATGCACATAAGAGCCCCTGTTTGTACTTTGGTACCCCTGAATGCACATACATGCCCCTGTTGTACTTCAGTACCCCTAAATGCACATATATGCCCCTGATTGTACTTCGGTACTTCTGAAAGCATATATATACATGCTCCTAGTTTTATTCTGGTATCTTTATGAACCGTGTCTAATTGTATTTTGATTAAATGTTATACTGTGTCCTTATTGAGCTATGTAAGCTTACGGGTTTTTGTGGATTTTTTTGTAGATAATCGATGTTGACTTATTGGAAGAATCAACCAACCGACTCACACTATCCATCTAACTTTGTATTTTTTGTATCTTTTGGGGTAATTGCATGTGTATATAGATAAATATGTAGTTCTTAAATGTTGGTACATGTAGTTCACTAATGGGATTTGTGTTTTGCTTAAGATATATTTTGTGTTGATGGAACAAGGATAAAAATATAATGCATAGATGAAGACCTTGATGTTTAGTTGTTGAATGAAGTGATTTTAATCATAGTGTAATGCTTATTTACTTAATGTCTTATAAGGAGGTCTTTTGTTCATTTTTTTAGATTAAATATTTAGTATATATGTGGTGCCTTTGAATGGCATATTGGTTAGATGTAATAGGTTGACCGTTTTGGTAGGTTTAGATGTGTTGGAATGGTGCCTAGGTCTACTAAATGTGTGCATAATTGGAGTGATTGAATAGGTATAGTTTGGTCTTAAAATGACATAGTTTTTGGGATAAATTTGGTGCACATAGTCTGGGACACGGGCTGTCACACAACCGTGTGACATACACGACCTAACTACACAGTTGTGTGTCATTTGTGAATTCCTAGTGTTCTAAGTCAGAGAGTTACACGGCCTAGCACACATCCTGGCACACTGCCATGTGTTGCAAGTCAGAGAGTTACATAGCCTGCGACACAGCCATGTGACCCTACTCAGTGAGTTACACGAGTGAGGACACCGTCAGGGACACGACCGTGTGTCCCCTATTCAATTGTTACATGGCCTGGACTATGTCACATGGCCGTGTGACCATTGTTTTCACATTTTTGCAACCTTATCTTAAAACCTCTGATTTGTTTCAAATTAGTCCCGAATTGTTTCTAAACTATTTTTAGAGCCTTTAAAGGTCCGATTTAAAGCCCAATTGTATATTTTGATATGTTTTTAATAAGATTTCGTTAATTACTAATGAAAGACATTAATGATATATTTTCATATAAATTGTTTGGAATTGCTTGGTAATTCTCTGTAACCCTAAAAGAAGACGGGTTAGAGGCGTTGTAGGTATTGAGGTCTTGGGAAAGATTGGAGAGATAAGGGAATTTCGAGCTAATCTCTATTCATTAGGACATGTTGGTGTGTTGGAGAGTGTTTAACTTTATGCTACACTTATGGGACATGTTAGACTCTTTGAGTCATTGGTGTGATAGAGATTCATTTATCCAATCTATGGTGATAAAGCCCACTTTTATGTTTTATATTCTCAAGTTGCAAAATTATCATTAAATGAAATATATATATGAGTTATGTGTAGTTTCATGTGAGAGTATATGCTGGTTTTATGAATTAATGAGGCATGAATATGTTATTTTGACTCGATGTGAATATGGTTGAGAGTGTACTTTAGTTGCTCTTGCTTACATATGACGTTGTTTATGCTTGTGGTAATTCCGAACATTCACTGAGCTTGTTTAAGCTCACATTCTCCATACTAAAATTTTGCAGATAAATAGCACTTTCGATGTGAGTGGAGCAGCCAAGGAAGTGATATTAGCAAGGCAATAACTTTCGAGTAGGTGCTTTTATAATCTTTGGACATTTTGAATAAAGACAGTGTGGGTTAGATTCACAGTATTATCTATGATCATTATTATTATTTATTTTGTTATTGGACTTATGGAATGTTGATTTTGCCTTTGGACTTCACATATAGATATTTTGAAGTTTAGATTTGAGGTTGATAATGCATGTTAAGTATTCTCGAAGTGATGTGGCATGTTAAACGGTTAAACGATGTTGGTAAGTTTAGATAAATTATACAATAATTGTATGTTGAGTAAGAATGTTGTTTTGAGCATGATGAACACTTTAAATTGTGAAAATTTGCACCTTCTGACTAAAAGTATCGATACTCAGGTCAGTATTACCGATACCTTGCATGTGGAAGTTTTAAAAATTAATAGAATCCAAATTTGGTATTGATACCCAAACACGAGTATCGATACTTGTGACAAAAATACCGATATCCCTGCCAAGGTATCAATAAAATGTTTTAATCAAAATTTGGCAGAGAGCTAAAAAGGTATCGATTTTTACATTGGTATCGATACCTATGTTGTGTTTTTTCTTTAGATTATTAAAAATGAACCTTAATTACAGATAAAAATCTTTCTGTTGTCGTATAAATGTTTAAATTAGTCATGAACTTTTCTTTAAACATTAATTTTAGTAACTATTGCTCTTAATTGAAACTTAGAACGCATGTGTATAAGATTTGATAGCTGTTGTAGTACCCAATGACCAAACCAAGTGAAGGGTGCTATACTTTATTTATTCATCGTTCAAATACATAGAAAATAATTACATGTTTACTATAATGTGGTCACATTTCCCAACAGTACAATTGTTAGATGTTGATCGTGATCATTTTCATTCTTCGAATAGATCAATATATATTCTCTAAATAAAACTACAAATTGATCCAGATACGGCTGAAAAATTTTGTTCATCAAGCCTATAAAAGCGGCTGGAGCATTAATAATCCCAAACGACAATAATAGAAACTCGTAGTGTGTGTATAGTGTTCGAAAAGCAATTTTCGGCACATCTGGCTCTTTGACTCGTATTTGATTGATGACAAAGTGTTGTCATTGACATAGAGATGTCAAAATCGATATACAAGTATGTGTTATAGAACAACATACTGGACTGACCCGCTATGAATATGTTTATTGGATTATTATGTAATAGTCACAACATTCGTAATAGCCCGCATTTAGTGAAATCAAAACATTGGTTTTCAGGACCAAAAATTCGATGAGTAAATTATTTTTTATTATTTTAATGCCTATGGGGTGTTAGTAAGGTTGTATTAAAATTTCGTTAAGAAATTTTGATGTTTGCGTGATTAATTACATGAAAAGGACTAAATTGTAAAAAGTGTAAAAATAGAGTTTCATTAGTTAAAAAGGCTAAATGACTATTGAAATGGAAGTAAATGGACTTAAATGGTAGTTTTACCATTCTTAAAGTTAGTGGACATATATGGACATAGTTTAAGTGATTTTTAAAGTTATAAACTAAGATTAAATTAGTAAATTAATAAATTAAATAAAAATTAAAATAAGTAAAAGTGTGGTATCATATTCTCCAAGAGGTTATCCACCAAAATTAGGGAAATAAGAAACCATTTTCAAGCTTTGAGGTTTCGACTGAATACAAGTCTTGCGTAAGTGATTTTGAACTTCGTTTTAGCTTTATTTAGCTAGCTCGGGGATCAAATTGTAAAATTGTTAAAGATTGAGGGTTATGACATGATTTATTTTGAATGGTTCTTGATGTTAAATGGTAGATTATGAATCCTTGTTGATAAATAAAGTAGTTTTGTAAAGTGATTTTTGATAAAATTTGCATTTAGGGATTTGTTTGTAAAAATAGTAAAATATCATGATAAATTTATGAAATGATGCTTTTTTTGGGTTGGATTAAGTCCCTAATAAATTTTATTAGCTTGAATGAGGGATTAAAATGCTTACATTTCAATTTATAAGCTTAAGGACTAAATTGTGAAAAAGTTAAAATGTTAGGGGAAAATAGTAATTTTGCATAAATATGAAATATGTATAAGTATTAAATGGATTGAAATTTTCTATTTAGATGAAGATAGACCACGTACGGACCTAGATCGAGGCAAAACAAAAGCTTCGGATTAGCTCATTTTAACTTCTACGCCCCTAGTTGTCGAGGTAAGTTCGTATGAACGGTTGTTATACTCATGTTATTTAAATGTATGTTATTGTGTTATTCATAATGTAATTGAATGACGTATAAACGAATCAATAATATGACGGTTATTAAGTCCTGGTTGAACCTTAGGAATTCGTAGAATACAAATGACATGTCATTAGGGATTTCATGTTTCGGGTGCTGGCCTTGAATGTCCTACCGATGGCTGAGGTCCTGCATTTGTTGCTGATACTCCATAGCTCGTGTGAGCAGCATCGAGTAGCTTACATTTTGACCTACAGCTCGTGTGAGTAGGCCCATTTCACAGCTCGTGTGGGCAATGATATAAAGGAAAGGTTACAGTTATGTAAAGGCACATTTCGTGTGAGCTTTCCTGAGTGTCCAATGAAATTCTAAATGGTTCAACGGGTAAGAAAAGGAAATAAAATGGTAAGTTTCAAATGGAATTATGCATAAGTTTATGGAAAGAATGCATGAATCAAATGATGTATTTTATATGAAAATGACTTATCATGTGGTTAGTTCAAATAAGTTATGTGCAATGTGCTAACTTGTGTATTGATGGTGATGTATAGACTTATAAGAAGCTTAAGGTTTACTTTAATGTACTTATGCTTTAAATTATGCAAATTGAAATGGTAAGTTATGTTTTGATCTTTATGTACTTACTACGCATTAATTGCTGACGTAGTTTCTTTCCTATGTTTTATAGATTATCGAAAGCTCAATTGATTTGGAAGCTCGATCGATTTGGAAGCTCATCAGAGATCTATCACACTATCTAGTATAAATACCAATATTTTTTGAGTGTTTTGACCAAGGTTATAATGGCATGTATAGGTTGACTTTTAATGGTATTTAGTTGAATTTTTAGTTGATGTTTTGGTATGTAAAAGTTGTGTAAGTTAACTTTGTTGGTACATTTGATGTCTTGCTAGATTGTGTCATTGTGGCTACCTTATGTTGCATGCTTTGAATGGCTCAAATGGTATGTTTTGAATTGGTATGATTATGGTCAAGTTATGACATGTTTTGGAAAGTGTTAAACTAGATATTGATGTTTGAAATTAGGTAAAGTTGACATGTTTAGGTAAGCTTTGATGACTACAGTTGAGGTGCCTTTGAATGGCATATTGGTTAGCTGAATTAGGAATTTTGGAATGGAAAATATATATATGTTTTGACAGGGTTTTGGTGCCCTGAAAATGTGCATAAAAGACCTAAATGTTCATGCATGAAATGGTATAGGAAATTATTCGAATTTAGGCAAAAATGAAGTCCACACGGCTTGAGACACGGGCATGTGACTCAACCGTGTGTGACACACGACTTGGTGACACAGCTGTGTGTCATCTGAGAGTTCTTTTGTATGCAAGTCAATGAGTTACACAACCTAGTACACGGCCTAACACATGAGCGTGTGGGGCAACTCAGAGAGTTACACGGCTTGGCACACAGGCGTGTGACACGGTCGTCTGACTCTACTCAGAGAGTTACACAGGTAAGGGCATAGGATGGGACACGGCCATGTGTCCCTAGTTCGAAGGTTACATGGTTTGAGGCACGGGCGTGTGTCTCATTCATTTGAGGCACACGACCGTGTGACCCCTGTTTCCAAATGATTTAGTCTTGAATCATTTCTAATGTATTTTTAAGGTCTCGAATGCTCGATTTAGGGACGATATGTATGGATATGATTGGTTTATGATATGTTTATGATATTGAATGACATTAAGTTTAAATGTTTTGATTTTTTGGTAATGCTCCGTAACCCTAATCCGGCGACGATACGGGTTAGAGGTGTTACAACATTACTCATATTGATAACTATGTATATGATCCTTAGACTTGAGATCATCATTGTCCCAACATAGTGAGTTGTATATTTTGACATAGTCAAATGTCTACCATAACAGGTTATACTATAAAGTCTGATGTTGGGTATGTCGTAATCTATGTAGTGGGATATGATTGATCAAGATAGGATTTGTCCTCCTATATAATGGGAGAAATATCTTAAGCCCCTTGATGGAGTGAGACTAGAAATGCATGGTCATGCTCGAGTAAATTGATATGAGATATCACACTTATTATTTTATTATAGTCTACTCAGAATATCAAGAAATATGAGATTGGACTATATAAGCGTCACTATTCCATGACTTGTGTCCAATCTAGATATTAAGGATAAAATGATATAATACATGAAAAAAATTATCACAGAAAGGTTATGTCAAATCACGACATCTTGTAACTTAGGTAGAAATGATGCATTGCTAGATGCCACCCATTGCTTGTAATATTAGAAACGTTCTAGTATTACTACTAACGTTACAAGAGCCAACATGTCACACCATATAGTTGAAGCAAACAGAATCCAAATGCATTTGGTATTGTATTTAGCTGTCACATGAATTAAATTAATTATTGAATTAATTTAATTTGATAGTTAAATATTGAACACATTATATATACAAGCTTGTTGTACACAAATAGAGAACATATATGAAATTAATATATGAAATTGATTCACACAAAATATTAATTGAATAGTTTACCGAAATTATTAATATAAACAGTTATAATAATTTTGGTCAAAATATAAAAGGACGTGGAAATTGATATTCTTTTGGAAAGAATATAATTTTTTATTCTGACTTTCCATTTGTTTCTCTAAAAATAAGGGAATAATCTCGTTCTTTCCTAATATTTTATATCAAATAAAAAAAATAAAAGGAATATGAATCCCTGATGTGTTAGGGTTACCAAAAACACAAGAAAAAGGGTCTAACAGCCGTTCTTGAAAATTATTTCAAAAAAGTTCAAGAGAATTTTGTTGTTCTTTCTTTGACTAAGTGGATTACGTGGAGGCCGAGATTTTATTGTTGCAGCTTGGAATTGACATCTCTGAAAGGATCGTATCAACAACGTTGTTCATTGTTCATTCAATTTTGAAAAGGTTTATTTTCAACCCTTGTTTCAACCTGATTCGTTCCTCGTACATGGATCCATGGTTGATGATCGTCGAAATATTTTTTCCACTACGCCACAAGGCATATCGATGATCCAACATGTGGATCAATCTTTAAAAACATGGTTGCTACTTTCAACTAGTCAAAAAATCATCAATACGAGGAAGCGGATATTTATTCTTTACTGTTACTTTATTCAACCATCGATAATCAATACACAGTGTCAAATTTTTGTCTTTCTTTTTCACAAATAGAATCGTGGCTTTCAAATCTTTCAATTTAGTTGGAGCCATTCTGTACGGTGCAATAGAAATTGAAGCAGTTCTAGCTGCCACTTCAATCGCAAACCCAACCTCTCTCTCAAGAGGAAAACTTGGAAATTCTTTAGGAAACATATCTATGAATACTCGGGCTATCAAAACTTGTCTATTTTGGTCCCGCCACTTTAGTATGTAGAATGTAGGCTAGATATGCTTTATAGCCTTTTTCTAATCAATTCTTAAGTAGATATCTCTTATATTATGTTAGTCGAGTAATCAGATTTGTCTACCTCAACGTTTATCAATTCACCATCCTAACATCTCAACAATATTCTTTTCTGTCTGTAGTTGACTACAACATCATAAAAAGTTAACCAGTTCATACCGATAATAATGTCAAACTCGTCAAACAACAACAAATTAAGTTAGTTGTTAAACTCATGGCCCTGAATTCTTAGTGGAAAGTCTTTACAGATTTTATTGACAGTAACATACTTACCTAATAGGATTGTTACTTTAACATCAAATTCAGTCAATCCAAGTAACATATTTCTTTTAGTTACTAATACAATGCAAATATTAGATTCTGTTGCCCTAGGGTCAATCAATGCATGTACAGTAACATCAGAAAGAGAAAATGTGCCAGCAATGACGTCAGAAGCAATAGCCTTCTCTCTGGCCCGTATAGCATAAGCCCTGGAAGGTACACGAGCTTCAGATCTCACTGTCATATCTCTAGTTCTACCTTGACTGGCTTTAGCATTATCACCAGTTTTCGGTTTTCTACCACTCTGCAGAGTAGGCATAGATTTAGCAATTTGATTAGTGATAACATCCGATTTTCGTAGGCAACCTCTCATAAAATGTTCGGTGGAACCATATTTGAAACATGCTTGCAGATTGATATTAAATATTAATATTTATAGTCTTGAACAATGGAAATGGGGTTCATAAACAACCATTTTTGACAATATTGAAAATCAGACTGTTATACGAACAAAATCAAAAAGTTATATACAACAATAAGGGATGATGCTTGGGTACCTAGGAATCAGAATCACAAAATTCAGCATCCTATTTCCAATAATTATATACAAACAGTAGCTGACTTGATTGAACCAAGAACAAGAATATGGAGAGATGGATTTATACGATCTATCTTAAATGAGGTGGCGGCTAAACGTATCTTAAACATCCCTTTGACACAATTTCCACATGAAGACTTTTTGGCATGGAATGGAAAAACATCGGGGGAGTACACAGTTTCGAGTGCTTACAAATTGTTGATACATGAAAATAATGGGGATTCTACTGATGGAACAACCTACCCCTATTCAACAATTTACAAAAAGCTATGGACATTAGATCTGCCTCTAAGATAAAAATACATCATGAAGAATTACAAATAATTATGTGCCTACTTTTACTAACCTGAACTATAAGAGATTGATAGGCACATCAATTTGTCCTAAGTGTGCAAATCAGAGACTAGGTGCATTAGTTTTTTTAGAAGAATTTAAAATACCTTTTTCAAATCTTCTGTTCTGCTTTGTGGGCTATATGGATTAGGAGAAATCAACTACTGCATGAAGGAAAAAACTCAACTACATGAAAGAGAGTAAATTTTATTAAGAATTATTTGGGGGAAATTGATGGTGCAAAGGAAAAAATAGCAGCAAAGTAAGTTGTGCAAGTGCGATGGAAGACACTAAATGAACATTTTATCAAGATAAATTTTGATGCAAGTTTTTGCAAAAAAATAATAAGTCGTGTTCAAGTATTATTATTAGAGATATTTCGGTCAAGGTGTTATTCTCAAAAAGTACTATGCATGGTAACATACCTTCACCATTTGCGACTGAGGCACTGGCTTATTTTCAGGCAACTTAGATGGGACTACATGTTGGTTTTTTTAAAGTAAGGAAATGCCTTATTGGTGATTCAGGAGTTGCAAATGAAGGGAGTTCAAAGATCAATAATAGGAGCCTATATTTCAAATATTAGACCAACATATGAAAGGTACCAAATATGTGTCTTTAAACATGTATTGAGACAAGAAAATAGAGTTGTACACCTATTGGATATAGAATGGTTAAAAGAGAAATGATGATGCTTATCTCATCGAAGAAGTTCCTCTATATGAAAAAGCAGCAGCGAAAGAGGACCTTCAACAATTGGGCTTAACTTTTTCAGCAGATCGAGGTTTTGTTGGTTAGAATGAAGATAGATGGTATCTTTTCACTATGGGCTAGAAGACTGGAAACAGAAGGGTTCATGGTGGGCAAGCAGACCGAAAAATAAAAGGATTCACAAGATTTCTCGATTTCAATGGAAGTTTGGGAATCGGAGTGATGATATGCAAATCTTGGTTGAATCTGAAGGTTTTCTTCCAAATGCATTGGAAAGAACAACAGCAGACAATTTGGTGATCTTCAGAAACAAAAATGGCATTTGAAGGGATTTTGTTGTCTCAGATACTTAGGGAAAAGGGAAGTTTTCCTAGGTGGTTGGATTATTTTTCTTTTTATTTAATACGTGTTATTTTGTAGTCTTTTTATTGTTTTAGCTTCTGCTACTATCTGTATTTAAAAGGCTTGGGCCTTGTTCTCTTTTGATTTTTAATCCAGCCATTCATATTTTAAAAATAAAATCGGGTTATTACTCTATCATCCAAATTGTATTCCTTTTATTTGGAGATAACAATAAACCGACTACAAAATCCATAACAAAAAGTTCCCATTTCTATTCTAGAATCGAGATGGGCTAAAGTTGTTGGACATGGTCCCCTGTGTGTAGCATATTCATTTGTAAAAATGTAATTTTTTCAAGTAGATTGAATAATAAAAAAAATTCATGAATTACATTAATATACTTTGTATGACTTTTGCACGTAAAGCAATATGGAAGCAAATGTTGCTCATTGTTTGTCTAACATTTAACCTAATACTAAGAGATATTACGTGGTCGGATCGTAATATAGAAACATAGCTTGTATTAATAGATAGGCCCGAGCATGTCTTTCATATAATCAAAAACAAACAAACCAATTGAAAGACTAATATGTCGTCTATCAAGTCCAATTATGGAGATGCTTTGTCTTGGGCATTGGAGCGGATGACTCCCGGAAGATAAAGACATAGGTGTGACTGACTAGACTTACTGTACATCGGACAGGACCTAAGAAGAATAGAACCTAAATTTGTTTATGGATTTATTCACTTGTGATGTTTATAGTGTGGCATGCCTAAATCTTAAGTGGATGACGGACTATGTATGCGTGACTCATACACTTTAATGTAAGTAAAAGCCTGATTTCGAATAGATAAGGAACCGAAAGCTGGTGCGTTGGGTGTACGACTTTTGTAGTATGTAGCGTCATTCACAATAGTGGAATTCATAGCCTGAGACCTGGGTAAATGATATCCTCTCATTGGCATTACATGGTTTATGAATAGTAAACATGGTCATGGATCTTTCGTCCTTGTGATGAAGTACTTGATTACTATTTGATAGTAAACGACTTTTCATGAAGTTATAATGGTTACAATAAGATATAATGGTTACAGTAAGATAAAATAGGATCATATCGGAAGAATAAATATGATCCCAAAGAGATTAAGGATATCATACGAGGTTAACACACTTATGACAAGGTCATTGGACGAGCACTAATCGAGTTACTTTTGTAATGGTATGTCGTTGGGGAGAGCTCAATCATGATACTATAATGGAATAAATTCATGACTAAATTAGTTTATAATTAATAATCAAAAAGCTAGAGCTTGATTATAAATCATGTAAGTCTCAATTGCATATGTCCAATCAGTCCCTCCGCTAGCTTGATGAAACCAGAACTGAATGTGTGTTGAATCAAAATAAACAGAATGAATAGAAATGAAGAAATGGAAAACATTCAGGAAATGGTTATGGTTTTCACCAAAATGAAAATGAAAATGGAGAAAATTGAATCATTTAGAAATAAATGCAGTTTTCTCAAAATGAAAATGAAAATGAAAATGAGAAATGAATTCATTTAGAAATGAACAAGGAATTCTCAAAAATGATCAAAAGATTGAGTTTATATTTGTAACAGCTCGTTTTTAGTGAAATCAGAATAGTGGTTTCGAGACCACAAATCTAACGATTAAATTATTAATATTTTATTATTTTAATGTCTATGGGATAATATTAGAGTCGTGTTAAAATTTCATCAAGAAATTTTGATGTTTACATAGTTAATTAAGTAAAGAAGACTAAATCAAAAAAGATGTAAAATTTGAGTTCTATTAGCTAAAAGGGTCAAATGGATATGAAACCTTAAATTAAAGGACTTGGTGGGTAACTAAACCATTTAATGAGATAGTGGATATTTATTGACAAGGTTTTGTTGCTAATTTTAATAAGTAATAAGGTTAATACGGTAATTAGGTATATAAGGTTAAAAAAAAGAAATAGGTATCTTCTTATTTTCTTCTTCCCTAACCGAATTTAAGGCAAAGAAACCTCCATTTTTGGTAGCTTGGTTTGGCTAAGCATAGATTGGTTCATGGTGAGTGTTTTTCATCCCGTTTTTAATGATTTTTATGTTTTTGAGTTTGTTTTAGCTTAATCTAGCTAGCCTGGGGGTCAATTTATAAAACTATGAAAGGTTGAGGGTTATGCCATGGATGTTCTTGAATGGTCTTTGATGTTAAATGGTAGATTATGAATCTTTGTTGAAAAGTAAACAAGTTTTGTTAAGTGATATTTTTGTTAAATTTTAGACTTAGGGACTTATTTGTTAAAGCTAGGGTTTTATTGTGAAATTATGATAAAAATGGGTTGTTTCAAGGTCCCTTGCATATTTTGTTAACATGGATTGAAATTAAAATGGTTAGATTTTAAGTTATAAGCTTAAGGACTAAATTATGAAAAAGTTAAAATGTTAGGGGCAAAATAGTAATTTTTCATAAATATGAAATGCGAGTTAAATTGAATAATAGAAGTATTAAATGGATTGAAATTTTTTATTTAGATCAAGATAAACCACGTACGGACCTAGATCGAGGCAAAGCAAAAGCTTCGAATTAGCTCGATTTAACTTCTACGCCCCTCGTCGTCGAGGTAAGTTCATATAAATGGTTATCATATTAATGCTATTTAAATCGTATGTTATTATGTTATTTATAATGTGAATTGTTCGGTGTATAAACAAATGAACACGATGATGATTATCGAGTCCTGATTGAACCTTAGGAATTCTTAGGATACAAACGACATGTCATTAGGGATTTCATGTTTCAGGTGCTGGTCTTGAATGTCCTACCGATGGCTGAGATCCTGCATTTGTTGCAAATACTCCACCACTCGTGTAAGCAGCATCGTGTAGCTTACATTCCAACCCATAACTCGTGTGAGCAATGATGTAAAGGAAATGTTACAATTATATTTAAAAGCACACTTCGTGTGAGCCTTCCCAAGTGTCCAATGGTTCAACATGCAAGAAAATGGAACGGAAAGGTAAGTATGCAAATTTATTGGATCATGAAATTATGAGACATTAAAGGTGTAAAGGTTATGTTTATACATGATGAACACATGTTTTATGGATGATATCATATATCTATGAACAAGTGTACTAACTTGTAGACTGATGGTGTTGTTTAGGCTTATGCCAAGCTTATGGCTATGGTTGATTTTTATGCTTATGCTTTATACTATGTAAATGAAATGGTAAGTTAAGTTTGGTTTATACGAGCTTACTAAGCATTGATTGCTTACGTAGTTTCTTTCCTATGTTTTATAAATTATCAAAAGCTCGATTTGGTTGGAAGTTCGTTGGAGATCTAACACGTTATCCAGAAGTCAATTCGGTAGTTTTTGTGTATTTCGACCAAGGTTTATAATGGCATGTATAGGGTGGCTTATTGTGATGTTTTTGATGAACATGTAAAATGGTAACTTGGTGTGTTTGTGCTTGAATGCTTATGGATTGTTGATGAACTTACAATGCTTGCTTAGGTAAGTCATTTTGGTCATTTATATGTGTATGTATATATGGTTCTTTCGGTAAGTTTGTAATTGCTTGATAATGGTCGTTTATGGTATGTTTTGTACGTTTTGGAAATGGCTAATTGAGGTATATTTTAATGCCTAAATGAGATAGAATTTTATACATGGAATTAAGCATATAAACATGTCTAAGTAGGTGATGTTTGGTTGAGGTTTGTGGTTCCTTTGAATGGCATATTGGTTAGTTGAATTAAGACTCTTAAAATGGCTATTATATGTATGTTTTGATAGGTTTTTGGTTCCTTGAAAGTGTGCACAAATGATCTAAATGTTTATGCATGAAATGGTATTGGAAATGGCTTGATTTTAGGTAAATTTAAGTCCACACGATCTGAGACACGGGCGTTTGACTCATTCTTGTGAGACACACGGCCTGGCGACATAGTCGTGTGTCATCTGGTGAGTTCCTTAGATTTCAAGTCAGTGAGTTACACGGCCTAACACACAACCTGGCACACGGGTGAGTGGGGCAACTTAGAGAGTTACACGACCTGACACACGACTGTGTGACACCACTGTGTGACCCTACTCAGAGAGTTCACGGGCTAGGACACGATCGTGTGTCCCTAGTTTGGAGGATACACGACCTATGACACGAGCTTGTCTCTCAGCCGTGTGAGGTACACGGCCATGTGACCCCTGTTTCCAAAATTTAGTGATATTTTCCTAGACTTTCCAAATGATTCTGAATTGGTCTCAAATTGTTTCTAAGGTATTTTTAGTGCCTCGATGACTCGATTTAGGGACGGTATGTATTTATATGATTCGTTTATGATTCGTTTATTTTATTGAATGAATTTAAGTTTAAATGCTTCCAATTGTACGGTAATGCTCCGTAACCCTAATTCGGTGACGGATACGAGTTAGGGGTGTTACAATATTTTTGAGCTATTTTAAAGCCTAAAAAGGAAAATAAATCATACGATCATAGTGAAAAAGTTGAATGGTGAAATATTAAATATATTTTTTCGAAAATTTTATCAAGGGTAAAATCGTCATAATTTTACTAGGGATAAAATTGGGATGAAAAAATTATTTAATTCTATATAAATATTGAATTTTATTTTGGGAAATAGAAAAAAAGATTTGGGTTTGATCAGATTACAAAGTATTGAGTCGAAAAATCTCAGAAGTACTCGCAATTGGACCCGATGAGAGAGAGATGCCCAAATTCCCCTTATAGAATATGAAGGGGCGACAACCCTAGTAGGAATACTAGGGGTGTGCTGCCCACCCTAATCCTACCCTAATTAGGGATTATTTTTCTATATGAAATAAACTTCCCTAATTCAACAAAGGTTTTACCTTCTTTCCCTATGTTGGTACGACTATTTACACAACTTTAAGATATCGTTAATCTGCCCAAAAATAGAGATATTTTTATTCTCTAAGAATTAAATATATTTTTCTAGAATAGTGATTCTATTAGTTTCAATAACACCTTTGTGAGCAACTTTCATTTTCTCCACTCACTTAGCATCGACAAACTGTGCCTCCTTAATTGATCAAGCAACACGGGCATAACTTTCAAATCAACCAATAGGTTTCCATCATCACAAATACAGAGCTGGGCAAACATTACTCTCAATCAAGCTGTCAACTTTCGATCCAAAGCATCGACAACAACATTCGTTTTTCCCGAATGGTAATCGATCATATAATCATAATCTTTCAATAATTCGATCCAACGACGTTGTCTCAGGTTCAATTTCTTTTGGGAGAAAAGATATTTAAAACTTTTGTGATCTGTATAAATATGACACTTTCACTATATAAATAGTGCATTAAGATCTTTAGATCAAATACCACAGCAGCAAGCTATAAATCTTGAGTCGGGTAATAGTGTTCATGCATTTTTATTTGTCGGGACGCATATGAAATTACTTTACCATCTTGCATCAAAATACAAACCAAGTTGTTCAAAAAATTATAACTATAAACAACAAATTTTTTCCCCAATTTAGGCAAAGTTAGGATCGATGCTTCTGTCAACATAACTTTCAGCTTTTCAAAACTATCCTAACACTGATTATCCGATATGAAGGGCATATTTTTATACAGGAGTTTCATCATTTGTAAAGCTATTTTAGAAAACATGTTCATGAATTCTCCAATAATAACTAGCCAAACCAAGGAAGCTTCGAATTTCAAACATATTTTTTGTTCTTTCCACTGAAGGATAGCTTTGATCTTTTTAGGGTCAACCCAAATTCCCTTACCGAGATAACATGCCCTAGAAATACCACTTCAGATAACCAAAATTCATACTTGTTGAGCTTCCCGAAAATTTGCTTCTCACGTAATACTTGCAATACGATTCTCAAATACCTATCATGCTCCACTTTTGACTTTGAATAGACCAGTATATCACCGATGAATACCACTACGAACTAATTTGGATAAGGTGACAATATGCGGTTCATGAGATTTATGGACGCCATAGGAGCATTTGTTAATCCAAATTGCATCACAAGAAATTCTTAGTGACCTTATCACATACGGAATGTTGTTTTTGGTACGTCACTATCTTTAGCCTTTATTGATAATATCCCAATCTCAAATCAATCTTAGAGAAGACTGATGCACCTTTTAATTGATTGAATAAATTATTGATATGCGGCAACGGGCATCGATTATTAATCTTCAGTTTATTCAACTGTCGTTAATCAATACAGTGTCGTATCGACCTATCTTTCTTCTTAACAAATAGAACTGGAGCTCCCCAAGGCGAAACACTAGGACGCATAAAGTCGCGATCCAGAAGATTTTACTATTGAATTTTCAGCTTTTTCAACTTCAGTAGTGCCATATGGTACAGAGAAATTAACATAAAAGCTGTACCTAGGTTAACTTCAATTGCAAATTCGATCTCGCGACTAGGAGGCAATCTTGACAATTCCTTTGGAAACACATTTGGAAACTGGCATACTGTCCGTACCTCACTTATCTAGTTTTCATACAAATTTGACTTCATAATATAGGCTAAACATGCTTCAAAGCCTTCATTCTAGAGCTTATTGACTCAAACCGATGAAGCGATATGAGTTCAACCATTCGATTTGATGCTTTTCACTTCCACAACCTCACCTTTTGAATTTTGAACAAAAAACTTCTTTTTATGGCAATCTAAAATCACACTATTCTCGGTTAACTAGTCCATTTCCAAAATTACATCGAAATCTCCAAACAACATGATAAATAGATAAACTGGAAATGATCTATTTGGGATTTCCAATGAACACCGCCTACATACTTGATCAACAAGTATAGTTTGTCTCTAAAGACTAGAAATAACTATTATTACCTTCGACATTTCGGGTTTCAATTTTTTTTATTTCACGAAACTAAAGTATATATAAATGCATAAAGTCAGGGTCAATTAAAGCATGAACGGGTGCAAAAAATAACAAAAATTGACCCGCTACAACTTCGATAGTATCATCCTCCTTTCTGGATCAGACCTCGTAAGCTCACTCAAAAAATCTAGCTTCAGGATGTTGAGTTGCTGAATTCGCTTTCTTGACTACCCCTAACTAGTTCATGAATAATAATTCCTCCACTTCTAACTGTAGGGCTTAAATTAGTAGCAGGGACTTTCTTAGCAATTTTCAGGCATACCCCAGTGAAATGCTCTAGGGATCCACATCGAAGACATGCGCCTGTCCTTTTCCAACATTCACTTTTGTGTCTCCTCCCATAGTGTTCACATGTTGGAATGATCACATTTTTCGACAGACTCATAGTATTGCCCAACAAAATCGTTGGCTTGCCAAATTGGTCTTTTTCTGATCCACTATTCAATGGAGTTGATCTCCATGGCCCTCGAGACTCCTTAATGTAACAGCCCTTTTGGGCCTAGTCAGAACAGTGGTTTCGGGACCACAAATTCGACAAGAAAAAATTTATTTTTCTTATATTTTTATGGTCTACGATTTCACGGAATGATTTTGTGAAAATTCCGTTCGAAAATTTCGACGTTTGGGCACTCAATTTAGTCAAAAGGACTAAATTGTAAAAGTGTAAAAGTTGAGTTCTATATGTTAGAGGTGTTCAATTGTTATGAAACTTTAAATTGGAGGTCCTTATACAGTAATTAGACCATTGGTTAAGTTGGTAGAAAAAAATGGGCATGAGATAAGTGAAATAGGAAATTTTCAAGTTAGGGGCAATTTGGTAATCTAGTAATTAAAATGAATTAAAAGGGAAAAAGATGACAAATTGTGCTCATCTTCTTCATTTGGACGAAATCAGCAAGGGGGGAAGCCATTTTTAGGGTTTTCAAGCTTCCAAGCTCCATAGTAAGTGATTCTAAGCCCCGTTTTAATGTTCTTTACGTTTTTGGAGTCCCGGTAACTTGATTTTGCTTATTCTAACAATAATTTAACCTAGGGTTTATATTTGGAAAAATACCCATAGGTGAAATGTGTTTATTTTGATGTTTTATGATAGAATATAAAGCTAGAAATTATGTTAAACAACTTTTTCTAAGCGATTTTAAGTGAAAACGAGTAAAACTACATAATCGGTAAAAATACCTAATGTTCATAAATAAGTGTTAGAGTGGGAATTTGACATTGCCATAGAAGGGGAAAATGTTCAGTATGTAATAAAACATAAGAATAAGATATGAAGTTTAATTTCCGAGCTTTGGGGCAAAAGTGTAAATATGCAAAAATTTAGTGGCAAAATTATAATTTTTCCAAAGTTTGAGTTAAGGATTGTTTTGATGAATGTGCATGTTAAATAAGTCAAATGTGTTATTATAGTTCAAGAAAGAAGTGGAATTGACCTTGATTGGATAAAAGAAAATATTAAAGACTAAATTGCTAAATTTCTATATTGTTGCACCAAAGTAAGTTGTATGTAATTAATAAATTATTATAATTATTTTTGTTATATTTCGTGACAATATATGCGAAAGGGTTGGATATGAAATAGTTATATTAAAGTTAGAAATTTGAAATTGATAGTTGATTTGTTTAAAATCAGCTTGGTTTATGAATATACCAACTGCAAGTAATGGTTGAAGTGATTTAAATCGAATTATTAATTTGGTTATGGAGTGGAGTGGAAAGTTGATATTATGATGTGATATGGAGAAATTGTAAATTATTGGAAAGTAAGAGTCTTTGTGGAACTATCGAAATGGTAAAGATTTGAATAAGGTGTCGATGAACACGTGTGTAGTACTGTGTGAAGGCTACTACGTGTATCGATAAATAATTGTCACATGTCTAGTACTAAGTGAAGGCTACAATGTGTACCAAGAAGCTTTGGTCACGTGTGTAGTACTATGTGAAGGCTACTACGTGAATCGATAAATGATGGTCACATGTGTAGTACTAAATGAAGGCTACTATGTGTATTGAAAAGTTTTGGTCACGTGTGTAGTACTATGTGAAGGCTACTACGTGAACCGTAAAAACTTGATCACGTGTGTAGTACTATGTGAAGGCTACTACGTGTATTGAATGATAAAAGTAACATGGGTAGTACTGTGTGAAAAACCCCAAATATTTGTTGTTATACCGACATGTTCAGTGAGATATGAGTATGTGATCGGAACGTGATAAGTTGCGAAATAGTGACTGAAGTGATGAAGTCTTGTATTGTGTTATAAAATAAATGGTTATAGTGCTATGTGAATGAGGGATGTTGGAATAGAATAGATTTGGACAGTGCCAGTGATGTTAGTTTGAAAAATCACCAAAAATTATAGAAATTGAGTTACTAGTTGAATAAGACATGAAATTAAATCTTAATGAGCTACTTTCACATAAAATAGAAAGAATGGCCAAAGAAGTTATATATTTTGAGATATTGGAATTTTAGTGAGACTGGGTCAGAATGATTTTCAAATCCCCTGTTTTGACTTTGGAAAATCACTAAAACTTTTACAAAAATAGTTATGGTCTGAAATTTACACTGTTGAATTTCTAAATGAGTCTATTTTCAATAGAAACAAATTGGGGCATCATTTGAATTCTGTACAAATATATAATTAACTTTTAGTGAAGAGGGGTCAAAGCTGTCGAATAGTGAAACAGGGGAAGTATTAAAGAATAAACTGTACTATTTGGCCAAACCAAAAATTTTGAAAATTTTATGGTAAGAAGATATGTGAGTCTAGTTTCAGGGAAAATTTACAGATATTAATTTGGAGCTTTGTAGCTCCAGATAAAAATAATTTAGTGACTCTGACTCGAATAGACAGCTTTGAATATACATGTGAGTGAATAGTGAAATTGTAGTTAATGTTGTTTAAGTGTGTTATACACATTAAGGATGTGGAATGGAGAGGAGGAGGAGGAAAATTGGAAGAACATATGAATGATTTGTGTATAATTGGCCATATGCTCATTTATAATCGACAAACGATTGAAAAGAAATGATGTTTATAATTGTGCATTATTAGTTATGGATCATGTGAGAAAATAAAGTTTCATAGTATGTATGGTATATTTGGTATATGATTTGGTATGAAGTAAGGCCATGAATGGTATATTGGGTAACTCATGTTGGTAATACAAATTGTGAATTATATTTGATATGTTATTGTTTTGTGTGATATTCGTAGGAAATGGATGTGGAAAGAAAATGAAATACTAAATTCACACTTGAAGAGTAAAATGAGGAATGAGGATGATGAGTTGATTCGATGTTGTTATTTAAGCTTAAGTGATGTTTGCTTTGCACTACTAAGAATTTTATAAATGTGTTAATAAATGGTAAAATCGATAAACGTTGAGTTAAATAGTGAATATGTATTAGTATTGAACTTAATGATATTGAATTGTACGTGAATTAAATGGAAGTTTCTAGTGATATGTTTTGAATTAAAAGAATTATTGTGGTACTGAAATGTATATTGGGTTGAGAAATTTATTTGAATTGTGAACATGAGAAATTATTAATTAAACAAAATGGAAAAGAAGCATTGAATTACATGAGTAAGTATTGGGTCTCGTAGGCCCTATTTGTTATAATTATAATATTTTGAGTTATAATGTGAAGATTTATAAAAGAATGTTAACAATTTGGAAAACCTTAATTCGAATGAAATTTTGTAACTCGATTTAATACGTTACAAGTGTATGTATTCTAGTAATGCTTCGTACCCTATTCCGGTGTCGAATACGGGTAAGGGGTGTTACACTTAATTTGCTTAGGTAGATGTTGCAAACTAGTGGTCTCGGTTCTCTTTTTGAATGCTAAAAAATTCTCAACTAGGAAAGGGTCAATACTTTTTGACCTTATAAATTCACAAATTGCAGTCATCAATATAGTCTGTGGAGTAACTTACGTTATTCCTTTAAGCAAATCTGCTATTGTGCGGAGTACGCCCATCCAATATTGTGCGAAATACGCCCTCAACACCTCAACTCTCATTAGAAAGTCTATCCTCCTTATTCCTATATTGAGTACCGAGTTGATCAATACAGCATACTTCACTTTTTGTTTAATTTTTATTTTCAACACAATGATCATTGTTGAAATTTTCATCATCTACAACATTTCTTAGTTCCTCAAGCATCTTTAGCTATAAACAAATGAATTTATAATCAGCATCCAAATTTCATCTCAAACTCGACTCAACCTTGGCATGCACCTCTAGACTCAATTCTAAGCTTGATTTAGTTTGAGAATCGACTAAACCTATAGATTTGATACCACTAAATGTAACACCTCATTACTCAACCCTATCACTGAGTTTGAGTTACAAGGTGTCACATTCGTTGTCAGAGCAACTAACCGATCATATTCAATCTAACATCATTTTAAATTTAATATAAGTAAATTATGGGGTATAATACAATATGAAATCAAATTCAAGGCTTATATGAGCTTACGAAATCTCTTTTTCTAACCCACAAACGAAATTGGATCAAATTGTAAAGAATATAAAGTTTAGATTCTATGTCACAACTTCGAGGTTTCCTTTCTGCGATGTGACTCTCTAACTAAGGTTCTCTGTGACTTCAAAGCAACGATATTGCCGCAAGAACCCTACTTTGTTCCTCGTCATGACTTAACAACCTATTACTTCCAAAATCAACTTGATACAAGTTAAAATGACCTGAAAACACTTATATATATTTCCATGCTATCAAATTGTCAACCTACCATAGATATCAAGTGAGAATTTACCTAAAATAGTGGTCTCCAAAACATTGATTATCAAAGTTAATTTTCAGCCATTACACTTCTAAAAACCACCAAAATTTCATACAATGCATGACTTTTAACTTTAAGACTCAAATCAACTATATGAACACATCCAACCATAACTTCTAAACATTAATATAAGATCATATCATATACAACTTAACCATTTGATACATTTAGATAATAGTCCCTAGGTACCAAAACGAAAACGAACTATACAAACTTTGTTTAGGAAAAAAACATCAGTTTGAATGTTGATTTCAATTTCTGAGGCTTCAAGAAATACCTGCACCTACGCATTGAACAAACAACAGTATATTGAACAATAAAGCTTATTGGTACTTTCATGATTCAAGATAATATAACGTAAGTAGCATGTCATCATACTTATAATCTCAATGTCTACTATTATGTATATATCCCATATGGCAACACAAGTACCTAAAAAATTCCACATGAAAGTAAACAATTATGAAAGCAAAGCAATTCAACTACCATAGCACTAAGAGGATCAAGTTCAATTACATATATCAAAACTAATCACAAGGCCTTTAGCTATCAATACTCATTTCAACATTCAAGCATACATAGTCGTTAGCATTCTGGCATTCAAAATCTAGTTGGTTATAACAAAAATCCATTAGCCAATCATCTGAACCTCTTTCTAGAGTCTATTGACTCAATCATATTCATTTTGGTACCATATTTTATTATCAATCTATTTCGTTACATTTTCAAGTTTTCCAAATTCAATTGTAATGTTATGGCCAATGGAACTCCAGTAAAACAAACTCAGATACTCGAGTGAACTATAATACACCAAATAGCTTGTAAGAGCTTAAACTACACCACACTAGAGCACTGAAGTGTAAGGCCCGTAGGCATTAATACAATCTCATATACATATGTATCCCTCCATCACACCAAGGTATCCGTAGTGACATATAATACTCGATGATCTGTGAAAAATGATGGATCCTAACATAATCTGTAATGATCTCCGTACAATCACATATCTTGTAGAAATACGCATATAACCCTATTGGCATGCCTATTGTATCCTAAACTTTTACTAAGTTCACACAAGCATCAATTATCTATACAAGCATTTCCATACCTATAATCAAACTTATTCACATATTCATACGTCGTGTTCGATCACATATACATTTTCATATCCTGCACACTATTCTATTGCATAAAAAATATTTTACAAATTAGTACATATACCATTTCGGTTAAATTACTAATCCAAATTTCAATTCATCTATAGCAATTAAACTTTTACAATTTAGTCCTTGAGCCTTAATTATTCACAATTTTGATTAAATTACTTATCCAAATTTCAATTCATCTATACACTAACTCAATAAACATCCTTATTTAATATTGACGAACTCAATTAGAAAAAAGATCTCGAAACTATATTTTTTGACACCACTGGAAGTAGAATCATTATAGCCTATATAAGCCTTATGTGTTAAACTTCAAAGTGTGGTAACCTGGTATGTTGAGGTTGGTAAATGGCTTGGATATGTCTAGAGTTTGATCATGAGTTTTAGGCCATTTGAATACTTGATTTCAAAGGTTTATATGCTTTATTTTGTATAAATTGGTATAAAATTATGTCTTGTTGAATTAGAAGGAAGATATATATGGGTATAAATGTTTTTGGTAGGAATTGTAAAATGTGTTCCAAAGTGATTTTTGTCAAAAGAGAGGTAACGTCGCGAAGACAAGTTCCCAATGTCGCAACTTAAATCGACAATGAGTGGTGTCGTAACGTATAAGACCCGAAAATAATTTTACAACATATCGAGAATGTGACATCCTGTAGTTTAGACCTGACGATTGGGTCAGGTAAGGGGTGTTACAAATTAATTATTTTCTCTTCAATTGTTTCGATTTTTGTTAATTATTTATTCTACCCATTGCTTATTTAATTTGCTTACATGATCACCAAATTACATTAATTTGATAATCTTGATTTGTCTTGAAAGAGAAAATTAAGTAAATTTAGACTGAAGAACGAATTAATTTGCGGCTAGGATAGGAATATACCTGATGCCCCAATCAACCAAATATGTCTGTTCATAATGATTTCGCCCAACTTGCCTAGCATAGGAATATATCTAGTGGAGAAGGGGGGATTAACTTAGCTAGGTACTGAAAGGGTCTAGTTAAGGCCATTGAATCCTGGGTTAGTAATTATATAGGTTGAACAATTGAATGGGTGATAGTTGATTAATCAGAATAGGTGAAGTTAAAGTTTTAAGATCTTATAATGTATATTATTATATTATGTATTACATATAAACCGTAGTATCGGGCCACCACGATAGTTGTTGAAATTGGACCGAATCAATTGGTTGGATTGAAAATAGGTCAGTATGTCGATTCAGAGTAAGGATAAAATTGATCCGTGAATTGATATAACTGTAACCAGATCTTAAATTTTTTATTAAATAAACCAGTTAAAAAACGATTCAACCGATTTTTTAATATTTTAAGCCAAAATCGAAAAAGAAAATTGTTTCATTTTCATTCTAAAGCCCTTGAAGTTTTCGTATCTATTAAAACCTACGCATCTCTCATTTTTCTTTTTTCCTGCTAAAAAACCAAGCTTCGTGCCGTACAGGGTGGTTAGATTTGAATCGGTGGGTATCAACAACTATAAATCCAAACCAGCGAAAGAGAAAAAGATGAATTGAATCCTTAAGACGTAAAGTCCCTTAAACTATAAAGTGGTTTTTCTTAGACGTTAAATAAAAAAACATGGAAGGAAGGTTTCTTATTTTATTTTCCTTTTTTGTAATAAGCCTAATAATAGTTAGGCCTATTAGTGAGCTATAAGTTTAAAGTTTAAAGTTTGTTTTTTCTATAAAGTATTTTTGTTATAATTATTATTTTATATTACTAAATCGAGGTTGAATTAGTTGAAATTTTTTTGGTGATTTTATCTGTTGGATCATCGATCTAATGTAATAAAATTAGCCACCACAATTCAAGAAAGTCCGTGAAATATCAATCTACCCATTCCGAGCCAGGTACCTACTAGTGTCACGGGCCAAAGTGCAAAGCCTGTGACCATGGCACAAGATGCACCCTATTAAGGTCTATCGATTAGATGGGGAACATTTAGCCTACGAGAGCTAGCTCGATTCAAAAAACTGTTAGAGAAGCCTGTCAGATTGAAGTCTGATTGGCCTGATAATGAAGATATAGCAACCTAGGCTAATTTGGTAACTAATCTTAGAAGATTGAGGAAATCATATCTTGTAAAGATTAGATTTGATTTGATATGGCATGTCTTGTAAATCTCTAAAATAGAGGGATATGGTTAATCTCGTCTGTCGATGTAAATGTATCTTAACCGTCAGTTTTGGGGGAGCTCAACTATAAATAGAGAGTCTCCCCCTCATTTATACTCATTCCATTGTATGTTGAATTCCTAAGAGTAATAGAATTTTGAGAGAGAGCATTTACTCAAACACGTAGTGTGTGTTCTTTTCTGTGGCTTTCTGTCGTTCTTTGTAGCTTCTTTTGGTATAAATCGCTTCCGCTCTTCAACTTGGTGCCTTGGAGGGCTCTTAAGGAATCCTCACTTGAATAAAGGCTTACTTAGACGAGTTTGGACGAACGGATCGCCTAAGGTCGTACGGATCATGAGACGAAATATCTAGGCCCGTGACAGTTGGTATCAGAGCTATTGGTTTGAACCAAGTGATATCTCAGCTATTGGTTCGAAGACACTATTAGGATGTCAAAATAAATTGTTGGTCAGAGTGAGCCAATGGAAACCCCAGGAAGGGCTAGAAAGGTGAGTCGATTGAGGGACTTATTGTCAGCTTTGGAGGATCGAGTCGGCACTCTTGAGGAGTCTATGGGGAACGTCAAGAAGAGGATCAACGATGTCGATGATAGACTCAATGATGGGTTGCAAACAATGCAAGAGCAACTTAAGGAATTTGTGTGGGATACTATCAGTTCCTCGGAGAATAAACTGGCTGGCAAGGACGATGCTCTCAAGGCTATGATGACAGCTTTGAATGAGGAGATCAATGCGCTTAAGGGAGAGCTCAAGATTTTCAAGCCTGCCATAGGTAATGGAATGTTGGCCTCAAATTCGAAGCCACAAGCAATGGATGTGCCCAAACCGAAAGCGTTTAAAGGGGCAAGGTCCGCAAGTGAAGTGGACAACTTTCTTTAGGCCATAGAGCAATACTTTCATTCAATGAGCATCGAGGATGATGCCACAAAGGTAAATACTATTGCTATGCATTTTACTGACATTGTTTTGTTATGGTGGCGACGTAGGTCCACTGATGTGAGACGTGGTGGGACCGAGATTGGGACTTGAAAGGAGTTCCAAAAGGAATTTAAAGTACATGTTTACCTCGAGTATACTGATAATGAAGCTCGAGCAAAGTTGTGGCGGCTTACGCAACGAGGCACGATTAGGGAGTATGTGCGGGAGTTCAGTGAACCCATGCTCCATATCTCTGGTTTGAGCGAGAAGTATTTTTCTCCTTTTACGGATGGGTTGAAAATATGGATGAAGCAAGAATTGCAACGTCGAGGAGTTCAAGAACTTACCAATGCCATTATGGTATCGGAGTCTATAGTGGAACTTATTCCGGAAAGAGACAGGTTTGAATCTTCCAAGCCCAACAAGAGGGGAAATGGTGGGTGCCATGAGGAAGATGAAGAGGGACATAGCTATTATGACAACGGTAGTAGCAGCGACAATGATAATAGGAAACCACAAAATGGGAAGTGAAGACCTAATAGCCCAAAAGAAAATAGGGGAAAATTATGATGCTACTTTTGTAAGGGACCACACATGAAGAGGGACTGCCCAAAGGTATCTTTAGTTTCGGCTATCAAGAGGAATGATGAGTCGGAAGAGGCGAAACCTATTGAGAAAAAAACATCGACGGTTAATTCGATGGTGCTCATTCCAAAGAAAGGGAATGGTGGAGAAGGGTTGATGTTTGTAGACATCAGCATTGCAGGTCAAAAGAAGAGTGCTCTTGTCGATACAGGAGCATCGGACTTGTTCATATCAAAAAAGGCTACGGGGAAACTTGGTCTCTCGATTAAGAAATCGAATAGGAAAATCTAGACAGTAAATTTCGAAGCGACCCCAACTGTGAGAGTAGTTCGTGATGTGGAACAAAAAATCAGCGAATGGAAGGGTGAGGAAAAATTCGAGGTAATCTAATTAGATAATTACGATTATGTGCTTGGCTTAAACTTCCTTGACAGGATTCAGGCATCTCTGCATCCATAGGCCAATCAAATTCATATTGTCACCGGTACGTTATCAAAAATTATTATGCCGGTGCATCGAGACATGAAGGTGGGGACAAATGTGTTGTCGTCGATCCAACTAGTCGAGGATGTTTCGTATGGAAGGAACATTGACTCGATAGTATGAAATGCTACGAAAGCTCCTTCGAAAGTGTTAGTGGCGCTAGAGATCGATATGAAGCCTGTAGATTCAACTATGGAGCCGACACCTTTGGGAAAGGTGGGTTGTGCATCAGGCTTCGAGGGAAAAGGAGCGATGCAAAATCAATTGGGACGAGTAAATGCTGCGAGTAAGGTAAATTGCGAACACTTTGATAGTGTTTTGAATTCTGACTTGTTGGCTTGGCAACATTGTAGAGGCCCTTTCAAAGTTCATAAGTAAAGAGGCCAAGGGACTGTGGGCAATACGAAGCCAAGGTGTGAGAATCAAGACAATTCACAAGGGAACAATTCAAAATTGGGGCAAGTTAGAGTGGAGACTTCTTGCCAACAAGATGTACTAACGAGTGCAACGGTTCAAGTGAAAAGGCAACGGAAGCCAAGGCAAAGGTTCTGAAGAAAGGGATAACCCGATCGCAAGACAAGTCGAGAAGAAGCCAAGGCAACGAGAAAGTTCCAAGGTGAATCAAGTCAGTGTCATTTAGAAGTCGCAATGAGGGCTTTGCGAGAATGGGTGGGGGAGAATGTCACGGGCCAAAGTGCAAAGCCCGTGACCATGGCACAAGATGCGTCCCATTGAAGTCTATCGATTAGATGGGGAACATTTAGCCCACGAGAACTGGCCCGATTCAAAGAACTGTTGGAGAAGCCTGTTAGATTAAAGCCTAGTTGGCCCGATAATGAAGATATGGCAACCTAAGCTAATTTGGTAACTAATCTTAGAAGATTCAGGAAATCATATCTTGTAAAGATTAGATTAGATTTAATATGGCATATCTTGTAAATCTCTAAAATAAAGGGATATGGTTAATCTCGTCTATCGATGTAAATGTATCTTAACCGTCAGTTTTGAGGGAGCTCAACTATAAATAGAGAGCCTCCCCTCATTTATACTCATTCCATTGTATGTTGAATTCTTAAGAGTAATAGAATTTTGAGAGAGAGCATTTACTCAAGCACGTTGTGTGTTCTTTTCTGTAGCTTTCTATTGTTCTTTGTAGCTTCTTTTGGCATAAACCGCTTCCGCTCTTCAACTTGGTGCCTTGGAGGAGCTCTTAAGGAATACTCACTTAAGTAAAGGCTAACTTAGACGAATTTGGACGAACGAATCGCCTAAGGCCGCACAGATCGTGAGACGAAAGATCTAGCCCCGTGACACTAGTTTGCCGTTAGATATAATGGCGATTTGCATATTTAAACCATGTTTTGTATAATTAATAGTGTTGTAAAAATTATTATATATTCCTATATTTATATCAATACTAGTCGATTCAATCATCAATCCAATTTTAAAAACTTTAATTTGTTGCAATCACTCCAATACATTTTCAACTGTTTTAGTGTATCATTTCAAGTTTACCAATGTTTTTATCTTTACATATATAATATATATTAGTTTAACTTTTAGTTTCTTTGTAAATTATATGTTATATACACCTACAAATATATCTCAATTATATACATATAAAACATAAATTTTAAAATTATTAATTAGATTTATGAACTTAATTTAATAATTATATATTAAATCCAAATGTACGATAAAAAAAAGTTTTAAGTTTAAAAAATTACAATTTTCTACCACTGGCGGATCAACTGGTATTGGCTGAAACGGACCCAGAAATCATAGATCCTCTATCTGTATTAAGAAGTAAAGGGAAGTTTCTAGAAAAGATGAAAAGGGAGAACAAATCATAAATCCTCAATCTTTATCAACGCGGACGCATACGCACAATTTATAAGCTCAATCCGTTAAATAAGAAAACAAATAAATGCTAGAATCTATATCTACCAGAAAGCAAAGAATATGATTCAGTCCAAGGTCCATCTTCCAGACATGTATAAATTAACTTCTCATCACAGTCGAGTATTCAAAGACCAAAAGTCTATAAAGTCAAAGAACTTGTGTGATGGAAAGTCTAAACAGTCAAAAACAAGAGAAAAAACAACCAAATTTAGAAGAATTTTAATGACTATGCATGCAAAACCTTTTTTTCCCATGATAAAGCATAGTCTGCTAGGGGGACTTTGATTTCAACTTCTTGGTGCGTTTGACTAGAGGATGCATGCCCTTTACTACTTTCCGAACCTTTTTCACAGATTTAGCTTTCTTTACCTTCTTTGTCATAAGAGGCATTTCCCTTATAGGACCTGGAGGTAAACCTTTCTTAAGAGCACTTCCTCTAGGAGTGACAGAGGGCGGTATTCTCAAGCTTAGTGGAGGTAAAGGGCTGTGGGGTTTCCAAACTATGTTGTTTTTCATTGAAAATCTTACCCTCTTTGTGCTGTTCTCGCAAGATTTTGCAGTTGCATCAATTTCATCCTCCCCTTGATTGGTTTCCTCCCCATTCTGAGATTTTTGCCATCCATATGCTTTCCTCTCTTTCTCTTCTTGGAGACAGTACCATTGACTTTAGGCAAATCACAGGCACTTGCAACATCACTATTCAAGCCTACTTCTTCAGCAACCTTCTCAAACTGGAGCTGAAGGTTCGAAATCACTGATTCAGTAAATGTTATTGAATCACCTTCACCATTCTTCTCAATATTAGAACTGGCACTTTCTGCTGGTACCATAACATCTTTCTCCTCATCTGCAACTGTACATTTAGCATTGTTGTTTTTCTTGGTCTTTTTACCACTGTTCCGAGTTGCTTTTTTCACCTTCTTGCACTTCTTTGAAGCCTTTCTGACAGAACCATTGCCATTAGCTTCAACCAGCTCTGAAGCACCATCAGAGATATTCAATTCCATCTCGCTAGCAATAGGTACCAATTCAGGAACCTCATCTTCTTCACCCCCTTCATTACACTCGGGGATCGAAATATCAATACCCAATGATGTTAAATCCTTCTCTAACTTCAAGAATTCTTCATGTACTCCTAACAGAATCTTTCTATTACCCTGACAGCAATCCACTGAAGAACCCAATTCATAAAATTTTTTAGAGAATCCCATCACCAAACTGATAGTCCCCAACACAACTACATCATCACCTTGATCAACCTCCTCAATGGAGGTCTTAAGTTCTAACAATCTCCTTCCCATTTTAACAAACTCATCAAACACATTAATTCTAATCTTCCCAACCAAAATTTTATCACTCACTCTACCCATTATTCCAACAAATGGTTCCAATAAAATCTCAAGAACCTCTTTTTTAACCGGAAGAAAAGGCCTGAGTTCCTCGAGGAAAACCGAAGCAATGTGATAATTAACGCCATTCCCTTGAAACTTATCATCAGCTAAAAAGGTTGCATCAACTAAAACCCTAATCGAACGACGCGTAAAGTCCAAATCCCACGACCATCTCTTCAACATAGCGAAAAAGAAATGCAAGAACCTACGAATTAAGAGGTAAAACTTATCTAACCTTAGCTTGTCAATTCCAGTCCACTCGCGACGCATCGTAAGAAGAAAAACAGAGAAATATTGGAGAGATAGAGGCGGTTCGAGCTTTGGGACAACGGAAGAAAGCTTTTCGATGAGGTCGGACTGAACGGGTAGCTTGTCGGCGTGCCAAACGCAGAAGAAGAGACCTTTCCAGAGCCTCTTCATCTCTTCATCAGAGAGTTGGGTTTGTGAAGGAAGCCAAGTGTTGATGACAGAGCGTACGGCTTTGTCTCGGGTCGACTTGTCGCAAGCCGCTAGTTGCTTTATGAGGCTCGGGCCTTCTCCAGTCATGTTGAGCCGATTCAAAAGCAATTGAAAATAGTTGGATTTCGATTGGAAAATAAATTGTTTGAATTATTAGGAGAGAGAAGAGAAGATCGCCGGAATCGGAAGTTTCTTTCAGTTTTGCTGCTAAAAGAGAGTGAGCTTCAAAATGAAACCCTAAGCGTAGTTCTGAAAATAAAAACGCCAAACGGGCACGGATAAACGGGGGAAAATTAAAATTAAAATATGAAAAGAAGATCAAAAACGGTGGACTGGACTTACAGCTGCCCCACATCCTTTGCATTGCTCGTTCTTAAGCCACTGGCCCATTGCTTTAGGTCAGCAAATACATATTTTAGTACCTGAACTTGATTTTTTTATTTAAATTAGTACATGAACTTAGCTTTCTGGTCTAAATTAGTACTTACAATAAATGAATTATTTGAACTAATTTAAACTATGAATCCAAGTTCAAGTAACAATTTGAACCAAAAAGTTAAGCTCAAGTACCTAATTGGACCAAAAAAAAAATTTAAGTACCAAATTGAACTTTGAAAACAAGTTTAGATACAAAATGATGTATTTACCCTTTTTAAAATTATTATTCCATACACTTATTATAAATTTTTTCTAACTGAATTAAAAAAATCACAATTTTTATATTACATTTATAAAAATGAAAGATAAATAATTAAGATATTTGACAAATTTTTTTAGAAAAATTCTACTTCCGGAATTAGAAAACCTCCGCAAGTAATGTATGAAGTACTAATATGTTTATTGAAATTTTTTTTAAAGTAAAATCGGCATAATAAACCCTAAACCCTAAACCTATAAATGCATTAAAATGGGGAATGATCACAACGTTTGAAAAAATAGCTTCCTACCGAAACACGAGGCTGCCCAAAGTTGCCATCTGTCATCATATGCACTGCTAGCAATGGGTGGTGCCTCAGAGAAACAAACCCTAAAAAACTTAAACGGCGCCTTATACATCCTAAAACTGAAAAATAACAGATCAATTTCCTAAAAAACTAAAACAAAGAAAAAATCTGAAATGCCTACAACTTTTCCCCTTCCTTTCATCTCTGTTTTGCATATCCGGTAAATCTCTTCGCAAAAACAAGAACCAATGCTCCTTTGTATCACATACTCATTTTCGTTCCCCAAGTTCCCTATTGACTGAGCTCCTCGGAGATTCAAATCAAGTCACCTCTTTTTCCGGACTCAGAAATGCCGATATGACTACCTCTCTATCCTCCTAACCAATTCCCCTTTGATCCCTCTGAATGACTAGTTCAACCGCTGTCAAGGTTTCTTCCACCTAGAAGTCGGCGATTCACTTCCTCTTCCCCATGCTGCCATCGCATGTGCCGCTTAATTGGCTCCCCAAGGTATGTGGCTAAACACAAGACTTCTGAAATTTCTAGTTTTTCCTTTACTTTCGTTTATGTGTCCTCCGATAACAGATTTGTCATTTTCTTCTTTTTTTTGAAGCTTTTTAACGACCGTTAGTGAATCTCCTTCAATAATGACGTCTTCAAACCCCAATGGTACGTTTGGTTCACTCTAACGGAATAGAGTTCTAACAGAATAGAGCTCTAATGGAATAAAACTCTAATGGAATAGAGCTATAATCAGTAATTCAATTGTTTGGTTGAATGGAATGGAATAAAACTGTAATACTATTCTTGTATTTGGTTGAATGGAATGATGTTGTAATAGCATAAGGAAAAAAAAACTAAAATGATTAGAATACCCTTAACAGAAATTTTTTTAGGTAGATGATTATTATTATTTTTATTAAATTTTAATAAAATTATTATTAAAAATAATTTAATAAAAATAATAAATAATTTAATCATATTTTAACATAATTATTATAACATCCTGATTTTGGGTCTAGTCGGAACAGTGGTTTCGGGACCACAAATCCGATGAGGAAAAAATTTATTTGATTATATTTTTATGGTCTACGATTTCAAAAAATGATTTCGTGAAATTTCGTTCGAAAATTTCGACGTTTGGGCACTCAATTTAGTCAAAAGGACTAAATTGTAAAAAGTGCAAAAGTTGAGTTCTACATGTTAGTGGTGTCCAATTGTTATGAAATTTTAAATTTGAGGTCCTTATATGGTAATTATACCATTGGTTAATTTGGTAGACAAAAATGGGCATGGTTAGGCATGTTTCCAAAGTTTTTCATTAAGGGCATTTTGGTCATTTAGTTATTAAAATGAATTAAAAACAAAATTAAAAGCCAATTTTTGTTCATCTTCAACCCCATGGCCGAATTTCTCAAGGGGAAACCATGGCTAGAGTTTTTCAAGCTTCCAAGCTCGATTGTAAGTCTGTTCTAGCCCCGTTTTTAATGTTCTTTACGTTATTGGAATCCCGGTAGCTTAATTTAGCTTATTCTAGCAATAATTTAACCTAAGGTTTATATTTGGAAATACCCATAGGTGAAATATGTTTATTTTGATGTTTTATGGTAGAATATGAAGCTAGAAATTATGTTAAACAACTTTTGCTAGTCGATTTTAAGTGAAAACGAGCATATTGACATAATCGGCAAAAATACCTAATGTTCATAAGTAAGTGTTAGAGTAAGAATTTGATGCTTTCATATTGTGACAGCCCAAAATTGACCCTAGTCGGGAAGTGGTTTCGGGACCGCTAAACCGAGTCATAAAAATAATTAGCTGTCATATTTGATGCTTATTATATGTATATATGCATGTGTGAAAATTTCATATTTGAATTTTGTTTAATTGTAGGTGAATTTTAGTAAATAGGACTTATGTGAGAAAATTTTGAAATGTGATAGGTCAAAGCGTAAGGATCTATTAGTGCATGTAAGAAAAAGGGGGGACTTGCATGTCAATTTCCCCCCCATTTAGTAGTGGCCGGCCATGACAAATAGGGTGGACAAGGTGTGATGAGCAAAACATGTCATAGACATGTTATGTTGGTGCATCATGGGAGGAATAACAAAATAAAAAGTTAGTAATAAAGAAATGGAAAAAGGAAAATGATGAAAGAAAAAAAAAAGAGATCATCATACATGTTTCTTCCTAGCCGAATCTAAAGAAAAAAAAAGGGAACAAGAGCATTTTGGTGATGAAAACAAGTTGTGTTCTTTGGTTCTTCTTGGCCGAATTGAAAGGAGGAAGAAGAGAGTGAAGCCATCAGTCATCCTAGGTCAATATTAAGGTAAGGTGTTCATATTAGTTCTTGAAATTTTAATTGATCTTGAGTGAGATATCAAGTTATTTTTTTTGTAACCCATGATGAAATTTTGATTTTTGGATTGAGTAAGGTTTTCAACTATGGTAGCTAATAATGGTGAGTTTTGTTGTTTCATGTTAAAGTTAAGTGAATGATGATAGATGAGTGTTTGAACCATAAAAAGAATTCGGCTACCTTGTTATGAACTAGGGCCGATTGTGAGTTGGTTGTGGTTGAATATTACATGCTTGGTAGAATGGTGGATGAAAGTGCCGAATGTGGTCTTTGGTTTGGCATGAAGTGATAAATAAAGGTTTAAAAGATAGCTTAAGTTAATTGATACTCACAAATGAGTTCGAATGGAAGCTTTGTTAAGTGGGAAATGAGTGGCCGAGAAAGAGAATTATGGACTATTGCCGAATGTATGTTGGATTGATAGAGTCTCCAAATTGATTTTTTGTGTGTATGCATGACCGAATATAATTGGCCACATGAGTAAAGAAATGGGTTATTTGATATGTGGTAAAAGTTAAGTGTTAAACGAAATGGAAATGAAATCATATTGGAATATGTGTACTCGACCACATGAATGAGTACATAGGTTGATGTGTATGTTCGGCCATAGGTAAACATATTGATGGCTTTATCTTGACTTAGAAAATTCGGCTAAGATGAATATTGGCTAATATGTTGAGTTGATGCATGATTTCACATGTATGTGACCTTAATGTCTAATGTATAAATATGGGCTAAGTGCCTTGTGTTCCTCTTTTCGATGCTCAAATGATTAAATCAATTTATTTGTTTAATTAAGCTCAAGAGCAAAGGGGAACTAAATCCGATAAAGGGAAGGAAAAAGTGGTCGAATAGCCATCGGAATCGTTCGACAACATCCGAGGTAAGTTTTAAGTGTTTAAACGTTGAGTAAATTCAATTATAATAGGACATGATGAGTTGATTTAATAAGATAAGATGTGGCCATGATATGTTCTAAGCTCAAATGGTAAGTTCTTAAGTGTTTGAGCTTGGAAATTTAAGGGTAATTTGAAATAGTCTGCTTCGGACAGCAGCAGTAACGTGACTTTAGAAAATCACCATAAATTCATGGACTTGAATTAGAGGCTGAATGAGACATGAAATTAAAGCTTAATGAGTCTAGTTTCTTATAAAAGAAACCATGTAAGCAACGGAATTTCCGATAATGAGATACTTAAAGTTGTGTGAGACAGCGCAGAATGACACTGTAATCCTCTGTTCTGTTTTTAGAAAATCATTATAAATTGTACAAAAATGGTTATAAGATAAAATTTATATGCTTAGACTCCTTAATGAGTCTAGTTTCAAATGAAATCAAATACAACACATTTTGAATTCTGTAAAATGAGAAATTTGATTCGTAGTGAAGAGTGGTCAGATTAGTCAAACAGTGAAACAGGGGAAACTTTAAGAAAAATCTGGTATTGATTGGCCAAACCTAAAATTCTGGAAATTTTATGGATGGAAGATATACGAGTCTATATTCAGGAAAAATTAACGGAAAGTGATTTGGAGTTTTGTAACTCCAGTTATAAATAATTTAGTGACTATTGCTCAGGAAAAACAGCTTGTGCTGAATTTGAGATTATGTTGTGAACCTTGATAAACTTGTTTTAGTTGCTCATAAGCTATTGATTAAACCCATACTTGAATTCTAAATCGTGGTATTGTAAGTTTATGAGTATTCGAATATGAAATGATAGTAAGGCCTAATGGCCGATGTGATGAATGTGAAAGTGTATATACGTGATAAGGCCTAATGACCGATGTGATGAATGTGAAAGTGTATATACGTGATAAGGCCTAATGGCTGATGTGATGAATGTGAAAGTGTATATACGTGATAAGGCCTAATGGCTGATGTGATGAATGTGAAAGTGTATATACGTGATAAGGCCTAATGGCCGATGTGATGAATGTGAAAGTGTATATATATGTGATAGGGTCTAATGGCCGATGTGATGAATGTGAAAGTGTATATATATGTGATAGGGCCTAATGGCCGATGTGATGAATGTGAAAGTGTATATATGTGATAAGGCCTAATGGCCGATGTGATGAATGTGAAAGTGTATATATGTGACAGGGCCGAGTGGCCAACGTGATGGATGTGAAAGTGTATAAATGTGATAAGTCCCGAAGGGCATTTGTGTCAGTACTATATCCGGGTTAAAACCCCGCAGGCTTTATGCGAGAATATTCACTGCTTAATGTCCGTAAGCTTCGTGCTCGTACTATATCCGAGCTCTAAAGACCCGATGACTACGTGTGGGGATTTTGTCCGGGTAAGACCCGATAACTTCGTGTGGAGATTATGTCCGGGTAAGACTTCGTAATAAGAGTTGCTTATAAATATATTCAATGCGAAAGGTTAAATAGGTATGTACTCCAAGTTTATATGTGAGCTTGATTTGCACCAAATCATAAGGTAGTTATGTGATGCATACGAGAGCAATCTATGAGACTATTCCTATGATTATGTGACATCGGATCAGTGTGAGGGGTGATGTGAAATCATACGATATATCTGTCACATGAGCTCACTTTTATGTGAAAGTTTATCTGCCTATTGTATATGATGAGATGTGCGTATTCGGTAAAGGGATGGTATGCCCGAAGGAAGAGTGAAATAAAAATACGAACTATGTTATAATTTGATTGTTATCTGTTGACACTGCTTAAAACTTACTAAGCATTGTAATGCTTACTCCGTTTACTCTATTTCCTCTATTTTATAGATCTCATTGCGAAGCTACAGGCTCGGGGATCGTCAGTAACTAGTCACACTATCACTATCCACTGTTTGGTACTGCTATGTTTTGGATTATCTTATGGCATGTATAAAATAGACTAGTGGCGGAGGAATATTTTGGTTAATGTATATAGCCATGCGAAAATGGCTTATATATGTTTGAGCATAATGTTATAATCATTTGGTATGGAATGGTTAATCACTATCATAATTTGTGCTATTTATGCTAAAAGGGCTAGTTGAATCATGGAAACTATGAAGTAGGTAAAGTCTACCTTAAATGCAGATGCTGGCAGCAGCAGTGATGTAGATTTGGAAAATCACTAAAAATAGTAGGATTGGAATTAAATAATGAATAAATTATGTAAACGAACCTTAATGAATCTATTTTCATAGGAAAGTAACGAAACGATCATATGGACAGTATGTTAAGAGATATTCAGGTTCTCGTGAGACAGGGCCAGAACGGTTTCTGGACTCCCTGTTCCGACTTTGGAAATTCATTACAAATTAACCAGAGATAATTAGGAGTCATGCCATATATGTATAGATTCCTCTCTGAGTCTAGTTTCTATAGAAACAAATGACATCAGTATTGAAGCCCTGTACAGGGAGATATCCAAGTCGTAATGCGCAAAGGTCAGTGTAGTCGATCCCTGTAACATGGGAGACTTTGACTAATAAACTATACTAATTGGCCCAACCAAAAATTCTAGAAAAAAATATGTAGATGGACATATGAGTCTAGTTTCAGGGAAAATTTACGGAACTGGATTCCGAGTTTCTGAACTCAAGATATGATTTTTAAAGCGACTAGTACGCAGATTGGCAGTGTCTGGAAAATTTTTTTTTATAAGTGGTTTAAAGTCTGTTAACACCTCGTGTTCGACTCCGGTGACGGTCTCGGGTTCGGGGTGTTACACATATAAGGGAAAAATGTTCAACATGTTATAAAACATAAGAATAAGAGATGAAGTTTAATTTCCACTTTGGGGCAAGTGTAATTATGTAAAAGTTTAGGGGAAAAATCATAATTTTGTTAAAGTTAGAGTCGATGACTGTTTTGATGAATGTGGGTATTAAATAAACTAAATTTACAATTATAGATCACGAAGAATGAAATCTTGAGCTAGACTGGGGAAAGAAAAAGATTGAGGACTAAAGTGTTAGATTTGATCACATTTTTGTACTAAGGTAAGTTTACGGTAAGTAAATGCAATATTTTGATAATTATTATTAATACTGTTATTTTTCAACAATTATGTATTTATTTCATGAAAATATCTAATGTTAACTCAAGTATGAGATGATAGAGAATCAGTGTTAAAAGGCCCCGTTGAAACATGAGGAATGTATCGGATACAGATGTCATGACATTAAGAGGATGAGATCCCATGTAAGACCATGTCTGAGACATGGCATTGGCATCATTGAGATTATGAGAGGTCCCATGTAAGACCATGTCTGGGACATAACATTGGCACCGAGATAAGAGGTCCCATGTAAGACCATGTCTGGGACATGGTGTTGGCACCGAGATGAGAGGTCCCTCGTAAGACCATGTCTGGGACATGGCATGGGCACCTATATGAGAACTCCCATGTAAGACCATATCTGGGATATGACATTGGCAATACAAGAAACATCTCATGTAAGACTATGTCTGGGATATAGCTTTGGCATGTTATATTCAGACAGGAGACCCGAGTATCCTTAGTATTCCAAAGAATTCAACGGGCTAGTAAATAGACGATGTTACATGAAAGTTCAGGTAAAAGCCTAATAGACAAGTTCAGGTGAGTTAATAAGATTAAGAGTATCTCAGTTATCAGTTGAGAAAAGAAATTTCAGCAACGAATGAGTAAGTTAAGCAAGCAAGTAAGTAAACGAGTAAGAGAGTAAGTAAAAAAGAAAGTAAAGATCTTAATGCTTAATGAAAATTTATGAATATAATTGTTTATGATAAATGTTGTTATTTATTTACTTGTAAACTTACTAAGCTTTATGCTTACTTCTTTTATTTCTTTTTCTTTCATATAGTATTATCAAGCATAGTCGAGATCTTGAAGACATCAGAGAGCATTCACACTATCAACCACCACAACTCGATATTTTAAGACGATAAATGCTTTGAGCTATGGCATGTATAGGGACTTGGTCATTTCGATTGTATATTCTTAAGATATGACCAAAAGATGATATGCAAATATTTGATGATGAATAGTTATTAAAATGGCTAAGTATGAAGGTGTTTGTTGTTATAAATGTCTAGGTGCTAAATTATGCATAGAAATCATGAAAAAGTAAAAATTGGTAGTAAATCAATTTTGAGACAGTAGTAGTGACGTGATTTTGAAAAATCACCAAGGATAGTAGAAAATGAATTAGAGGGTGGATGAGATATAGAATTAAAGCTTATTGAGTCTATTTTCATAAAAAAAAAATTGTAGACAAATGAATTATGTATTCTGAGATATTTGCATTTTAGTTAGACAAGGTCAAAGTGGTTTTCAGAATCCCCTGTTATGAATTTGGAAAATCATTAAAAATTTTTAAAAAATATTTATGAGTTTTAATTTATATTTCTAGATTCCTTATTGAGTCTATTTTCTGTAGAAACAAGTGAGAACACTATATGAAGTCTGTACAATGAGATAATTGAATTTTAGTGACGAGGGGCCAGGACAGTCGATTAGTAAAACAGGGGAGACTTTAATTAATAAACTGTACTAATTGGCTAAACCAAAAATTTAGAAAATTTTATAGTAAAAAGATATATGAGTATAGTTTCAGGGAAAATTTACAGATATAAATTTTGAGTTTCGTAGCTCAATTTATAATTAATTTAGTAACTGCTGCGCAGGTGGACAACCTTATTATGAACAATGAAATAACTTTTAAAAGTAATTTTTTATGCCCCGAAATTTACGTTAAGTCAAGTAACGCCTCATGCTTGACTCCGACAACGGTCTCGGGTAAGGGGTGTTACAATTATTATTAAATATAATTTAATAAAATAATATATAATTTAATAAAATTCTTAATATAATTATTATATGAATTAAAAAATCATAATATATAATACAATAAAAATAATATATAATTTACTTTATTATTTTTAAACTGCAATACATATTTAATGTGCTAAAATATCACTAGTTAAACAAATAATTTAATTATTCTACAATAGAAAAAACAAAATGTTAGAAGTAATAAAAAACTTGATAATTATATTTCACATCCAAACATAATATTCATATATTAACAAAAAGTTACATGATTATATATTACAAATATTACAAACACAAAAAGTTACCAAAATATCGTCAACACAATCATGATTTTTAATAACACACTATAAAAGAAAAATGAACAATACATAAGAATTTTTACAAAGCACAAAGTAGAAATTACAACTATCTTTGCAAGTTTGTATTCATCCTCACATTGTAATTAACTAATGTTTTATTTGAATTAATAATTGTGAATAGAAAAATATATATTATTTTGTTTGAATAGTTAAAATTAGTAAAAAAAATAATATGAATTTAATAATTTTTATGAGAAAAGAAAATAAGGTCTTAATTTCTTTTATTTTGTATTAACTCAATTCGATTATAGGTATATAGTGTGTTAAATATTGTAAAAATTATGTATTTTAAAATATTTTATTATTATTATTTAAATAAAATCTAAAACTCCATATTCGTTGCAATTCGATTATAGGTATATAGTGTCTTAGCTATCTTTGCAACTTTGTATTCATCCTCACATTCTTACCATAACATGATTTGTTTGTAGCATTTCACTTTTTTTTTTGTTGAGATAATTTTTGTAGTTTAATTATAATTTTTAATCAAAAAATATAAGTAATATAAAACATTTTTTAATTATAATTTTTAATCAAACAATATAAGTAAAATAAAATATTGTTTGAAGACCAAAATTAAATATAACATAAACTAAAGATATCGAAAATAAAAATAGTTTAAATATATATTAAAAGATTAAAATAGTTTTAAATGAAACATATCAAAAATAAAAACATATCAAAAATTAAATATAGCCAAAATGCTCTTGTTTAAAGTAAAAAGATCAAATCCAAATTGTAAATGTAGTTTAACATGTATATATTGTCTTGTTACTACCTTAGCACACCCTTAAGTGATATTTTTTCCCTTCTTGTTGCTACTTTCAACCACTCCTTTAGCTAAAACACAAACCATTCCATTATTTCAAGAGGATACACATTTAACACATAATGGTTCCAACTAAAAAATCTAAATAAAAATAAACTTAACAGAAAAATCAAAGGCAAAATCAATGGAAAACATGAAAATGTCCTTAGCAACCATGTAAATGCCAGATAAAATCCGCAACTTTTGAATCAATCAAAATAGAAAGTTACCTTCAAAATGTAGGGATAGACTAATAACAAAGAAAACCAATAAACCAGTAGAAAGTCACAACTACAAACTTAAATATTAAATATTCGAGATTCATTGTGCCAATTTGATATTAAAAAAATTGAAACTTTGCAATTATAAATGAACGAAGCATACTAGATCAAATTAGATTTGAATTAAATATAATATCATTGACTCACTATGGTAAGCAATCACCAATGATTTGAGCACACATATATGCATAATATATATTTGAAGTCAATATGGTAAGATGGTCCATCCTCATGCAAATGTTATCAATACAAATCAGCAATGATTAAAAAAACCAGCCCACATTAGCTGCAATCTCAAAGTTGGATCATACAAACAATTGATTATCAAATGATTAAGATGGACTAAGATTCATGCTTGTGTTAAGCAAGAATTGCAAAAGCACAAAGCCTGAGTCAGATTCATGCTTGTGTTAATTTAGTAGTGTTGGATTTGATTTACATGAGACTATTACATAATTTTAAATCAAAAGGTAAGGCATCAAAGATAAATTTATCTATCAAACAAAGCAAGTAAATCACAATAGAAATTATGCCCTTGAACAAAGCAATCAAGACAGTGAAAAACTCTAAATATTAACATTAGATAGGTTTAGTTCACATTTTAGCATGGCTACCTACAACCCTAATTGGATACATAAGAACTGCCTAAATCAATATATGCTAGAAACCTTATGACTCAAAAGGTAACCAAAAATCAAACAAAGAACTGAGGTATGAAGTTATGTTACACGAACTCAGAGGTATTAGTCCAATATGGGTAAGCTCAATCTTTTTTAAGTTGTTCCATATATTTGAAGAATCATTTCCCCATAGCCATGTTCAAATATGTGTCAGATATGGGTGTTGGACATTGGTACTACAAGGGAAATGAAGAGTCGACGTACAATAGCTTTGAAGCCTTCAATCTCTTATTTAATTTAGTTAATAAAAACTGGCAGAAGGGCAAGAAAATATAAAATCTCAAGAAAAAAGCTGCAGTTATTCAGGAAAAGATAACTAGTACTAAGTTTTGAGACAACTAACTGGAAAGGAAAAAAATGTCATGGCTTAGTGAAATTAAACAAAACGACATAGTTACTATAATAATAAAAGTGAAGCAATAGCACATTTCATATTTCAAATTCTTATTAGGCACAACCTGAAAGAGTCCTAGGCAATAGGAATAAAGAGGAAAACAAAGTTCACGAATTAGCCAACTATTCACCATATCCCAGAGCGTAAACAATTTAAACACATCTTGGTTTGGCATGAATCAAGCAAAAACAAAGATCTGACGGAGCAAGCAAAGAGCTAGGACACTCAGTAAACTAAGAAATATTGAAGGCGTTTTCTTGCCTTGTCTTATTGCACAGTTTCTTGGGGACTAACGGAATCAAACCAAAAAGAGAACATACATACACACAAATCATAAACTTCTTTATAAAATTTTTATAAAAAAAATCTCCCAAATCAACATTTCAAACAAAATCAACCAAAGGGGGAAGATCCAATACTTAGTGACAACAAGCTCTGCAAGTTACTTCATTTTTACATTATTTTCTCATAAAAAAACAAAACCCCAAATTAGATTCCTAATAACCAAAAAGATGTAGACGATAAAAACTTTCTAATTAAGAAAGGTATACTTCCACCTAACTCCTAAATAGCCAAATTTACAATCCAAATCACAGAAACAAAGCATACCGTCATCCCACTTCTCACATGAGATAGATAAAATGAAGGAGATCTGTACAAAGAAATATATATTCCTGAGCTTAATAAGCTCACTTAAAGTCTCGTTTCTACATAGAGTCCTAAATATAATATTCATCACTCTGAATATATTCCACTTACGTTTTGATTTTTTCCAAAAACAAACCAAAAGAGAGTAACTCTTTTTGGGTATAAAAAATCAAAGCCTTCCAATTTTAACAACAAGAACTATAGAAGCAAATTTGCGGGCTAAAATCATAAAAATAAAAATACCCGAATCGACATTTGGAGTAAAAACCAAGAAAATGGGAAAGATTTGATGGAAAAGGCAACGATTTGTGATGTTATGCGGGAGTAGAAGACACCAGTAGGAAGAAAAGAGTTAACAGAAAAGATGGCAATAAATGTTAAAGAAAAAAGCAAAATAAAGACACAAACATACCTGAAGAGAAAGAAGAAAGAGTAGGAGAGGAAATGAGGAGATTTGAAGCTAATTTCTAGGGTTCACTTTGGGGATAAATGTTGAGGAAGAAATCTGCTGAAGTGAAAGAGAATTCTACTAAAGTGAAAAAGTTGAAGAAATCAGCTGTGTAGTAGGCCCAATTTACCCGGGCCCAAAACCAAATAAATAAAACCAATAAATAAAAAAAAGTCCAAATTACCAAGTCCATTTGCAAGACCCAATGGCCCAAAATAATCAAAAAAACCCTAAGGCCCAACAAGCCCACAACTAAACAGAAAAAGAAACCCTAGCCTTCTAATTTCTGTCACCATCAACCACTCCTCTGCCGCCACCGCCTCTGCCGCTACCAACTACGCCAACCACTCCCTGCAAATGAGAGCAAACACGCATCAAACAGCAAGAAAATAGTAAAAATAATATGTAAAAATCGGCTATAAAGGCCGAATCTGAATGTATTGTAAGGGAGGATTTTTTTTCTTGAATAAAAAAGAGGAGATTCAAACATAAAACAACAAAAAAGGGGCAAAGCAGATTCAGAAAAGAAAACAAAGTCAAAAACGAAAAAGGTCATTTTTTAATCGATTTATTAAAAAAATTTATTTATTTTCTTTTTTTTAGAAAAAAACTATATATATATCAAATATATATATAAAAGAGGCAAAGATTGACCTTCAGGCTACCGTGGGTGGCGGCGCTGTCGCCCGTGACAGGTGGCCGACGCGGCGCCGATGATCGGAGGATGGCCGGATTCTGGGTTTGCCCAGAGAAAAAATTGTGAGAGAAAAACATTTTTTTAAAAAAAACAAGAACTAAAATGAATTTTTGGAAAAAAATTGACTTAAATAGGCCCCCAAAATGACGCCGTTTTGGGCATGCCTCCCAAGCACTAAAACGACGCCTTTTTGCATAAGACCCGAGATTTGACCCGCTCCGGAGGAAAGATCCACGTGTTTTTTTCTTTTGTGGGCTATTTGTGCTCTTGGCCCCTTCGCATTATTGATTTGTTTTGATTTTATCCTTTTGCTTATATATTTATTTTTTAAAATTTGGCCCCATAATTTTGTTCGGTTTTCCATCAGGTCCTTGACCTATTTTTGCGCAGAAAACGAACATATGTCCAGATTTAGGTTTTTTTTACCCTTTTGGTCCTCAGACTTTTGCTTTTTTTGTTTTAATCCTTATTTTTTTATTTTGTTGTTATTTTACTTTATTCACCTTTGATTATTAGTTTGTATTAAAAGTAATGTATATTGTTGCCATTATGTGTATTATGAATTATTTGTATTTTCATATTGTGTCGTCTATCAACATAACACTTCCATCATGCTTTATTTGCTCAAAAATTATGTTTAATATGGTTTAAGTTTTGGGAACCATTTTATTCAAAAGCTTTCAAGATAACACAATACTCGGTATTTGGGATCTTCGAGAGGATTGAGCCCTAACGTATTGGGTTCAAATTTTCCTCGTTGAATCTAAATAATCGAGAATATTCTTTAATCAAAACACATAAATAAAAAGCTCATTCTCGAGAATTCGATACGTTGTATCCTAACGCATTGGATATGACATGTTGTTTTCTCGAGATGAGGATTTTTTCTAAAAAATAATAAAGGCAATATTCAATGTTTGGAATTTTGAGAAATTATGCCCTAACGTATTGGGCTTCGATTTCTTCATCTAACTTAAACAATTGAATATCCTTTTAAATTTCATTGCATGAGTTTTTAAAGGAGAAGCTCATTTTTGAGGATGTGAAATATCATACCCTAACCCTTTGGGTGTGACATTTTCTCTCTCCAAAATGAGAAGGTCTTAACATGTAATTTGATTTATACAAGTTTTTAATACAAGGATCGTATTTTAAAATTTTTGCACATTTTTTATATTAAGACACTAATTAATCAACAAGGTACCAATTTTGGGCGTGTTGAGGGTGCTAACCTTTCCTCGTGTGTAACCGACTCCCGAACCTGTTTTCTAGATTTTATAATACCAAAAATTATCGTTTTAGTATATTTAAATTTTTATTAAAATGATTTAATTATGAGGTGATCCGATCACACCTAAATAAAAAGGATTGGTGGCAACTCAATTTTTGTTTTTTTCAAAATTTAAGTTGATCCCCTTTTCCAAAAAAAACGGTTTCAACATGCTGGAAAGAGTTGTAGAAATCTGAGGGAATAAACGATGAAGGAGGCAGGCTATTTTGGTCTAAAAACGAGAAAATGCTATTACGGGTGGTTTTGAATAGCAATTCAGACCCCTAACCCCTAAATTCCTATTACAAGAGTTGAGGGAATAGGGACGGAATAGCAATTCTGCGGAATCACTTAAACGGTGAACCAAACATGTGTGTAGATGTTGCGCACGGAGTAGGGACGGAATGGAATAGCAATTCCATCGAACCAAACACGGTGCAAGTCTTTTGCGAAGGTAACTCCGTGAAGGCAGACATATGATTCTGTAGTAGTCGGGTCTCGTACATTCCTTATCGTTTAGGTGCGTGAACCCATTACAAATCCCTTGTCATTTCTTACAATAATTCCTAAAACTGCCCTATTATTTGGTTGATGAAAACTGGTGTCATTTTATGTTAGGGATCAACCCGATTAAGCAACAAGTAACAAAAATAGCGGAATAAATTAAGAAATTGAACACACAAATTTAACGTGGAAAAACCTCTCCAAAGAGGATAAAAAACTACAGGCAAAGATAATTTTACTATAATGGCAAAAGAACGAAGAGTACAAAAAATGGAGATAAAACTAAACCCCAAAAACCCAAAAACAAATAACCCTCAAAACGTAAACACAAAATTCTCTAAATGTGTTATGAGTTCTAATATCTAATGGGTGTGTTTACTAAGGTTGTAAAAGAGCCTATTTATAAGCTAAATTCATATGTCAAATAATAATAAAATAATCTAAACTAATAAGTGTTTGATTGAAACAAATAAACAGAGTTTAACTAAAAGATTATTTCTCAAATTTGACTAAAAATAGGAGTCATACTTAACAAATCTCCACCTTGACTCATATTTCCACAACGCCATCTTTGCCAAAGCCCGCCACGAGCCTATCTTGAACTATGCAGGGAATTAACTAAGTCGAATCTATGCTTAGAAACTGGAAGACTTCTAGCCTTTGACTTGTACACTGCCAAATCAAAACTAACCCGGGTCTGATTTTCACGAACACAATACCCTAACTTTTCAAAACCTACATCCAAAAGAGAACCTCTCTTCAACGAAATGGTCATACATTTTTCCCTCCTATGACCAAGTTGCCTTCGCTCTAAATGAGTTGACTTCGACTCTGTAACGGACGAAGGACGTCCGATTTCACCGGTCACTGTAGAACCTTCCAGAATATAAAGACTGCCAATTCTTTTACCTTTTAACAAAATGAGAGCTCCACAAGATACTTTAATGCTGCTTGACTCGATGTTGATTCTGTATCCTTTCAAGTCTAAAATCCTCAAGGAGATGAGATTCTTTCGTAAATCAGGTACATACTTGACATCTGAGAGTGTCCTAATCGTCCCATCGTGTATCCTAATTTTAACAGTACCAATACCAATTACCTAACTAGATGAATCGTTTCCCATGCGCACAACTCCACCTTCAACCGAACTGTATGTAGAGAACCATTCTCTATTGGGACACATGTGGAAAGAACATCCTGAATCTAGGATCCACTCGGATGTGAGCTTGGAGTTATCGTTCGTTGACACTAACAAGAAATCATCACCGCTTTCATCGATCAAATTAGCACCAGGTACATCTTTCTCGTTACTCTCAGCAACTCTTTTATTTCGCAGTTTATAAAAATCTACTTTGATGTGACCTAACTTTTTACAATAGCGACACCTTTTGTCACTTTCCTTTGATGCTATCAAAACGGAAGCTTGCCTATCTGCCTTGCTATCCAAATGAAGCTCATTGTCGAGTTTGTCTCTACTCAACAAATGACCCATTACATCTTCGAACGAGAGTTTGTCTCTGCCATAAATCAGGGTCTCCCTGAAAGACTTGTATAAAGGGGGTAAAGAGCACAATAATAGCATAGCTTGATCTTCATCATCAATATGAACCTCAACGTTCTTTAAATCATTTAAAAGAGTAATGAATTGATTGATGTGATCTCTAAGAAGCTCACATTCGTTCATGCGAAACGTAAATAGACGTTGTTTAAACACTAAACGGTTAGCCAGAGACTTAGTCGCATAAAGAGTTTTTAACCTTTTCCACAATGCGGATGAGGTCTTCTCTATCAATACCTCTTGCAATACCGTATTTGTGAGGCACAACTGGATTGCAGACAAGGCCTTTTCATCAAGCTCTTCCCATTCTGTTTTATTTAGATTCTCAGGCTTTTTCAAACCGGATTGAACTAGAATTGCCATCATTCGAACTTGCCACATATTGAAATTTGTCTCACCATCGAACTTCTCAATTTCAAACCTTGTTGTTGCCATATCTGAATGGGCTGATCTATGAAAATTAAACTAGCTCTGATACCACTTGTTAGGGATCGACCCGATTAAGCAACAAGTAACAAAAATAGCGGAATAAATTAAGAAATTGAACACACAAATTTAACGTGGAAAAACCCCTCCAAAGAGGATAAAAAACCACGGGCAAAGATAATTTTACTATAATGGCAAAAAAACGAAGAGTACAAAAAATGAAGATAAAACTAAACCCCAAAAACCCGAAAACAAATAACCCTCAAAACGTAAACACAAAATTCTCTAAATGTGTTATGAGTTCTAATATCTAATGGGTGTGTTTACTAAGGTTGTAAAAGAGCCTATTTATAGGCTAAATTCATATGTCAAATAATAATAAAATAATCTAAACTAATCAGTGTTTGACTGAAACAAATAAACAGAGTTTAACTAAAAGATTATTTCTCAAATTTGACTAAAAATAGGAGTCATACTTAACAGTTTACTTTGACTTGGTTCTCTGTTGGGGGCTCCCAATGGGCCTTCTGTATTTTCTGCTTGCTCTCAAGGATATTATCCAACATTTTTATTTCATTTATAAAAGCTTTGATAAAGCTTAGTAAACCAATTACACTTTATTAAATGCCTTCATGATAAAAAAAATGTTTCTGTTGTGCCAAATCACTCAGAATGAAACTGCTAAGCATGTGCATTGCTCTATATTATTAAAATTGAAAGTCTCGATTAACTAACGTTTCCATTCTGTGTTTTTATGTGTGGGTGCGATCCAAACTTCCAACCTTTGAAGGACTTGCTTCGCAACATTACAGTCTCGGAAGACATGTGCAGTTGATTCGTCATCTTCACCGCAAAGTGGACACAACGCTTTAAATCTCAGTGTTCGAAATTTTAGAGAACTTAGAGTAGGTAGAAAATTGTTTGTGATCCTCCATAGGTTAATTTTAATCTTGCTGGGAACTTTTAGACCCCATAGTGCTATATAATAATTTTTCATCTGTTCTGTCAATATTGTATTTTCATTTCCCAGCAAGTTAGCTTCTTCTGTAATACTTCATCTGTATCCACTTTTTGCCGTGTATTCGCCTGATTTGTCACCCAGCCAGACCATAGTATCTGGCTGCTACGTATTCCCCAGGGGAATAGTTCTAATCATTTTTGCTTGGTCTTCATCAAAGAGGCTCCTTAATACTTCTTCCTTTCAGGTAATTGAATCGGGATCAATAAGTTCTTTAACCATAGTATACCTCCAATCGATATGGAAGAAATTGTAAATTTCCGTTCCCAGGGTATGGAAGCCATATGTCATTCCAAATATTAACAAATTTCCCGTCGCCTATCCTCCATCCAACACCTGATTCTAAAATATTCCTTGTACCCCATATACTTCTCCTAGTAAATGAAGGGTGAGTTCCTAACTCAGCTTTTAAAAAATCACTATGTGGGTAATAAGTAGCTTTCATGACTTGAGCTAGTAAACAATTAGGATCGGGAATACGTTTCCAACCTTGCTTTGCTAGTAAGGCTTTATTAAAATTTGATAAGTCTCTAAAACCAATCTCCCCATATGCCTTTGGGGAACATAGAAACTTCCAAGTACACCAATGAATCCCTTTATTTGTTTTTAAATTTTGCCGTCAGAACTTACACATAATGCTCTCCAACTCTCGAGATAATAAAACTGGTAATCGGAAACACTACATAGCAAATATAGGAATAACTTGTAGTACTGATTTAATAAAAACCTCCTTCCCTCCTATGGAAAGGTTGTGAATGCTCCAACTTTTAAATTTTGTCAAAAATCTTTCTTTAATTTCAACAAAAGAATTTTTCTTTCTCCTTCCCACCATCGTTGGTAACCCAAGGTACTTCTCAGGATTATTAGCAATTCGAACACCCAAATCTCTTCCTATTTGAACCTTGATCTCATCACTTTATGTTATTACTAAAATAGATTAAAGATTTATCAAAATTCACCATCTGTCCAGAGATTGCCTCATATTCATTTACCACTGTCTTGATAGCTAATGTCTCCTTTGTTGCATTTTCAAATAAAATATTGTTATCAGTAAAGAAAAGATGAGTTATTGACAAACCACTTCATCCCACTTTCACCCCTTCTATTTTCTCTTCCTTTTTGCAAGATTAAGTAGCCTTGAGAATCCTTCTGCACAGATGAGAAATAGATATGGGCTTAGGGGATCCCCTTGCCTTAACCTCTAGTTGGTTTGAACTCCCTTCCTTTCCCTCCATTAAGAACAACCGAATATGAGACACTGTTAATACATCTCAAAATCAATGAAACCTATTTGTCACAATAACCAAGAGTTCTCATCATTTTTCCAACAAAAGGTCATTCAACCTTATCGTATGCTTTACTCTTATCTAATTTTAACGCGAATGACCCTCTAACCAACCTCTTCTTCTTAAAAGAATGCAACAACTCATAGGCCACTAGAATATTATTGGTAATTTGTCTACCAGGCACAAACGCTCCCTGTGTTTCTTCAATACAAAAGCTTAGGGTCTTTCTAAATCTATTAGCTAATGCCTTTGAAATTAATTTGTATATCACATTACATAGGCTAATCGATCTAAATTGCCCCATATTTTTTGGCGTCAAAACTTTAGGAATTAGGAGTTTATTGAAGTATTTAATTGTATATATATTGTTTGTATAGTTTTAGGCGTTCCTAAAGTCTAGAATGTTGGTAGTTAGCCAAATACCAAGACAATGTTACTAATAATTGCTATTTTTATACCATGTAGGCTGCTAATATCATCATTTTATATTTTTGTACACCCAAGCACTCACTAGCTCTTATCCTTACTAATGCTTTTGGTATTTATGACCATCAATTGTTGTTTGTAAGCAACCAATTTCGTTTTGGGTGTAGTATACAAATTTAAAAATATTAGTTCAAATTTACACTAAAATAAGATTTTTCAAATTTGACTTTTCTCCTTTCATTATTTGTTTTCTTTATTTTTCAATTTTACAACAAATTTTGATTAATAATTCGAGTTTTTCGATTTTAATGGAAATGTGAATCTTTTATTATCTAATCCAACTTAATTTAGGGTATGTACTTAATATAAACTTTTCAAAAGAAAAAGTAAGTTGAAAATATTTATTTTAGTTTTTTAAAGAATACTGTATTGTAATTAGGGGTGTGTAAAAATAGGGTAAAATCAAAAAAATTCGGTTAACCGATCGAATTCGGTTAATCAGTCGGTTAACCGAAAATTTTCGGTCGGGGGTCGGTTAATTATTTTTTAATTTTTTGGTTAACGGTTAATTCGGTTCGAAACCGGTCGGTTAACCGAATTTTTTCGGTTTAACCGAAAAAATTAATAAATAAAATTATAATATATAAATAGGCCCACTATTCACCTAAACCCAATCCAAACCCAAGTATTCAACCCAACCCAATTACCCAACCCAACCCAATCATAAAAATTACAAATAATTTAATAAATAAAAATAAAATTCTAAAACTAAAACTAAAACTAAAGTCTAAAAGTCTAAAAATAATTTAATTATGTAGCGATTCAATTCGGTTAATTCGGTTAATTCGGTTAATTCGGGTAATCCGGTTAATTCGGTTAATTCTGTTAATTTTTAACCAAAAATAAAAAATATATAATTTTCGGTTAATTCGGTTAACCGACCGAATTAACCGAAAAAATTTTGGTTCGGTTAACGGTTAAAAATTTTGAAAGGTCGGTTAATTCAGTTAATGTTATTTCGGATTGGTTAACCGGTTGATTAACCGAATGAACACCCCTAATTGTAATACTTAATTCTTACCAATTTATCAAATAATATTTTAATGTAAACTTAGTACTTATAAAATATAATATTAGAAATTCAGTATTAAAATTATCCATTTATCAAAAAAGATGCCTTAGATAATTTCAAAGGGAAAATATTTGGTACATTGTAGTGGAGTTTGTAAACTTCACAAATAGAATTATGGGGTTGACAAGTGTCCTATAGAGATATAACAAAATATTAAAAATAAATAAATATTAAAAAAAAGGAGATATGACAATTTTGAAAAGTTTTTTGTGGAATAAAAAATATACTATCCAAATACTAACCCAATTTTGATTAGTAAATAATTTGGATAATTATTTACTACAATAGCGGTAGAAATTTTTTTAATTACACAAACGAGTTAAAAAATCACTTAATTTATATTTAAAAAATAAAAATAAGTAAACAAGAGATATAATAATTTTTTAACCTCATTATGCAATTAAAAAATTACACTGATAAAATTTTGAGGAAGCATGTCAGGTTTACCCATAGAAGTGATTGGATGGTGACATGAAAATTGAAACTAAGGTATTATAAATTTAAGGAAAAAACAAAGGTCAAATGTAATATTTTATCAAAAAATTCGTATAGTTGCTTGATGAATAGAAAGGAAATGGAAAGGGCGAACAAAATATTCCTTCATATGTTATGAAATTCCAAGTAAAGCAAACTCAAAACTGGCAAGTAAGCCAAAACGTGCATGTATATTGTATACCAACCTTTTACTTTTATCACACTACCTATCAATTATTTGATTACGAATTCATTTCTCTCCTCTAATAACTATACACAAATCCGAACAAATATTCAATATCTAAAATTATCTTGCTCTTTTGTGAAACCAAAACAGACAAGACAGAGAGAGGTGGTGTTAAGATTGTCATTTCTCACAATGAATGCCAACATCTCCTTTAACGAAGTTTTTATTTTTATTAACAAGTCTCCACCTTTGCCGAACAAAACGTTGGAATAAGATAATATCCACTCACACATATAATAATTTATTTGATCCTCTAAACATTTTTTAAAAAAATTATTTTAATTTTTTAATTTTTTTAATATTTAAATTTACATTATCTGTTAAACCACTCTTAAATTAAATAATTTTTTAATATACATTAATTTTGCTGGTGCGAATGCTACGTTAATAATTAATTAATTTTTTTAATTTAAAAAGTATAAAATCTTAAAAAATTTTAAATTTTTTAAAAAAATTAATTAATTTCTTACATTGCATACACGTGGACTGTCACATCAGTAAAATTAATAAATTTTAATTTTTCAATTCATTTTGGAGTGATTTGACAAACAACGCAAAATAATTAAAAGAGACAAAAAATTATATGGTGGACTAAAATAATTTTTTTGTAAAATTAGAGGGTCAAATAATTCATTATGTCTATATAAATGTAATATAATATTTCATGGAGTGGGTCCAATCCAGAAATGTTCATTTAAGATCTTTCTGTTGGTTCCCATATACAGCAAATTAAACTGCATACTAAAAATGGTTAAGCCAGAAGTGGCAGTGTTAAAGGGGATGTTAGTGTCAAATGAACGTCGGTAAAGCTAAGACTCTTTCTAAGAAACATCATTAGTTGAAAGGCTTAAAAGCACCTTATAGTATCCAGAGCAGCCCCAAGAAAATGAGTAACAACGAGTTTTACTCCCAAGTAAATGTACCCTTTTCATGGGAGCTCAAACCAGGAGTTTCAAAGGTGACAAGTGAAGATAGCAGCATTGATATAAGCCATTTCACAGTGAAATTAGCCCCTCCTTGTCTTTCGAAGAGTGATCGATTTTGTGTCAATAATTTGCAGGGCGTTCTTAATGTTCCCCCGTGCCAACTTCGGCCTAAGCCGACGAGAAGTTCAGCAAAGAAAGGTAATGTCAACAGCCAGGATGACCCTTTTGTAGCAGCTTATCGGAAGTGCACAGAGCAATCTGCGGATGATAGTACCGATGACGAAAATGATGCCAGCAGTGGCACGACAATGAGGACTAGGAAGAACATATGCACTCTCTCATGTAAGTATTCATGCACTGTTAGTAGTGATAATGTGGTACGAGTGTCCCAGTGCTTGAAAGAAAAGGCAAAGGCAGACAGTGACTCTGTTTAAGGCAAATGTTAGATGATTTATGAAATGGTAAATTAACCTTTACTAAATAAATTATAAATAAATTTTTGTTTTGATCATTTGACTAAAAAAAGATATAATTTGGTCACTACACTATTCGAAAGTTTTTATTTAAGTCATTAAATTATTTAAAAAATTTTATTTAAGGTACGTGGTTGTTAAGTTTTTTTCTTTTTAAAAGTTCCGCTAGTGAGTTCTAAGCAATGATTCAACGATTGATATGGTAGATTAGTACCTATCAATAAGTAGAAGAACATACCTTAGATCCAAGTCGATCTAACATTCAGTATCGAAGAACGGAAAAAAAAGTTGTTTGAATTTTTGTTCACAGATTTATGACATCCAAATCTATTTTATGAAAAAGTAATTGAATTGTAGAAAAGGAGAAAAAGAGCTTTCGATTGATGCGAATAGAAAAAGCCATATAACATCGATTTTAAGTTTTTAACAATCCAATGACTTAAATGAAAACTTTTGAATAATTCAATGATTAAATTATACTTTTTTTAGTTAAGTGAGTAAAATGAAAACTTACCCATAATTTAGTGACTAATAATCTAGTTTACATTTTGTGAAATGTAATGTATGTTTGGCCATTGGTTTCTTGAAATATTGATCAGATTGGCAGTTGAACTTTTGTTTGAATTGTACTGGTTTACTAAGTTATTTGTCAATTTGTTGATAGTTAAACAGATTGAAACTTAAAACGAACTATAAGCTATATTAGAGATTAACAAAAACTCCTCCGTATTCTTTTCTGCACTAATTCTCAACTTTTAGAATCTGTATTTAGTCTTTTGAGACTTACCCATAATTGCGCAAAAAGACAGCAAGGAATTTTGATAAATCAGTGACCAAAAATGTCTTTACATAATCACACTCAATCTTTCTCAGTTTTGACTGATATTAAAGCACTCACAACGTTTTCAAGTTGTAATAGGCCTAATTTGTCCGGGCTCAAAAGCACAAATAAACCAAAATAAAATAAAAACCAATAGTAGTCCTTTTTTTAGTATTACAAAACCCAATACAATATAAACCTAACCCATTACCTAATTGCATTACCCAACCCCAGTCCCAAATTACAAACCCACTAATTACCAGCCCAAAATTAAACCCAATTAACCTAGCCCGACTAATGTGCAGGAACAAAAAACCCTAACAAACTTGTGCGCCGCTCCTCATTCGCACAGCAGCCGCCGCACACCTCCAGTCTCCTTAGCCAAGCACGTACGTGCCACGTCCGCGCCTTTGTACGTCAGCTGGCTTCTGTACTTGCAAGAAAGGCGGACAACACAAGGACAACGCAACACAAAGAAACAGAAAAAAGAAGAAAAGAAAAGAGCGAAAAAATGACAAAATTTTTTCTCCTTTTTCTATTATTCTGTTTTTTCGATATATAAAACGATTGTAATAGAGCAAAAAGGGGGACAAGAAATACACACACAAAAAAATATTGTATGAAAAAATTCTGGAAAAGAAATAGAAAATCAGTTTTCTAAAGGTGATTTATTTTTTCGAGTTCTTTTTCCTTCGTTTTTATCTCTGTTCATATATTATCTTTAATAGTAATAAATAAATAGAGGGAAAGGGAGGGATTCACCTTCTTGGCGCCGATTGAGTCCTCGTTCACTTCGTTGTGATCAGAGTTTGAGTGAGGACGGTGGGGGCGAGGACTGATGGAGCCTCCGAGCGGCGCAAAGCTGGGTTAAGAAAAACCCTAGCAGAGCACCTTTCCCCTCTTTTCTCCCTCTGCTGTTTTAAGAAAAAGAAAGATGAAATAGAATGGTGTTTTTTGAAAGAAAATTTTAGTTTTGTATTGAAGACAAAACGGCGCCGTTTAGCAGCCTTTGACCCGCGCGGTGACCCGACCCGAGGGGAGGATCTGCGCGTTTTGGGTCTGAGGGACTATTTGCGCACTTAATCCCTCCGCATTTTGTTTTCATTTCAATTTGGTTTTTCTTAAGTTTTTAATTTATACGTTATATTTGATTCGAATTTCCATTAAGTACAATTTAGAACGGTGTCGTTTTGAGAGTTCCAATCTGTTAGCCGAAGGGGATTTTGCGTTAGATTGTCGTAATGGTCCCCATAATTTTCAATGATTTTAATGCGGATGTTGTCTCATTTATTTCAAATTAACCCTTAAAATTTTGTTTGATTTTAAAATAGATCCACTTTCATTAAATTAATTGATTTATTATCATTAATTTCATTTGTTGTTATTATTTTAATAGTATATTTATATATATATATTAGCTAACCTAACTTTCTATAAATTCATAATATTTCATATTTTCATATATATGTATATATAGTATTTTTACGTATATATATAACAATATAGTATTGATTTCAAATTATAATTTTTTTTTACAAAAGCCTTATTCCTTTTAAATTTGTTATTTTATTTTACTTATTTTAACTTTTTATATATTATTATTACATACTATTATTTACATTAGATTTGACTTTTATAAATCGAAATGTATATATTAATTTTAAGTTTTTCTCTTTTAATTCTTTCGTTAAGATTCATTTAAACATTTTCTTTGTTTTTTAGCATTATTATCAAATTGTTTTAAATCATCATATTATTTTTTATTTTTATTTTACTCGAGTATCTTTAGGAAATTGATTGTTAATTTTGATGTATTGTATGCTTGGATGTTCATTAATGTAAATTTAGTTTGCCATTTATCTTTTATTTTGTATATTGCTATTCAATTATGTTGCTTATAAGAGTTGAATTTTATTAAAGCCTCACAATCATTCTATTTCACAATTCCAAAAATGCTCGATGTTCATAAGTTCTCGAAAGAATCGCGCCTTAACTTACTAGGCTTTGACTCTTCCCAATGAATTTAGGTATTCGAGTGTTCAATTTATTAAAATCATTCAATTTTAAAACTAAGCATTTGAGATTTCAAAGTGTTAAATCCTAACTTACTGGATTTGACATTTTGTTATCTCGATTTTTAAAATAAAGGCAAAGTTCGATATTTGGAATCTTCGAAGGAATTGAGCCCTAACGTATTGGGTTCCAATTTTCCTCGTTGAATCTAGATAATCGAAGATTTTCTTCAATCAAAACACATAAATAAAAGCTCATTCTTGGGAATTCGATACGCCGTGTCCTAATGTATTGGACATGACATGTTGATTCCTCGAGATGAGAATTTTTAAAATAAAAATTAAGGCAATATTTGATATTTAGGAGTTTTGTGAAATCGAGCCCTAACTTATTGGGTCTTGATTTTTTACCTGAATAATCAAATATCCTTCTCAAATGTATGGGTTTTTAAAGTTAAAAGATAAACTTAATTTTGAAGATTAAAAATGTGGCGCCCTAACTCACTGGGTGTGTCATTTTATTTCTTTGAAATAAGAGTGTTTTATTATTCTATTTATTCAAGTTAAAAGGGATCGTATTTTAAAATCTTTTCAAAATTTTGACATTAAGACATTAAACAATCAATTCGGTACCAATTTTGGGCGTTACGAGGGTGCTAACCCTTCCTCGTGCGTAACCGACTCCCGAACCTGTTTTCTCGAATTTCGCAGACCAAAATCATCTTTTAAGGTGAACCGATCACACCTCAATAAATGATCGGTGGCGACTCCTATCTCCATTTAAAAAAAAAAAGAGACGACCCCCATTTTTCAAACTTAAAAATGGTTCTGACACAAGCTGTGAGGTTTGAATAAAATAATCAAGACAATATTTTATAGATGGTTTGAACAAGTTAAAAAATAATGATTATCTAAAATAAATTAATTTTTTATTTAATTTATAATTAATTTGTTATTTAAAATAAAATACAGAGAATAAAGAAAACGGGCCGGGGGAGCAAAAGATAGAGCCTATTTTATTCATCAATCAGAATAATTTACAATACTTCTCCAAAGTCTATATTTATAGACATAAGAAGTATAAATGAAGTAGAAAACTACCTCTAATGGCTATTAAAATTTAAAGTACATAAAAACTTATCTTGATCTTGATGAACATCCACTTAATAAAATATTCATAAAACTCCCCAGTGGATGTTCATTGGTAGATAATGTGCCTCGTTAAAACCTCGCTAAGAAAAAAAAACTCTATGGGAAAAAAATTCCTATGTAAAGGAAAAATAGTACACATATCGATAATACGTATAATATACCGCCTCAATAAAAACCTTACCAAGAAAATCCAATGAGATAAAACCTCGGTTAAGGGAAAAAGAGTACAGCTTGTATTTACCCCCCATTATGAAAACATCACATACTTTCTCATATTCTACGTATTCAATATTGAATACTAGTTTTTCAAATGACTATTTGAATGTATTTGCTAAGCATTTATATCATCATTCTTTTGAAAGTCATGAGTGAGGGAAAATTTAGGGGAAATATACTTTGATCTCTTTAGGAGTTTCAACAATAATCATAGCAAACTTTAATCATGATTCTTCTATAAAAACACAAATAGGTATTTTGGTTCATTTTATAATCCTCCTTCAACTAATATTCACTAAGTCAAAATTACCACATATGTTCAAATTATTTCAATTCATATAAATGAACAATTTCCCAAGAATTTCAATATGCTTCTAGCATTCTAAATCCTTTGAAGATTTTGATATAAACTTTACTATATAGTGATTAAAAAAAGGTTGTAACAACAACCATTAGACGCAAGTTAAATCTTTTATGAACTGTCAGTTTAATAATATATCTAAAGGTTATTGCATCCACCACAAAAAAATATCATATCTTTACATAATTAGTGCTAGGACTTAGCGAAAAATTTCATATTTTTATTTCGTTTTGCAAAACTACTTCATTTGTACCCTCACTAGCTTTATACCTTTAGATATTTGGTCTACTGGTCCAAAAACTCCATGAATTTAATTGTACTTGAGTTCCATCTTTATATTTTGATCAATTTATTTCATATCTATATTTCTCAATAAATTTATTCAAGATCCTCTTTTTATTTCATTATTTCAATAATAATACTGCATGCAAAACCATTATCGACAAATTTTATTATTAAGTTCCACATTTTCTCGAATTGACCTAACTTATTAAGATATCTTATTTTTACTATTTTAATTTTCAGTTTTAGGTACCTGAATTATGTCTTGGGTTTTAGTTCTATCTTGAGTTTCTTCTGGAGCACCTACCTCCACTATAGAACCATCTAGAATAATTATTTTCTTTTATGAGAATTTTCATATTTGGAACTTGTAATGAGTTATCCTTGTTGAACTTCTGGTTCAAATTACTCTCTCCTCTAGCTCATTACATGTAACACCCCAAACCCGGCCTAGACGTTATGGTCGAATCTGACGATGTCATAAGGTAGTGCTTTTCGAAAAATATGTCGTCGCTAAATTCCCTTTTCTATTTAACCATTTTTTCATTACCTTATGTTAATTTCAAATTGTGTCATTCGTTTTCAAAACATTATTCATTTACAAATCGTTATTCAATTTCAAAACATTTTTTATTGTGGAAGCTTTTAAACAATTTACGTATTCGTGGTATTTTTGATAAAACATTAATTTGATTTGAAAATCTGAGTTTACCTAACACTAGCAGATTAAAATCATAAAACCGTATAAAAAACCAAATTTAAACCAAAATCCGTAAAGGCCATAATTACAACAAAATACTCCCAAATAAAAGTAAAATCATAAGTAAACAATAAACAGTGTAAATAGAGCTGTGTGGCCACCAATGAGTCCTCCACCGCACTGATCCGCCTATATCTGGGGATTACCTGAACAGATTAAACAGAAGGGGTGAGTTTACATAAACTAAGTGTGTAATCCCCATACAAATGAATAGACAGTAAACAGATAATCACAGTCTGGGCTTAAGCCCTTTTCAGTATCAATATCAGTCCAGTTTGGGCCTTAGCCCATCTCAGTACAAAAATAGTCATGCAGTAGGGCTTTAGCCCATCATAGTATCAGTAGCAGTAAAAGATATGCAGACAAAAAAATCCTACCCATCTAGCCTCTACACACCATCTCCGTCCAACCCTACACTCCATGTGGGGATATAATCAACCCACCCATCCCTACACTTCAAGTAGTACCGAATGTGGCACTAGACAGTAGTTTACAGCTGAGCTGCCAGTAAATTAAGCTCTAGGCCTTTCAGTACACTTCCTGCCAACATTATAATCCCCCAACCCAATGCAATACAATATACAGATATGACATGCTATAACATAATATCATGTATGTAAATAGGGCATATAGTATCAAATCAGTGGGACATCATCAAGCTTAATCATATCAGTCATACAGTCATTTCAGTGAATTAAAGGTCTAGGTAAACTTACCGACCCAACAGTAGGTTCACAATCGACTTGGGCGACTCGTGCAACCTTATCATTCAAACAGTGAAAATGGGTGTACAAGCCCATAATGTTAGCCCGTGTGGGCCCACACGCTCGTGTGGCCCATATGACCCAAATTGGCCTTGGCCTCGTGATCCATTTTAATGTAACCCGTGCTAGTTAACTATTCATATGTGTTTCCACTATTTACTTATACGTTCCTTCAAAGTTATCTACTTGAGTCACTATTACTAAATTATTTGTATCTTAAGCTACAAAATTCTGAATTAAGATCTGTAAATTTTCCCTAAAACTAGACTCACATATCTTATTACCATAAAATTTTCAAAATTTTTGGTTTAGCCAATAAGTATAGTTTATTCTTTAAAGTTTCCCCTATTTTGTTGTTTGACAATTTTGATCTTTTTGCATTAAAAATTAATTATCTTCTTGTACAGAATTCGGATGATGTTCTCATTTGTTTCTTGTGAAAATAGACTCATCCAGGATTTTGGACATATAAATTCTAACCCATAATTATTTTCTATAATTTTTTTATAATTTTCCAAAGTCAGGACAGGGGATTCCAAAATCATTTTGACCCTGTCTCACTAAAATTCAAATATCTCATAATATGAAATTCTTTTTCTTACTTCATTTCTTCTATGAGAAACTAGACTTAAATATATTTAATCCCATATTTTTTTTCATCCTCTAATTCATTTTCCACAATTTATGGTGATTTTCCAAAGTTAGCCTACTACTGTTGTCCAAACAGCAAGTAATTTCGGCTTTTTGTCGAATCCCTTATTTTTGTGTTTCAGGTACACACCTGGTTTTATTTGATGCTAAAACAGTCCCCGAGCACTCCAAAACCTATAATTGAACAAATAACACCATAATCAGTCTTACCTTTTGATTAATCAAAATCCCAAAACCAAAATACTTACCCATAAAACGATGAACACTTACCGCAAAAACTTCAAATTGGTACGTTTACGAAAATCACGATGAGAGCCTCAATCCTCGTGAAATGTTGCTGCCAACACCCCAGAACTAGACTATTGAACAAAAAATAATCTCTTAAAATGATACCCAACAACCTACTGAGTTTGCACAAGTGCTACTTAACGGTACGAAATTAAGAGGAAAGAATGGTTTAGGAGGAATAAGAGAATTTCGGCAGTAGAGGAAAGAAAAGAAAAGATAATCGAGTAAGAAGTAAGGAAGAAAAAAAATTCGATAGAGATGGGGGAGAGAAAACATCAGAAAAATAGAGAGAAAAATGACTCTTTTTTTTTTTCGAAAAAGGAAAAAGAGATCAAATTTTGGATATTGTCCCCCATAATCCCCTATTTTACTCCTAAAATCGCTCCCTCACTTCCTACTACACATCCACTACTCAGAAACCCAGTTTAGCACAACTCTTGCCGAAATTAAGAGAAAAAAATACAACCCTTTTCGTCCCAAAGATTCGAACCCTTGACCTCCCTCACACCAACACTCCACTTATCCACTAGACCAACAGGCCCATTCTGTTAATTATTTACCAACTTTTACTTAAAAATCTACTAACCAAAGATAGGGCTTATTTATAGAAATACCAAAATTTTCCCAAGTCCTGGCTTGAACTTGGGACCTCCCAAACAGACACAAAACACATAACCACTAAAGCAGAAAGATATTTGTGTCACATCACAATACCTAAAATTAAAATTTTAGGGCGTTACAATTCTACCCTCTAAAGAAAATTTCGTCCTCGAAATTTATTTGATCAGAACAGATGAGGACACTGTTGACACATTGCATCCTCAGGCTTCCATATGGCCTTCTCAGTGTTATGATTACGTCATAGAACCTTTACCAGTGGAATGGATTTCTTTTTGAGAACCTTAACATCACGATCTAGAATCTGAACCGGCTTTTCCTTAAAGGTTAAATATGGCCTAACCGCAATCTCTTTAACAGGGACAATATAAGTATGATCATTGCGGTAGCGTCTTAACATGTCCTCCAGTATATGAATCACCCTCTCAAACTGACCATCGGTCTGAGGATGGAATGCAGCATTGAAGTCTAACCTTGAACCTAGAGCCTCATGTAACTTTTTTCCAAAATCGAGACGCGAAATGAGGATCTCTATCAAAGGTGATCGAAATTGGTACTCTATGCAGTCTCACTATCTAAGAAATATAAAGCTTCACCAGCTTTTGCAGAGAATAATCAGTATGAACCGGTATAAAGTGGGTGGACTTGGTTAATCGATCATCGATAACCCATATTGAATCATTCTTAGTGGGTGTTAAAGGCAACCCATTAACAAAATCCATAGTTATGCGCTCCCATTTCCAAAGAGGAATCTTAACCGGCTGCAACAAACCCGATGGTAACTGATGCTCAGCTTTAACCTACTAGCAAGATAGACATCTGCCCACAGAATCAGTAACCTTACGTTTTAACCCCGGCCACCAATATAACTCACAGAGGTCTCGGTACATCTTATTTCTTCCAGGATGCATAGCATAAAGGATATTTCAAATCAGTATCATTCGGAACATAGATTCTTCCACAGAAACAGGGTACCGCATCACTATTTAGTCCAAAATTCGTAGTACTACCACCCTCAATCTGCCGAAATCGAAGACCCAACAACTCATCCTCCAACTGTTTACCCTTAATCTGCTCTATCTACGTCAGTTTAACTTGTAATTCGGCCAACAGACTACCATCATCAGATAAACTGAGGCGAGTAAACATCGCCCTCAAGTCAGTTATAGCTCTACGACTCAGTGCGTCGGCCACCATATTGGCCTTACCAGGGTGGTATTCAATAGTACAATTGTAGTCCTTAAGCAGCTCAATCCATTTACGCTGCCTAAGATTCAGCTCCTTTTGAGTGAGGAGGTACTTGAGGCTTTTGTAATCAGTGTAAATGATACACTTCTCACCGTACAAGTAATGCCTCCAGAATTTTAGTGCGAACACCACTGCAGCAAACTCCAATTCATGCGTTGGATAATTCGCCTCATGAGTCTTAAGCTGATGAGATGCGTACGCTACGACCTTACCCTATTGCATCAACACACATCTTAAACCAATATATGATGCGTCGCTGTAAACAATAAACTCCTTTCCAGACTCTGGCTGTATTAGAAGAGGGGCATCAGTCAATATAGTCTTGAGCTTCTCAAAGCTCTCTTGCTACGTATCAGTCCAGTTAAATGGCACACCCTTATGTAGCAGCTTAGTCAAGGGTGCGGCAATCAAAGAAAACCCCTCCACAAATCTTCGATAATACCCTGCCAGTCCTAGAAAACTGTGGATCTCATATACAGTCTTTGGCTGCTTCCAATCCAAGACAGCCTCAATCTTTCGAGGATCGACGCTAATCCCCTCAGCAAAAACTACATGACCTAAAAATGTTACTTCACATAACCAGAACTCACATTTACTGAACTTGGTATATAATTATTTCTCTTGTAAAATTTGTAGAACCATTCTGAAGTATTCATCATGTTCATCCTTAGTTTTCGAATACACCAGTATATCATCAATAAATACCACTACGAACTGATCTAGATAGGGCTGGAACACTTGGTTCATCAGATCTATAAAAGCTATTGGTGCATTCGTCAGTCCAAATGGCATCACTAAGAACTCGTAGTGGCCATAGCGAGTCCTAAATGTCTTCTTATGCACGTCAACCTCTTTAATTCTCAACTAGTGATACCTTGACCGTAGATCAATCTTAGAGAAAATCGAAGCCCCTCAGAACTGGTTAGAAAGATCATCTATCCTCAGTAAAGGGTACTTATTATTGATGGTCAGCTTGTTCAATTGACGGTAGTCAATACACATACGCATAGATCTATCTTTCTTCTTTACAAATAGTACCAGTGCTCCCCATAGAGACATACTAAGGTGGATGAACCCGCGATCCAATAACTCATAAATCTGAGCCTTAAGCTCCGTAAGCCCTTTTGGTGCCATTCGATAGGGGGCGATAGACACCGGAGCTGTACTAGGAAGGAGCTCTATCCCAAACTCCACTTCACGATTCAGAGGTAAACCTGATAGCTCTCAGGAAAGATGTTTGGAACATCTTTTACCGTTCTAATATCCTTAACTATAGAGTTTCCAGAATCCGAAATACTTACATAGGCCAAGAATGCCTTACATCCCTTACGAACCAACTTCTCCGCCACCAGTGCAGAGATCACATTAGATAAGTAGTTCTGACATTCCCTGACCATGACTACTTCCATATCCTCATCGGTGATTTTCGCCTTCTCGTCCAGGGTAGAAAGATCTCACTCCCCCTACTAAGCTATCAGAACTCTCAAATTATCTCTGAGGCCATCCTCAAAGCGGACACATCGCTCATAATTAGATGCCACCATACCTCCAGCATAGTGACTCAGTCTCAAAAACTTGGCCTCATACTCGGCCACATTAGGGTGACCCCAGTGACACCCTTGAATAGCTCAGCTCCATTGGACCAGAGCTATTCCATAATCAACCCTCAGCCCCCAAATCCAGTATTGGGCCTAGCGACCCTCTTCAAAATCTTTAGCATAGCCTGGGACAATGCATCATCCCCAACTATGCAATCTTGAGACCCAGTCTCAGTAGCAGGCGACATTCGCGTCTCACTCGTATCCAAATTTGGCAAACTGGCCGATGATGAAGACTCAGCTCGAGCCCCTCTACGGCCTTTACCTTGGCCTCTAGTACTCCATTCGCGAGTACCTTTGGTGCTTATTGTCTAATTACGTTTTATCGGTATTAACAGTTCTATGCATCAGTTTACAGTTTCAGTGTTTATTAACAGGTATTAAAAGTTTTATGCATCAGTTTACAGTTTCAGTGTTTATTAACCAATATTTTATGAAAACAGTATAAAAAATGTAAAGTTTGTTTCATCCATCGCAGTGTCAATCAATGTCTATCACTTTTACTACAGTCTCAGTATGCACTATTTTAAGTGTTTTCAGTATAGTCTATCTATAGTAGTCTCAATTTATACTACCTATAGCAGTTTTAGGATATACTATTAAAGACAGTTTTAGTTTCAGTTTAAACAATTCACAATTTCAGAAAACTTACTGGATCGGCGCCAGAGACTCGGTGTACCACACTTTTAGTAAAAATATTTAGAAATCAGTTCTCAGATATCACGTCTTAAAAAAACACACATCCACAGTCAAGTTTTGCAACCTGACTCTGATACCACTAAATGTAACACCCCAAAACCGGCTAGACGTTATGGCCGAATCTGACGATGTCACAGGATAGTGCTTTTAAAAAAATGTCGTCGCTAAATTCTCTTTTCTATTTAACAATTTTTTTCATTACCTTATGTTAATTTCAAATCGTGTCGTTCGTTTCCAAAATATTATTCATTTACAAATCATTATTCAATTTCAAAACCTTTTTTTTATTGCGGAAGCTTTTAAACAGTTTGCTTATTCTTGGTATTTTTGATAAAACATTAATTTCATTTAAAAACCCGAGTTTTACCAAACACTAGAAGATTTAAATCATAAAATTTTATAAAAACCAAATATAAATAAAAATCTGTAAAGGCCACAATTACAACAAAATACTCCCAAATAAAAGTAAAATCATAAGTAAACAATAAACAGTGTAAATGAAGTCGTGTGGCCACCAATGAGTCCTCCGCTGCACTGATCCGCCTATATCTGGGGATTACCTATACAGATTAAACAGAAGGGGTGAGTTTACGTAAACTAAGTGTGTAATCCCTATAAAAATGAATAGACAGTAAACAGATAATCACAGTCTGGGCTTAAGCCCTTTTCAGTATCAGTATCGGTCCAGTTTGGGCCTTAGCCCATCTTAGTACAAAAATAGTCATGCAGTAGGGCTTTAGCCCATCACAGTATCAGTAGCAGTAACATATATGCAGTCACAAAAATCCTACCCATCCAGCCTTTACACACCATCTGCGTCCAACCCTACACTTTATATGGGGATATAATCAACCCACCCATCCCTACACTTCAAGTAGTACCGAATGCGGTACTAGACAGTAGTTTGTAGCTGAGCTGTCAGTAAATTAGGCTTGAGGCCTTTCAGTACTCTTCCTCTGAAAATTATAATCCCCCACCCCAATACAATGCAATATACAGATATGACATGCTTATAACATTTATCATGCATGTAAACAGGGTATACAGTATCAAATTAGTGGGACATCATCTGGCTTAATCATACCAGTCATATAGTCATTTCAGTCAATTAGGGGTCTAGGTAAACTTACCGATCCTACAGTAGGTTCACAGTCGACTTGGGCGACCTGTGCAACCTTATCAGTCAAACAGTGAAAAAGGGTGTACAAGCCCATGATGTTCACCCGTGTGGGCCCAAACGCCCATGTGGCCCACATGACCCAAATTTTTCTTGGCCTTGTGATCTATTTTAATGTAACCCGTGCTAGTTAATTATTCATATGTGTTTCCACTATTTACTTATATGATCCTTTAAAGCTGTCTACTTGAGTCACTGCTACAAAATTATTTTTATGTTAAGCTAAAGAATTCCGAATTAAGATCCAAAAATTTTCGACTTACATATCTTCTTACCATAAAATTTTTAGAATTTTTTGTTTAGCCAATAAGTACAGTTTATTCTTTAAAGTTTCCCATATTCTGCTGTCTGAGAGTTTTGACCTTTTTTGCACTAAAAATTAATTATCTTCTCGTACAGAATTCGAATGATGCTCCCGTTTGTTTATCTTGAAAATAGACTCACTCATGATTTTAAAAATATAAATTCTAACCTATAATTATGTTTCTCTAATTTTTGATAATTTTCCAAAGTCAGGACAGGGGATTCTAAAATTATTCTGACTCTATCTCACTAAAATTCAAATATCTCATAATATGAAATTATTTTGCTTACATCGTTTCTTCTATGAGAAACTAGACTCAAATATATTTAATCCTATATTGTTTTTCATTTTCTAATTCATTTTTCATAATTTATGGTGATTTTTTAAAGTTAGCTTACTACTGCTGTCCAAACAGTAAGTAATTTTGACTTTTTGCCGAATCCCTTATTTTTGTGTTTTAGAGACACACCTGGTTTTGTTTGATGTTAAAACGGTCCCCGAGCACTTCAAAACCTATAATTGAACAAATAACACCATAATCCGTCTTACCTCGCGATTAATCAAAATCTCGAAACCAAAATACTTACCTATAAAATGATGAACACTTACCGCAAAAACTTCAAATCGGTACGTTTACATAAATCACGAGGAGAGACTTAATCCTCGCACAATGCTGCTGCCAACACCCCGAAATTTGACTATTGAACACAAAATAATCTCTTAAAATGATACCCAACAGCTTAATGAATTTGCACAAGTGCTACTTAACGCTACGAAATCAAAAGGAAAGAATGGTTTAGGGGGAACAAGGGAATTTCGGCAGTAGAGGAAAGAAAAGAAAAGATAATCGAGTAAGAAGTAAGGAAGAAAAAAAATTTGGTAGAGATGGGGGAGAAAAAACGTCAGAAAGATGGAGAGAAAAATGACTCTTTCTTTTTTTTTTGAAAAAGGAAAAAATGACCAGATTTTGGATATTGTCCCCCATAGTCACCTAATTCACTCCTAAAATCGCTCCCTCACTTCCCACTACACATCCACCACTCAGAAACCCTGTTCAGCACAACTTTTGCCGAAATTAGGAGCAAAAATATAACCCTTACTGTCCTAAAGATTCGAACCCATGACCTCCCTCACACAAACACTCCATTTATCCACCAAACTAGCAGACCCATTCTGTTAATTATTTGCCAACTTTTACTTAAAAGCCTACTAACCAAAGATAGGGTTTATTTATAAAAATACCAAAATTTGCCCAAGTCCTGGCTTGAACTTGGGACCTCCCAAATAGACCCAGAACACATAACCACTAAAGCAGGCAAATATTTGCGTCATACATTCACAATACCCAAAATTAAAATTTTGGGGCGTTACATTAGAAGTTATTATTTCTCTCCTCCTAATCTTGGGAAAACTATAATCACAAATCATGTCATAATTGAATATCCAAAACATTTAAAACGTATAATAATACAAGGAGACTCATAATTAATATATATTATCAACTTTCTTTGGGGATTCACTCATCTTTATCCGTTGTGGTGGATCAATTAGAATATATATGCACATACAAATGTTCAAAGATCGGAAATATTTAGCTCTTTATCAAAAACCAATTGTAATAGTGAGTATTTATAACTTATTGACTTGATGTGTACAACACATAAATCAACATAATCTCATGTCGAAATAGGAAGTTTAGTTCTCTTAAGTAATGGTTTAGACATTAATTAGAGGCGTTCAATCAATAATTTCTCTAAACCATTATGTGCATAAATAACAAAATTTTACAGAAGTTTTTCATACTCAATAAATAAAAGAATAAGATATAAACTCATTAGTATTAGCAAGATGAATTTGTCTTAATTGCATGATCTAGATTTAATTATTTAAACAAGCAATCTTGCAAACGACAGGTTGCAAGTTGATAACACATACACGATTATTTTGTAGATGCATCTACTAAAATTATATAATATCAAAACCATCCACATGGTGGATGAATGAACCCATATTCATTTCAAAAATGTAAGACATTAAATCTCAACTTCAGCTAGTGAGTTTCTAATAAGCAATTTTCATTGAGAACAATCAACAAATGAGAATTCTTTAAATTAAAGAATCTTTTGGTTCTTTAATGAACGCCCATATGAATTCTTAATTAATTTTCCCATCATATATGATCCAGGATAGTCTAACTAGTCACACCAAGTAGTAAATCTATTTGTATCAGTAAACTTTTGATTTACTTTAATATGTATTTCAATTGTACTAATAATGTCAATATAAATTGTGGCAAATTGATACTTTTACTGTTATTCCTTTTACTTTGTATCCATATATAAGTACTATTGTGACATTTACTACTGGAAATGTCTAAATCATTGTGAAGTCTATAATGCCACTAAGTCAACAAAATAAATATAATTTCCAAACAATTATATGCAATATTCACTTCAGGAAATATACCAAAATATTCAAATGTAGGGCATTTGGTCTAGTGGTATGATTCTCGCTTAGGGTGCAAGAGGTCCCGAGTTTGATTCAAAATGTAAATAACCCAATCCTCTTTTGATTATTATGAAATATAATCTTTTCCTCATTCACAATCTCAATATGAGATCCATTATAAATCTTTTGAAACCAATGGATTAATCATCACAAGATATTAATATATTAGCTCTTCTAGAGCTTTAGGCTAACTTTGTACTACCAAATATTGGAATAATATTGGTTTGTTTTAGTACCAAATAAGAAAATATTTTTTATCTGTAATGGTAGAATTCATTACTACATTCTCATATCCTTCCTCAAAGAATATTAACAAAAACAAAATATTTGGGCATACGCCTCATATGTGACCAATAATATTTCATATCACATTAATAACATAAGTTATCTTTACTATTTGAAGAGTTATCTTTAGAACTCTCATTGTTCTCTTATTTATTATTATGTTCCCACTTTTAGTAGGTCGTGATTATATCTTTTATTTTCTTTATGTTTGCATTCACTTTGGTGAATGCAACAAATCTAATAGGACATACTTCTAAATGCCTCTATTGATTCTTAATTTCATAATCATCATCGCAAACATACGTGTATTTCAAATCAGAATCATCTATTCATGTTGTCATGATTAGTCCCTAATTATAATAAACATAATATGATAAATAAATCATAGTAAAGTATACTTGAGATCCTTTAACATCATCGTTATCACCCTAGCTGAGTGGTTAAAGGCTCTAATGATTACCCATAATGCGCAAGCATTAATTCAAATAGAAGCAACTCTAGGAGGCAATCGATAATAGCAAATTTTGGGATTTTTTTGTGACTTATGGAGAAAAAAAATTAAAAGAGAACCGTGCTAATAACGTGTTATAAAATAAAAGATAGAGAATAAAAAACAAAGAGAATGAGAGAGCTTTTTTTATTGATCAATCAGGATATTTCCAAAGCTTCTCCAAAGTCTTTATTTATAGGTATAAAAAGTACAAATGAAGTAGAGATCTGCTTCTAATGACCATTATCATTTAAAGTATATCAAAACTTATCTAGATCTTGATGGACATCTACTTAAAGAAATATTCATAACAATTAGGACAATATTTTATAAATTGTTTGAACGATTTACAGAAGTTAAAAAATAATGATTATCTAAAATGAATCAAATTTTTTATTTAATTTGAAATATAAAAAATAATTTTTTATTTAATTTTTATTTAAAATATAAAAAATAATTTAACAGTTGTATACATAAAAAAAACTTTTAAAAATACCATATATTAGTTTTTTTTACTTAAAAAATTATTATTTAGAACTTTAACAAATAGTATTCAAAAATCATAAAATAGAATTTATTGTCAAAATAGAAATTAATATGAAAAATGAGAATCTAATAAAATTATGATGAAAGATTTAAAAAAAAAACACCAAAAAAAATCGACCCAATCGAACTAATATTGCATGATATGATCTGTAATTGGAAAGGTGTTAGCTTGAACCAAATAAGTTAAAACTCGGATTTAATAACATTCTATGATGTAGACACATAAGACTTGGTCCCCATGGCTTTTCCTTGTTAGTTGTGTTTAAAAAGCTAATCCTAACCTTCTTTCATGCTTGTATAATATGCCAAGCTATGTATTCATTACATTTCTACAAGAAAATACGCAAACCCTTTGCTATAAATACCCTAACCAATTCATTTCATACCCTGATATAGCATTTTATACCAAGAAAAAACGAAAATGAGGCAAGGCAACGTGCCTTTCTCATGGGAAAACAAGCCAGGTGTCTGCAAAGAAACAAGCCAACAACAACATTATTTTCTCCAAAAGCTACCACCACCTCCATCGACATCCATCCATGGCACTAAAATCCCCCCCCCCTCCTCCTTTTGCTCTTTCAGGATCTTATTCAAGAAGAGGATTCAAGAAATCCAATGACCCCTTTTTGGCAGCTTACATGGAATGCACCAAAAGCACTAGCAATGTCAAGTTGGGTGAAAAACATGGCGGCGGTTCGGGTTTGAAGAAGGGTTTGTTTAATTTCTCTTGCAAACAATCTTGTAGTGTTAGAAATGGCAGCTTAGTTAGGATTTCGAAGCTTGTTCTTATGGAAGAATGATCTGACAATGAACTATGTTTGTTTCTTTGTTGTGTCGATGTTTGCAAAAATATAAAAAAAAAGTATGGTTTATACAAGTTTCAGCTTCTTCTTCCATCTGACAACGAACTTGGGTTTCTTTTCCTGGATTATAATATCGGATTCAATGTTGATTAGAAATGGAAGAAAATAAAATAAAAGAAGGTTGACAAACAAGATAGGGATAGACTCAATGATTGAGAGCTATCCGGATCTTGCTATTTCATTTTTACAGTACTTCTAGCTCTGTAAGCTATGGGGAGCGATGATGAATCAGATAAGTGACGAAATTGGTCTCGATTTAAATAAAATGATTTATAAAAAAAATTATAAATTATAAATTCCGATTCAGCTAATATGTATTAGGTCAAAAATTTTTTTTTTTATCTTTCTTGAAATCGATACTTTATCAACACCCCAATCTAATCTGATTATCAAAATATTGAAGCAAAGAGATTAAACTCATTCAGTTTCTAAAAAAATTTCTGTTTTTATTTTTAGATTACTTATTTTTTAAAAGTTAAAAGAATGTTTGGTAAATAGAGGTAAAAAATGAAAATATAAAAATACATCTCATAACTATTTTCCTTAATATAATAATAAATAAAATAATATTTTAATATTGATATGGATTTGAATCAATATCAAATTATTAAATTGAAAAATCTTTGTTTTCAATCAAATACATTTTCTTTAGTATTTTCCGTTTTTCATGAAAACAAAAATGAAAGCCAACCTGCCTCCTAAAACCAAATCAAGCCTAATTTTCTTTTAATCTATACTAATTTTTAAGCCTAAACTTATGTGAAGAGCTTTTAGTTGAAATAACTAAATTAAAAGTTTAAAGTCAAATTTTATTATGGTATTATCTTTTAAAAAATAAAAAGATAAAAATACTCTTATATTAATATTAACTTTATAGTTATAAATGCATTTTTAATGATTTCTAAATAAAAAACTTAACCAAAGGTTTGTTGGACATGTGTTCATCTTCCCGGGATAATCTAAATTTGAATCACAATTATACAAAAAATTCGAATAGAATTGGTGCCCATTTAATAAGTGACACCAATTTAATCAAGAGTTTAATATAAGAATAAATAAATAAATAATATAACTTTGAATCATTTTCTAGCTTTTATGTTGTTCTTTTATTCATATTTAAACATGTATGAGATATGATCTTATGATATAAAAATAATATATACTAGTATGTTGACTTACGCTTTACGCTAGGTTGATTATTTGTTTTATGTCAAATTCTAGAGTAAAAATTTGAAGATTAAAATATACTTAACCAAAGTTTTCAAACTAAACAATGGTTGAACCAGTTAGGCCACTTGTTCATACGGTTTGATTAAATAAAGTCATTAAAAAACTATAAAAGTTAAAAAAAATTAAAAATAAAAAAGCAGTTCAATCGATTTTTAGCTTGGTTCAATTGATCCGTACCAGTTTGTGGGTCAACCGATCTAATGCATCTCTCTCGACCAGTACCTTGATCGGTTCCCAATCTGGTTCAAACAACCATGACTCTAAGTCTCTATACATTTTGTACCTTTGAAATTTAGCCCCTCTACTTTTATTTTCAAGAATTTAATCCCTCTACTTTTTGGATTTAAATCCACTTTCAAATTATATATAACCATATAACATTTTTTTTAACAATAACCATTTAACATTTGGGTAAACTACACTATTACTCACTAAACTATGGGCAAGTTTTCATTTTGGCCACTTAACTAAAAAAGTTACAATTTCGTCACTATACTATTCAGAACTTTTCATTTAAGTCATTGGGTTATTAAAATTGATGCTATATAGCTTTATTTGTTTGCATTGCCTGGACCAATAGAAAGCTCTCTTGTCCCTTCTCTTCTTAAGTTCAATTTTTTTTATGAAACAACTTTGGATGCCACGAATCTACAAACAAAAATTCAAACAGCTTTTTTCTCCGATCTCTGACACTAACCATCAGATCGACTTGGACCTAAGGTATGTTATTCTACTCATTGATGGGTATTAATCCACCGTACTAATTGTTGCATCATCACTTGGAGCTTGCTGGCAAAACTTTCTTTATAAAAAAAACTTAACAAGCTATTGACTTAAATAAAAACTTTTGAATAGTTCAATGACTTAAATAAAAACTTTCGAATAGTTCAATGATCAAATTGTAACTTTTTTTTAGTTAAGTGACCAAAATAAAAGCTTACCCATAGTTTAGTGACTAATAGTGTAATTTACCCTTAACATTTTAATGAAAAATTAATGACATTAACTATTTGAACTAATTAATAGCTTATAAAAAATATAAAAATTAAATTATATTAGAAATTAAAGTATAAAAATTAAAATTTAAACTTAAACATAATAAAGAGATCAAAATTGATATTTAACCGCTTAGTTATAATGAAATAAAAAAGAAATAAATGGTAAATCTAGGTGTCAATACGACTTTCCTTTTGTATGGAATTATAAAGATATAGATATATTCATGTCAATAATATATTTTCATATATTTTAATCTTGAAATTACATCCGAATTTAAATACTGAACTAAACCATAGCTATCATTTCAACTATGGTTAAAATATGTTGATAGTCCCTATACTTCTACATAATTTGAGGTTTAGTCTTTATATTTTAAAATTTTAAAATTCAATTCATTTTTTTTTTCAATTTAAACATTTTAGTCCAATTATTATTATTATTGGTAGTTTTTGCCATAATTTGTACACTGAACATGTCTATTTCCTGTCGATCATATATCATTTTATAATGGTAACCTAATTAATATGCTAAGTTGGCAAATTTTGACAAAAAATACTAATAATGTTAATGGTTTGATTGAGATTTATAAATTAAAATGGTAGGAAGACTTAATTTTTAACTTTTTAAGTATAAAGATTAAATCTCAAATTTTATCAAAGTACAAAGACTATCAACATATTTTAACCTTCAAAGATATATATTTAATCTCACACCATTCTCTCTCAATTGTTTTTTTTAATATAGTGTATATTTCTACCATAATTCCAAACCCTTAAATCAAAGAAAAATGAGCTTCAATATGTTTGAACTAACGTTCTTCTGGTTGTTCCAATAACTTTAATTTTTTTATACAATACCTAGAACTATCCATAATCCCTTCCCAATCCTTAAATATGAGGATAAATGTGGTTTAATGTGTTCGAACCTATATCTTCCTACATTGAAAACAATGTCAGTACTAGTCGAATTAAAATTCAGTCGACAATAACTTGTAATTGTTACAATAAAAATAATGCCAACTTAACTAAAATTCAATTCATAAACCAACATATATAATTTATTAATCCTTTAAATAGAGCCAAATTCATATTATTCACATATTGTATTCAATAATTACCTTTAAATTCAAATATTATATGTTAATAATAAGATTACAATATTAAAAAAAGGAACAAATTGATGAAATTTTTTTCTTGTGCATGCGCGAATTTTTTCACTAGAAAAAAGTTATTATTATTTTTTAAAGCCTTTTTATAGTATTTTAATTACGATAATTTTATAGTATTTTATGATACCTATATTTTATAGTATTTTATTATAACATTCAAATTTGTTATAGATCCGATTTAGTGCTCTATTTTTATTTTGTATAATAATTTTTCATTTACAACAGTAATAATTATAAAAAAAAATATGAAGTAGACAATTTATTAAATTAATATTTTATACCAACTTCTTATCTTAAATTTTAATAAAATTAATTATATTCCTTGGTAAAAAATAATAATAAATTTTAGTTCAGATTTTATTTCAAACAAATGTTCAAATTTTATATAAAAATAGATTAATGATACTTTATTAAATGAAAATAATCTTCAATAAGTCAGCCTATATTTCTAAATCTATAATCTATAATATATATGAAAGCACAAGTTTGGAGAACCTTTTCAATCGACTAATATAGCCTTTTTTTTGTTTATTATATTACTAAATATGTTATTTAATTTTTTTATTATTTATAAAATTTATCATATGTATAAATCAAAATTTTAATTTTAATAAAATAATTTGATGAAATTAATTTATTTGATAAAAATATTTATCATATTTATAAATAAGAATTTTGATTCTATTAAAAGGTTTTTATTAAATGAATTTATATGATAAATAAGAAGTTTTATTTTATATTGGATTTTACATTATATATAAATTTTTATGTTTTCATTAAGGAAAAAGTTAAAAAGGAAAAATATATTGCTTTAGCTTTGAGTAACATCTTTTAATTATTTATATAACAAGTAATTTTATATTCAAGGGTGAACGGAAGAGGTAGGCACGACTATTTTTATTTCAGACTCCCTAAAATTTTTAAATTTATAAGTTAATATATAGTACAATTATAGTTTAGACATACAAAAATAATAAAAATTCTAATTTAGTTCTTTTAAAAACTGTAAAAATATAAGTAAATTATAACAGTCCGATTTTCAATGGTGTCGAAAATGACAGGTTTGGAACCCTATTTTCGTAGTTTGAGTCTATAAATATTAATATTTAATGTTAATGAGACTGTTATAAAATATATTAAAGTTTGGTCCAGTAATTTTGCTGAATTACTAGTTAATTGAGGTACAATGACTAACTTGTAAAAGTCTTATTACTATAAAATTTTAAATAGCCGAGGGACCAAATGAGTAATTAGACCAATTTATTTTAGCAAAATATGATGGATGATATTAAATTCCACTATATTTTATTAATTTTAATTAAATTAAAGTTAATTAAAGTTTAAATTAATTAATTTAGATTAATTAAGTTAACAAAGTATATATATTAAAATTAAAGAATGAGAAAAAGCCATTTCTCCATCATCTTCTCCATTTAGCTGAAAGAAACCTAAGAAACTTTTCACTATTCGATCCTCAAATCCAAGGTAATTTCAAGCCATGTTTTTGTAATTTTTTTTTATGTTTTTGAGGCTATGAGAGCTTGATTTAGCTAGCCCAAGTGCTAATTTGTAAAACTGTTAAAGTTGTTGAAAGTTTCCTTTGTTGATTTATTGAAGAACTTGGTGTTAAATTGTTAGATTTTAATCTTAGATGTGAAAAAGGACTAGATTATAATGTTTAATTGTTAATTTTTGAACATGAGAACTAAAGTATATAAATTGTGAAGTTGATGTGAAATTTCTGTAGTAATAGATAATAGAGGGTCATAGAAGGATGCGACTGAGATCAGTTTCAAAATCGAAGCTCAAAATTGAAAGTTATGGCTATTTCGATTTTAGAGACTAAATTGAATATAATGTAAAAATTTAGGGGTATTCAAAAAATGAAATTAATATGGTTTGTGCATATTATGGGGTGATATTATAAAATGATTGGTATTGATAAATTGAATTGAATAATTGTATAGATTAGGAATTGGATCAAATCGAAAATAGTCGGGGAAAAGATAAAATTGTTAAATAGTCTTTAAAATTCAACTTTTTTTGCTGATTTGACCAGGTAAGTTCATATGGTATGATTGTGTTTAAATTGTGATGTATTTGAATTATAAGTAGGTGTATATTTGGTTATGAATTGAATTGTTTATAAATTGTTACAAAAGGTGATTTATGGGCTAAATTGTAAAGAAACGTAATATGAGTTGGAAATGCCTGGATGAGCTTAATAAAGGTTTTGTGCACACTTGTATGGATTGGTTATCAATTATTACTGAGATCCAACATTTGTTGCGGACACGAAGATATATGTGGCACATGTTTAGCTTGAACTGGTAACTTTACATGTATATTTTCAGCTTGGCCAAGCAATCGAATGTGTCATTAAAGATTTAACCTGGACTGGTAACCTGACACAAATATATATATTCAGATCAGACGAGAAATTGGTGTATCAAAGATACTTGTGACATGAGTTTAGCCTGGATTGGTAACCTAATGTCAATTTAAAGGTTTAGCCCGAACGGGTAATTTGACATGTGTATATATATATTCATCTCGAACAACTGGTGTAACATGATACTTATGTATGATATGAATTTGATGCTCAAATGTTTAAATGTTGAATTGATCATGAATATGGTATTGAGATATTGATTTTGAAATGAATTGGTATATGTTTATATGACATTATGGTTGATTATATGTTATGCTCACCTTGTTGTTGTGATTTGTCATGTTAGGCAAACTTTGCCAAGCTAACTAGTTTGTTATGTTTAATTGCAAGATGAGTAAGTTTCTCGTTTAAATACATATGAACTTACTAAGCATTCAATATGCTTACCTCTTTATTTTCCTTTTCCTTGTAGATTGTCAACTTACGGAACGTGTCTTACAGATCATCATAAGCTTACACTATCCCGTTACTGATTCGGTAGCTTTTCAGTTGTTTTAAAGTCCAGTTTTGTGCCATGTACATTGTAACACCCTAACTAGACCTGACCGCCGAGTTCGAGTACCAAGTGTTATGATTTACCCGAGTTACAAACCCACCTTTCGAACTTATCTTAATTATAAATTCGGACATCAAGGAATTTGAGGACCTACATTTACTATAGAATTTATTTCAAATCCTAATTATTAGCATGTTTCAAAGATTAACTTCAAATAAATTTCCTATTATACAAGTACTTAAAGTTTTAAAATCAATTTGTTGTACATACAAGTACTTAAAGTTTTACAATCAATTTGTTGTACCAAGCCCTAATATTACACTCACTATGACTTCAAACTTGATTGGAACCTATATACTAAAACAACCTTGAGGCATGGCCTTTAAGGGTGCCCCTTTATACACATGAAACAACTTTAATGCCCAACACGTGAATCTAGTGGAGTCTGACTTGTCCTTTCTCAAAAAGTCCTGACAATCGTTGTTCTTTCATACAAGGCAACACAATAGTAAAGGCACATAGTTTAAAACCCCCTATGTTTCGTTGGGAACTCCACAGATTTTCTAGCGTAGTCGACACCTTGCCTTTCCTAATGTCCATCGTTGGCAGACCTACCCATTGATTTAATCACAAATGTGCTTTTCCAAATAACAATTCCTTCTGGAACTTGACCTTGTCCTATTTCTTCTTAGATTTCCATTTTACCTTTCCGGTTTAACTCATTAAAGATAACCATTTATGTGATTATACTGAATGATGTACTATTGGTGGATTAGCAAAAATTCTCGCCAACCTACGAATTCTTACCTTAATCCCTTCATTCCATATTGACTTAATATTGACTTACTGTACTACCTCGACAATTACCTTCTTAGGACTTAGCATGTTGAGTAGAACTCTCCCTTTAAGGAAATCCCTTTAATAATACCCTCATTTGCGACCTTGAATATGAGATTTGGCTGATGGTTAAGCACTATTTCCTTGAGGACTTGTACCTATAAGACATCACTATAAGACTTTTCCCATCTTGAACATTTACTAGGAAACCCCTATTGACAGATTGTTCCCGATAGACTACCTGTTTCTCGAATTGTCCCTGGTGGACTTCCACATTTGATAGTCCAAAGTGAACCTTTTCGTACTAGGTAGTCCTTACGGACATCCTCTTTCTTTGTAAATTCTTGGGGTACTCCCACCCAGAAAGTCATTGGCGAACTTTCTTGTCTAGTGGCCTCTTTACTCAGGGATTCTTAATATTAGAGCCTGCTTAGTCGTCTCACTTTATCACACCTCATGTTGGTCTACTCGCCAGACGCTGGCAGACTCATAATGGTGGATACTTAAATACCTTGAAGAAAATATCTCTTTCTTTCACTTCTACCGCATTAAAATCGCTTATACTAATTTCTCTTACTTTCGTATTTTAGCAGTTCCTCTTATTAATATACTTACCCGTGTTTTTAGACATGCTAAGATCATCGTGTTAGATTGCTCGTAATGCGAGTCATACAGTGACTTCAGTTTTATGACCCGAAAGGCTTCTCTATTCACTGTTCTAGAGGACTCCATCTTAACATAGGATGTACCTATTCACCATTAGATCATGCCATGGCTAACCATGGGCTTTTAATTCCGAAGAATCATTAAACCCCTTTTGAGGTGTCACCCCGAAAGACCTATTTATCGTTTGCACGGTGTTACCCTAAAGGACCAGTAGATAACCGTTGCTTGATGTCGCCAAATTGTAACGCCCCAAAATCCCTTATATATTTATTTTTGTATATTTTTTATACAAATATCTATCAGCTTTAGTGGTTATATGTTCTAGGAGTGTTTGAGAGGTCCCAAGTTCAAGCATTAACTTGGGCAAATTTTTGGTTTTTAAATGAATAAACCTCCATCTCTAACCAGTAAGCTTATAAATAAATGTTGGTAAAATATGACAGAATGAGCCTGCTGGTCTGGTGGTTAAGTGTTGAGTTGGTGTGCTGAAGGTCAGGAGTTTGAGACTCTGCGCGAACAAAGGATTTATTTTTACTGCTTGTGTCGTGTGAGTGTTGTAGGTTGACCAAAATGTTGTAGTGTTTGAGTGAGGATTAAATTTGTTTGTTGAGGGATTTTTGGTAGACGGTTTGAGGAGTTTGAGGGTGAATGGTAGTGTGATGGATGGTTTAGTGGAGGAAATTAAGGGATAATGGGAGTAGTGGTGAGATGATTAAGGGATTTTTGGATTCTATCAAAATCTTTTTTGCTAATTTCGATTCACCCAAAATTCTATTCTTTCTTCCCCAAAATTTTTCCCATAGTTCTGACGTTTATTCACCCCTTTTCTGTCGAATTTTCATTGTTTCCTCCATCTTTTCTTTTGATTTCTTTTATGCCTCCATCGTGCTCGACGATTGAACTCACTTGATTCGGTAAGTATTCATTTCGCCACTTTCTCTTGTTTCATGTTTGGTTTTCTGAAAAAAGGGTTATTTTGGTTCTTTTGGCTTAGGTGAAAATCAAGTAGTGATAGGTGCTTCTGCAGAGATTTGAACGTTTAGGTTTTCGGTTCACTATCTGTAAGTGATCAAGTTCACCTTTTTAATATTCTATGGTTTTGTTGTGAAATATTCTCGGTTTAGTTTTTGAATGTGTCGCTAAAATCGACCTTGGTAATGTCTATTACAGGTTCTGGAGATATGGGATTGCATGTAAGAGCGAAAGTGTAATAGGTGTGTACTCGATTGTATAGAAAACGAGGTTTCAGTGAAAGCCGAAAACCAAACTGTCGACACCACACAGGCATTTGGTCGCCAGTGTGGTAGGCTGTGTGATCAAACATGGGAGTGTGATTGACGAGGCTGGCCATGTGCAATTCATGGGTCCAGCCGAATTGGGCCGTGTTGGCCACACAGGTGCATGGGCCGCACACAAGTGAACCACATAAACGTGTGGAAATATTAGGCCAGGCCATGGGATCCACACGGCAAAGGACATTTTGCACCGTGTAGGCCACACGGGCGTGTAGTCCTACATGGGCATACAACATGGGCCATGGGCCCACTTTCACTATTTGACTGCTAAATTTGCATGTGTCGCCGAAGTCGACTGTGAACCTACTGAAGGGTCGATAAGTTTACCTAGACCCCTAATTGACTAAAATGATTGAAAGACTGTTATATGTCTATATGAGATAGATATGTATATCTATATGTTGAGCATGCTATATACACTGTACTGTTTATACATGATTCCATGACATGTTCTTATGATGCATTGCATTGGGTTGGGGACTGATATTGATTGGAGGAAGTGTACTGAGAGGCTTCAAGCCTAACTTACTGGCAACACAGTTGCAACTACTGTCTAGTGTCATATTCGGTACTATTTAGAGTGTAAGGATGGGTGGGTTGATTATATCCCTACATGGAGTGTAGGGTTGGACAGAGATGGTGTGTAGAGGCTGGTTGGGTAGGATTTTATAACTGCATAATTGTCACTGTTACTGTACTGTGATGGGCTAAGGCCCTAATGCTTATTGATACTGATACTGAAAAGGGTTTAGGCCCAAACTGAGATTATCTGTTATTGTCTGTTTGTTTGCATAGGGATTACACACTGAGTTTACGTAAACTCACCCTTTCTGTTTAATCTGTATAGGTAATCCCCAAACATAGGTGGATCGGTACGGCGGAGGACTCAGCGGTGGCCACACGATTCCTTTTTGCTATTTGATACTTATTTACGATTATAAGTTTTATTTTGGGGTATTTTTCTATAATAATGGTCTCTATGGATTTTTACCTAAAATTTGGATTTTATATTGTTTTCTATTTATATCTGATAGAAGTAGGTAAAACTCGGGTTTCCAAAAGAGATGAACTTTTTTTCAAAATACCACGCACATGTAATCTATTTATAAAAGCTTCCGTAAAGTATATCATTTTGGAAATGAATCACGATTTAATAATTAATGAAAGATAATTATAAGTTCTAAATGGAAAACGGTTTTAGCAATGATACGATTTTCTAATGCACTTCCAAGTGATATCGCCAGATTCGGCCATATCGTCCAGGCCTGGTTTAGGGTGTTACACAAACTCCCTTCCATCCCTTATCAATCCGCCCATTCCTCCATTCTACCAATGTCCTATCTTCACTAACCCGTTAGAGTAACTTCCTTCAAACTCCATATTTCATTAGATAATGTATATTCATGCATAACATTCCAAATTTTAATATAAAAAGGACTATGCCACATGTCACTGCATTAATATATAGTTCTATCACACAGAACATACTTGCAAACTTTTATGAATTCATACCACCTTAAACACACATGACATGCTTAATCACCGTGATCATGTGCAACCATAGGTTTTAAATAGAATTTAAAGCACACATAGACACAAATCACACAAGTAACACATATCCATTAATCACTTAAGGGTAGAGTTCAGATGCTCACCTTAAATCCTTTATCCTCACCAACTTAGTTTTCCAAACGCCAAAATCTCCTTCGTCCTGGAAACTAAGCATGACAACCATATATTGGTTAAATCGAAGATATTCAAACCTTAAAAGCCCAGACCCCATTGTTATACAAAATTTTTTTAGGAATCCTTACTCTCTATTTTGCTAATTCACAAGTACAGAGAGTCTTATGAACTTACCAACTTACTGGATTTTTTATTTTCCAAACTCGAGTTTCACATTTACCGCCCCATGCAGAGCTTAACCCTTATATATAACCCTATCTGGCATGGTCTCCATAGCTAGTCATTCTATCTCCCACTAAAGAACTAGATCGGTTCCAATTTAACTAGACCAATATTGAGACTCAACTATTCACTAATCAACCAAAAAATTTACCAAGTTTTCCAGTAGAGCTCGCCCACCTACCATCTTATTCAATTAATTCCCAACTCTCCTTTAATTTTGATATATTACTAAAAATTGGGTGTGGCATAGATATGTGTATATGTCAATTTTAAATGATAAGTTTTAGCTTACAACCTTTATAATGCTTGATTTTGGTAAGGATAAAGCCTACATGAAATGATATATTTTTGGTAATGTGATTAAGTTATTGTAGCGTTGGGGTTTGTGCAAGTGTACACAGTCATTATCAAGTAATAAGTAAGTATCGAGTTATCGTCTCCACAAGGATTGTATTTGTGCTAAGTCACTTAATTTATAAAATTATATTAATAATTTGGTAAATAAAAACACAATATAGTTGAGAAGTGGTGATTAAAATATATTAAACTAAATGCAATGATCCCTAATGCAAATTATCCTAAGTATGCAAACTATATGAATGAAATAGATTTTAGTAAAATTAAACACAATTTGCAACAATTATAACATAAATAAACTAGGATAATTAATTTAATTAAACTCAATTTATTATAAACATGCTTAATAACATTCGGAAAAACATTCCATGGCAACTCGATATTTCATGAGTTTGGAAACCACATTAGGTCCTTTCAGAATCCTTTACTTAGTAAATATGCATTTTACTGATCCTTATTTACTAAGGGTTTCTCAGCATTCGTGTGAGGTAATAGGGACGTGTTAGGTTTGAAACAATTTAATCACACAAATCTAAAAACTATACAGATAATAGAGCTTGGTTAGAGTTGTTATGCAACCTACAATTCAATCGGGTTAGGATCTAAATTAAGCATGCACATTTCAATTATGCGTCCATTAGCCTCGTCTGGTTAGGATCGCTCAGCTAATTTAGGTTCATTTCAATCATGTATGAACGAAATACAGACTTGATTTTAATTGAAAACATGATCGAATGAGGCACAAACATTATAAGTATGAATCAAATAAATATTATTAATCAAAATAATCATCCTAGCTTAAATAAAATTAAGCTATCCTTGTTGTAAACAAGAACAAAGAACACATAGCAAACATCTTTAAATTAAATTTAAAGAAAAGAAAGATTAAACCCAATTCAGAATGGCTGTCACCCAAGACTCTGACTGACGAGGTTTTTTCGTTCCTTTGCTTTGCTCCTTTGCTGATGACTCTCCAAGGTGGCCAACCAAGGGCTCTCTAAGAGGCTTAATTGCTAAAATCCTTATGCAAGGATGATGAGGGGGAAAGATAGCTAAGAGAGTTGAAAGAATAATGAATGAGTGAGAGATGATGGGATGAGGGATGATTGAAAAAGTGAGAAATGAGCTCTTATTTATAGGTGAGCCAATGGAGCTAGTTTGCTAAAAATAAGAGTGTCCATCCTTTGAAACTTCCTCCAAGAGTGGCCGGCCGTGAATTGAGGAAATGTGGCTGATTTTTCCTTGATTTTTGGTCAATTTGAGTGCCACAACAACTAAGGACTAATACTCGGTCATCAGCAAATCTTCGGGAAAATCTCCGATTTCTTTAACTCTTCAAGGACTTTGTATAATTAAACCAAAAAATGGTTTATGACATCCATGTGCAGCCGAAAATTGGGTTGACTTGGTACCCAATTTGGACGGTTTTGCAATTAGAAGAAAACTCTCAGACCTGTCCAAAAATAGTAGATAGTTTAGAGAACCAAATAATATATTTAACAACTTTAATTAATCAATTTAATTAATTAATTAAAACCCAATTTATTAATGAAATATTAAAAATGAATTATTAAATATAACTTTATATTTTATTATTTAATTTAATCATGCATGGCCCACTTTATAGCTTAAAAATAAAATATGCTCGAATTAATATAAAATAAGCCATTTTATGCATGAAAACTATATAATAAAGTATAAAATCAAATTTTAATAATTTTTATGTCCTAATTTCATATTTCCGAATATTTCATTAATTTATTAAACAATTACTTGGTTTTAACAACAAATTTAAGTAAAAAGGTGATAAATTATATTGGAAAAATCCTATATATTTTTCAGTTTACAGTTATGTATGACACTTAAATTGGCATTGTAACGCTCCTAACCCGTATCTGTCTCCAAAATAGGATTACAGAGCATTACCAAATAAACGTAACATAATTCCTTTAAAAAAATTTTAATGAACATAACATAATCTAATATTATACAAGCATATCGTCCCTTATTCGAGCCCTCGAGGCCTTAAAATCACTTTAAAAGTGTTTCGGGACTAAATCGGGAACATTTGAAAATTTTAAGAAAAAGTTAGAAAAATTCAACTACAGGGGTCACATGGCTGTGTGGCCAGGCCATGTGACTCACACGGCTGAGACACACGCCCGTGTCTCTGGCCGTGTGGACATTCGAAGTAGGGCACAAGCCCGTGTCCTAGCCGGTGTCTATGCTCGTGTAACTCTCTGACTTGGGTCACATGGCTAGGCCACACGCCCGTGTGCCAGGCCGTGTAAACTCTCGAAATGGCCTTGCACGCCTATGTGCTAACTGTGTGTCTCACACGGCCAAGTCACACTCCTGTGTGTCTGGCTGTGTGGACCTAAAATCTGCCTTAAATAACAAGTTTACCATTTCCTACTTGGTTCGGCATTAAGCAACACAAAAACCATTCCTTTAACCTATTCAAAACATGATCAAACACACCCAAAACATGCCAAAACAATCATCCTAAGTGCCTAACCAATGTACCCTCATTGTTACCACATTTATATCATAAAAACATATCATCAATGATTCATTCAAATCAAAGTTTAAAACATACAAAAATCACTCCATTTAGCTTAGTTTATAACCACCTAAACATCAATATTAATTTTACATACACCTAACAATCTTAGGGCCAGATCAACATGCCCAAATTATGGCTTCAAACACAAACATATGTTTATATATATACCAAACCAACATTATACTCAAACTCAATTACATCACATATACCAAATTCATTAAAAACCAAACACATCCTAGGTACATGCCATTACAAAAGATAAACATCACCACATTTGAGATCGGGATTTCTGTTGGATGTTGAGTCAGCAATCAAAAGAGAAGTGCCTAACCTGCCCACAGAAAACAAAATCGTACGCTGAGTAAAACTCAGTGATATTTCTATAATCCGAACAATTAAAGTCATAATGATACAACAATGCATAATTTGAATTATATGAACATACTATTGTCTGAGCTTATACTTTCCATATACCATTATTTCAATTTCATGCATATTACCATATCATTTCATACCATATTCAATTTTCACATGCTATGATATTTGTCTTGTTTAACAAATATCTCAATACACATCACTAGCTATATAAATAGTTTTTCACATATCAATCCACATTTCATTTAAACAATGGCATTATCCAATCTATATTCAATTCATGAGTACATAACTCATATATTCCATTTCTTCACAACATATTTCACATTTCATTTTCAATCCTTGATCTCATTTCCATTTCACATATCATATCATGTCATTTCAATATCAATTATAAAACTTTATTATTTATTTACTCCTATTAACATGACTCAAACTCGGATGGATACACGAATCCAACCAACACACCAGTTTGGCACCCAGTGCCTCATCGGATAGATCCGACGTAATAACTGTGCCCAGCGCTATATAATTGACACGTAGTATCTCATCGGTTAAACAAAAGCAATTTGGCACCCAGTGCCTTATTGACTCAAGGTTGAAGAAACCCTGAACTCTTCCTATCCTATGGCATGCCATCTATATCCAACTCAGCCCGATACAGTTAATAGGGTTCCATTTCACTTTCAATATATATATCCAATATCAAATTTCATATAAACACATTATCACGTATACACCTATTCAATTCAATCAATATAAATTCAATAAATTCATCACATACCAAATCAATCCATTTCAATTGTAAAACACAATAGTTCTCACCTCCAATGCTTACCATATACAAGAAATCAAAATGCAATAATTTACAACTTAGTTCGGATTATGAAAACACAAACCGTGGATTTCGAGCTATTCAATGTCAATTTTATCTTTCCCCTTTTTAGTCGAGGATTCTGGTACGATGTTAGCTACGAAATTAAAACAATTAAAATACATTAATACTACACAATTCAATTCCATATTGAATATTTCAATTTTTATACAATATTTGCTTAAATTCCAATTTAGTCCCTAAATCGAGACTAATTTTTATTCTTCACATTTAATCCCATATTTTTATGCTAATTTCACTTTAAGCTAAAGTTAGCTCCCTATTTTTAATTAAATCCCTAAATTTCAATTTTTTCACAATTTAGTCCCTATTACTAAAAAATTACAATTTGTTCTATAATTTAATCCTTGTCCATTTCTAGCTTAAAAATCTATCAATTTAATCCCTAATACTAAAACTATTCAACATTAACAACATTTAAAAGCTTAATAAATGCTAAAATTTCAACATGGGTTGGTTAGTACTTAACACCGGGATTCCAAAATTATAAAAAATTACAAGAAAAGAGACTAAATTGACTAATCAATTAAGGTTGAAACTTAAAAGCCCTTAGGAGCTGTGCATTCTTCCTTCTCTTCTTCTTTCTTTTTCTTTATTAATTTGCATGTCTTTCTTTATTTCTTTTTATTCCACTTTCTTTTCCATTTCATTTTATTATACTTTAATTATTATTATAACCTTTATACATATAAATTTCATTTTTTAAATCATAATATATAACTTATATATGTATATATTAAAGTATTATATGTATATAATATCCATTAATGCCATCCACTACCTAATATAAAGGTATATTTACTATATTGGTCCTTTAATTAATTTTAATCTTATAATTCAACTCTATCTTATACGTGATTTAGTCCTTATATTATAATATCTCTTAATTCATGCAAATTCACTTAATTGAAACCTAATTAACTACACAATTAACTTTGTAAATATTTATTAAAAATATTTACGAGTTTGATTTATGGAAACAGAGTCCCAAAAATGCATTTTTAGACACCCCTGGCTATAGGGTCGTTACAAGCATGGTTGAACAAAACTTTGCAAATATGAGAAATTGATTGTTGAATGGTTAGTAAATTAGATGAATGTTTATTGTAGAACAATTTAAAATGGTATGATTTGTGTTAAAATGAAGCTATAATGAATTGTTTGACTAGAAATGATTCAATGGTTTGTTTTGGCATGTTTTTGGTATGTTTAATTCAAGTTAAAATGGTGAATTGTTGAGTTGAATGTGTAGGTTTGAGGAAAGCTTTCAAATATGTACCAAATGGGTCAAATTTTACCAAAAACAGAGTCCATGTCCCAATGAGCAATCATCCTCGCCGCAATGTTGGTCGACAATGAGTCATGTCGTGACCTCGAGTGGCTTGAGGTCATTACGTGAAAAATGTTTGACGACGTCATAATGTGAAGGAGGCAACATCACGATGTCAACCCTGAATTTCTAAAACTTTACAACTTGGTCATATTTCGTACTCGAGTCAACAGTAGAGCATTCGTAAGCTCGATTAAGCCTCGCCTTTTATTTTTAATATAATGTACAATTGTATAACACATAATTTAAAGTTTGAATGATTATTTATTGTATAACTAGAAATAGTTACTCCAACAACGAATGTGGCATATTGTAGCTCGAGCCTTGTGATCAGGTCGGGTTATGGGTGTTACATCAATACGATGCTGAAATTGTATTTTAGCTCCCATAAAAATATATAACTTAATCTCACTGGCTTCACCATTTTTTATATTTCATATTGATAGGAGTAGCCCGACCAAATTCAAGGTTTGATGGAGATGGACTTAGTTTTCCTCTAATCCCAATCATAAGATCCAAATCCAAGAAATTTAATTCAAAGCTCAACTCATTTGTTTAAGACTTTATCACGAAGAAAGCTCGAGAAGAAGATTTCAAGCGTTAAGACGGTGGACTTTGGAGTTCAATACAGAGTGATGATGAATTAGAAGGGTCTAATTTTATTCATAGACTTAATATTTCAATCCTTGATGACAAGCCCATGTGGAAGATGTTAACAAGCTTAGGCGTTACACTTCAAAGACCCCAATCAAGCCCACACGCCTAGCTATGTCGTAACAAGTAGATTTTTAGTGTTTTTTTAGAATGGATCTAGGCATTTCTAGGTCAATATGTTCCATATCGATCGAATATCTATTTCTTAGCTTTTCATTGCACTTTGAATCACTCAATTTTGATTTCGAGAGCTCAAGTTATGACCATTTTAGTGAAGATTACGCGATCATAATTTTTGGACACGATTATTACATAAATTACGAGATTCAAGCTTTTAATACGAGTTTAAATCATACTAGATTTGATTTTTAGGCTTAATTTTTATTATATATGAGTGTAATATTGTATTTATTAGGTTTTATTATTTTATTATTTATTTATTTCAATTTTTGGATTTTTAAAGTATTTTAAGTTATTTATGTAATGACTCAATTTTCAATAGTGTAGGAAAAAGACTGTTTTGTGACCCCATTTCTATAAATTGAGTCCGTAAATATTAAATAAGGATATTCACAGAGTTATTATATAGGTGAATTGAAATTTTGATAGTCAATTTAGCTAAAATTATGGTTAATTAGGGCCAAAGACTAAATTGTAAAAGTCCAATCGCTATAGATTTTCAATTAGAATAAAGCTGGGGAACTTAAATAACAATTATTCAAAGGACCAAAATAAAAAATGGACCAAATTGAGATAGATGTTAGTGAGATGTGATGTTAATTACCATTAGATTAAGTTAATTAAAGTTTAAGCCTAATTAATTATAATTAAGTTAATTAATTAAGTTTAATTAAAATAAAATAAGCAAATTAAGTGGGAAAAAGATGAAAAAATTTGTCATCTTCTTCCCAAAGACCACTGAACCATTTTAGAAGAAAACAGAAAGCTTTTAAGCTTTATTCAACATTCGACCCTTAATTGCAAGTAAGTCCCTAGCTATTTTTCATTGATTTTACAGATTTGAGGTCATGAGAGCTTGATTTAGGTAGCTCATGTACCAATTTGTGAAAATTTTAAAGTTTTTGAAAGTTACCATTATTGAGAATTAGATGAAATTGGTGCAAAATAGTTAGAAATTAAGCTTAGTATATGAAAATGACTAAATTGTAAAGCTTAATTATTAGTTTCATACAGTAGGGATCAAATTGAATAAAATGAAAATTTGTCATGAAATGTTGATAGGGATAGAAAATATAAGGTTCCTAATGAGTTTTGGTGAAATCAAATTTTAATTTGAAGCCTTAAATTCAAAATTATGCTTGTCCTAGTTTTAGGGACTAAATTGAATAAATTGCAAATTTTGTGTAAATTGGTTTTTGATTCTAATTTGGCTGGAAATTGATCGTATGATATGTTTTATAATTATTTGTAGCTAACGACAACACCGAACAATTGAAAGGGAAAGGAAAAGCAAAAATTATCAATGAGTAACGTGCGAACCTCGATTTGTACTTTTACGATTCAAGATAGAAATGTTTAATTTTATATGAATGTTTACTGATTACTGAATCATTTAGGTGAGTTTACTATGATAATATGAAATGTTTTGATTGAATTTGATATTGAACATTAAGGTAGAGGACTAAAATGAATAAAATGGGAAATGGTATGAAATACTTAAATTATGATATGTGATATGAAATTTATATTAACTATATCTTATAATATGTATGTGTGTTTTATGATGAAATGGGGTTGTGATTGTGAATTTGATTAAGAAACAATATATGTACTAAATTACAAAATAATTGTTATGCGATAGAACAGTATACAAAGTACGAAATGCATATGTGACCGAACACGGGGTATGAATATGCGAGTGGGATGATTACAGGTATGGAAATGTTTATTTAGATATAATTGATGACCATGTGAAACTAATAAAATGTTAGGATACGATTAGCATGCCAATAGGGTCGTATGCATGCTTGTATGAGATATGTGTTTGTACGAAGATCAGTACAATTTATATTGAGATAAAAAATTTGATGCAAATCATTGAGTATAATATGGTGCAGTGGAAGGATGTATTAGTATATGAATATGTATTTGATGCCTTCGGGCTTTGCACTTCGGTGCCTTGGTGTGTTGTAGTTTACGCTCGTACAAGCTATCTGGTGTGGTGTAGTTTACCCGTGTATTCGAGTCCATTTTACTAGAGTTCCATCGGACGTAACATCCTAATTAAAATTGGAAAAGCTTGAATATGTAAAGAAATAGACTGACAATAGAATATGATTCTAAAATAAATATAAATGAGTCGATAAACTCCAGACACGAGTTTGGGTGGTATGAAAACAAGATAAATAATATGAATTCCATGGAACATGAATAGTATAATGTTAATAGCATATAAATATGTGTGATATATGTTTGATAGTGATTGCTTATAAGGTATGAAAAATGGTAATTGTCAAATGGTATGTATAGATTATTTGTTTTGCAAATATTGATGAATAGATTAATTATTTTCCATATTCATATACTCCCTTGTATCTAAAATGTGATATGGTTAGATTGGTAGATTATGACTCGATTAAATTATGTAATGGTTTCATGTATGATCATTGTAAATGTTTATGTTATCTTGAATCACGAAAGTACCACTGAACTTTATCACTCAGCATACGATTTTGTTTTCTCTGTGAGCAAGTTCAGGTATGTGACATCCCAAGCTCAACCCGATTGTTGCATCTGAGTATGAAGCGTCACAAGCTAAAAGCATTGAACTGATAAAACCATTTGAAAACTAAACATCTAAGCTTAGCGGATACTCTGCGTACTAGAGCAATGTCCCAGTATATTGAAAATCATAAAATAAATTAAAAGCAATGTAAAATAGTATTATGCCACTAATAGTCAGGGAATGAGAAAACATCATTTGGTGGAAGCCCTTTTTTTTACAAACACCGGTTCGTTAAAATCGTAGACTAATTAACACTATATTAGAGGTTAGAAATTCATTTCTAATTGACTAATATTACTTGAAATAGTTGGGCATGTATTCATTTCTAAATGGTCATTTTCAAATTAAAAAATTGAATTTTTATATTTTTTATGATTTTATATACATGTTTTAATATTTAATTTCTTAAATAAATCTAAGATTTTTGTCACAAAAGTGGTCTGATGATATCTCTCATATGTACAGATTGTTGGGTTTGGTGAGAGGTGTTACAAATCCATCCACTTCAATACCTAAGATAAGACATGTAACATCCCAAAGTAGGGCCTAGAAGTTTGAGCTTGGCGAACAGAGGTCGCCAGTAACTTTGGGAGAACCAGGGTTCGCTAGTGGATTTAATGAACTATGATCGCCAGAAGGCTTGGCGAGCTAGTATTTGATATTTTGTTTGGCGAGTTGGTGCTTGTCAAAGGGCTTGGAGAAGAAGGGATCGCCAGTGGGCCTAGCGAACTGGGGTCGCCTATAGGCCTGGCAAATTGTGATAGTTATTTTGGGCCAAGAGTCAAAAGTAGGAGTAGCTAAAGGGTAACTATACCAAAAATTAGGAAGTCAAGTTATTTTACAACACCATCGATTCATGTAACTTCTTTCCTACTTCTACTACGACTAGGGTATTCTAAGACTAAATATGAGACTTGAGGGGCTCAATTTCAACAAAATAGTACAGTGGCATTGTCAGGGGCCGAAGTATCGGTACCTAAGGCCTTAGGTACCAAACTCAAGCCCGTGAACTATCTAATTGAGCAATTTGTTGGGTTGGGGTGCGATACCCTTGATAGTGATATTGAACTTTTGGCACTTGAGATGAATTTTTGGCCCATTTTAAGCTGAGAACTAATACCTACACCATAGGTATCGAACCCTAAGTGCAAATGGCCAAATTTTGAGTTAAAATTAGTTAAAACTGATTCCAAAACACCTTCAAACAAAGCAACCATGTTCACAAAACCATTTACAAGCAAGACTCTCCATAAAACTTGCTTAAAATAAACCATTATCCAACAACACATTCATGAAACAAAGCTAGCATGTAACAACCTGATTTTGGCTAAATCAGAGCAGTGATTTCGGAACCACAAATCCGAGGTCGTAAAATTATTTTAATATTATTTTTAGTATTTACAGTATGTTATTTAATATGTGTGAAAATTTAGTGATTTAATTTAACCGATTGTTAGTTAATTTGATAAAAGGACTTAATCCCGTAAAATATAAAAGCTGCATACTATTTGTTTAAAGTGCTTAATTGCTATGATTAATTAAATTAAAAGTCCTTATGATGATATTAGACCATTAATTAGATAGTGGATGATAATGGCTTGGCAAAATTGAAATATTGAATTAGTAATAAGGTTAATTAAGTCATTTAGTAAATAAATGATAATTAAATAGAAAAAAAGACATTTTCTTCATTATCATCTTCTTCTAATAGAAATTAGGGTGGAGAAAAGCCATTTTCAAGCTTTCAAAGTTTCAGCTACTTCATTTAGCTAAATTGGTATGTATTTTGTCTCGTTTTTAATGATTTCTATGTTTTTGAGATCGTTACAGTTAGTATTAGCTAGCCCATGCCTTAATTTTTGAAGTTGTCAATGTTTTTGTGAAGTGCCATTGATGAATGTTTAAGTTTTTAAATGTTTGATGATGAAAAATGGATATTTGTTGATAGATTATCATATTTTGTTAAATGATTTTTTGACAAAAATGTCAAATAGGGATTTATTTGTGAAAATATAAAAATGTGTGGCTATATGTGTGAATAAATGATAAATATGGGCTGTTATGTGCACTAGGAAAATTCGGCTAGCTTAGGAAGGTATTAAATTGCATGAATTTTGTGTATCTGTGAAATAAGGACTAAATTGTAAAAATGTGAAACTTTGGGAGAAAAAGTGTAAATGTTCCCAAATGTGTGTTTTGGATTAAATTGAATAAAGTAGTGATTGAATAAGCTGAATTTGATATTATATAGATCAAGAAAAGTGAAATTCGAACCTAGATCGGGGGAAAACTAAAGTTATTGACTAAACGACTCGATTCGCCGTTTTAGCATCCCAGGTAAGTTCGTATGTGATAAACATTGTTACAATTATGCTTTTATTTCTTTGATATTGCATAAATTGTATACATGAGAATACAATTATGTTTGACGATAAATCGACTATGTTTAGCACTTAGTGTGCAATTCAAGATAGCTTCGGCTATGTAAGGCACTTAATGTGCGAGATTATAATAGCTTCGGCTATGTGATGGCATTTAGTGTGCGAAATATTGAGTATTCGATAGTGTTGCGAGAAAGTATGAGTTCGTTATGAATTTGTATAGGTATATACATGTAAGTATGAGGTTCAAATAGAAAAGGTTAAGACTTTGCATATAGGTATATGAATAAGCTTATGAAAGGTTTGATATTATCATGAATTATACATTAATTTATTCAAATTGATGATTTGTGTTTTATTAATTGTTCAAATTGATGATTTGTGTTTTATTAATTGTTGAGTATATTTAGTATGAACTTACTAAGCTTTGTAGCTTACCTTGTTTGTTTTTCCTGTGTTTTATAGTAAATTCAAGGCTAGCTCGGATTCAGGATTCGTCACAGACTACGTCTCACTACCCAACCATTTATTTAGTACTTTTGAGTTATGTATATATGGTATATGGCATGTATAGGCTAGTGTCAATAGGATATGTTTTGAGATATGAATTAGCCATGCGAAAATGGCTTGACAATGATGTTAATGTTTGTGTTTATTAGGCCATGTAATTAGTTCATTTTGGAAGTATGCTATATGGTATATCTTGTGTGATAATAAGGATGTTCAAATATGCTTGTAGATTTTGCTTCTTAATGTTCAGATATGGTTATTAAGTTATGCTTGAATGTCTTTAAATGCTTGTTTATAATTGTTTTAATGGCGACTGAATAGGGCTGCTCTATTGTGCTATAAATGTGTTTCAAAGGTATTAAAGTGTGGTTGTTTCGCATATTACAATGATGTCCAAATGTGGTTGTTTTTACATGTTATAATGTTGTCCAAATGTGGTTGCTTTGCATGTATAAATGCTGTCCATTTTGAGCATATTAATGCTGTCTATTTTTTGTACAAATCTATGTTGTCCGAATGTTATTAATGCTGTCCAAATTAGTGCGTAAATGCTGTCCATTTTTGGTACAAGTCAATGTTGTCCAAATTTTTTTTACTACTATCCAAATATTTGCGAATTAATGATGTATGAATGTTGCAAATCAAAGCTGTTCAAAACAAGACATGTTTCCTATGATTACTAATATAAATGCTTGTTAATGACTTATGTTTTGATGTGTAAATTGCATTGTAAGTTGTTTGGTAAATGATGAAAATTTTATTTGATCATTAGGTGAGATAAATTATTCGGCTCTAGTATTTGGTTCATTTTGATAAGCATGAAATTTTGATAATTGGTAATGTATAAAGATTATATTTAACTATTTGTTAATGTTTACTATTGAATCATATTTGGTTAACTAATAAATGATATAATAAAATTAGTTTTAACATGTTATGGGAAAATGTATAAGTATATAAAATGGTTCGTATAATAATTAATCATTAAAATAGATGTATACTAAAGAATGAGGTGATATGATTAATAAGGCCTGTTTGAATTATTTGGTTATGTGCTTTATATATATATATGAATTTGACATATATGAATGAGTGAATGGTTGCTGTCTGAATTTGATAACTATTGTAAAGAAGTCATTATAATTTCGTGCAAGAATTTTAATAAATGATCATGATAAACTATGCCTTGTTTTGTAATACCTCGTAACCCTAATCTGACGACATATACGAGTTTGGGGTGTTACATAGCATTCCAAATGAGTTAAATTACTCTCAAATCAGAAGTCATAACAAATAAGGCCAGATGTATTGCTACAAGTCTCAAGGCCCAATTTCAGGCCCATAGACATAATGGACTTAGTTTCCCTCAAGGCCTAATCATGAGATCCAAATCCAAGCAATTAAAGTCAAAACTCAACTTATTCATTTAAGACTTTATCACGAAGAAATTTCGAGAAGAAAAGTTGAAGATCCAATACGATGGACTTTGGAGTTTAATATGGAGTAAGGATGAATTAGAAGGGATCAATTTTGTTCGTGGACTTAAAATCTAAATCCATGATGACAAGCTCATGTGGAAGACGTTAACAAGCTTAGGCATGTTACAATCATTTGGAATATGGTGAATTTTTTGAAGGGATTTAGGCATTTCTGGGTCAATATATCCCCATATCAATCAAATATTTGTCTCTTAGCTTTGTATTGCACTTTGAATCACTCGATTTGGAGTTCGGTAACTCAAGTTATGACTATTTTAGTGAAGATTGCGTAAGCAAAATTTCTAGACAGGATTATTACGAAAATTACAAGTTTTGGGCTTTTAATTTGAGCTTAAATCATATTAGGTTTTATTTTTAGGCTTAACTTTTATTATACATGAGTCCAATATTGTATTTATTAAGTTTTATTTATTATTATTTATTTATTCCAAATTTTGGATATTCTTTTAGGAGTTTTATGTCAAGAAAGTTTAGTTTAAAATTGCTTCTTGTTTAGATTAATTAGAGTTTCAAAATACTTGAAAGTTTTATTTTGATGTACTTAGCTAGCCTATATAAAGGCCTCTTCATTGTACACAATTCAAAATAATTCATTTAGTAACTTCTCTCATTGAGTTAATAAAATTCTCTTTGAGTTTTTCTCTTCAAGAATTTCTCTTTGAGTTTTCTTTTAGAAGAGTTCTAACAATCTTTCCAGATTGTGGGGATCATTTTCAAGCTTTTTCTTGTCAATTTTTCTTTCTTGGAGGGGAAATTAGAGTCATTTGAAAGGGGTTGTGGATTCATCTGATTTCTAACGCTTCTTAGGACTTTTACACGTCACTTTCCATCTTTTCCATCTATCTTGTTTCGTTTATTTATTATTATATTCTGTTCTTGTTTAATTTTTTCTAATCATTTATTTGGATTCTTTTTTTTTCTATCTTAATTATTTGTTTTAATTGCTACCCTTTTTAATTCTTAGATTTGACTTGGATTTGTTTGCGTTTCAAGTTTTGTCAAAATCTAAGTTTTTTTTGGATCATATAGAGCCCTAAGTCAAATCTGTAACTTGGACAAACTTGCGATCCTGTTCCACGCATGTTCCTTATCATGTATGCATGCAAAATGAACTTTTCATACATCCATAAAAATATAACAAAATGATTAACCCTTTAACAACTACATCACAACCAATGTTTCAAGTATTAATTAACATATGAAATAAGCATATTTATACATGTTGGTGCCTTAGGTACATGCCACGAAACATAAATACGCGAACAGGGGCGAAGCCAAAATTTTTTTTTAAGGGAGCCGAAATTAAATTCTAATTTTTAATAGCCTATATCTTTATAATTTTTAAAGGATTAAATCAAATTTTTATTATTTTTAGGGGGGCCAAAGTGTAATTTTATCTTTATTATTTTAAAATTTTTAGAGGCCTAAATGGACAATTTTCATTTTAAGAGTGCTGGGTCCCAAGATACGCCACTGTACGTGAATTTCATACTCTTGTCTTGGTGATACACGATGCTCCACAAAAGGTGACAAGCTTCAATGGTTCGCAAGTATGAACAAAGTGTAAAACAACAACGCGCAAGAAAAATCATGCTTACTTAGTTCAAATGAAAAGTATTACAGTTACCTCGCTGCAGGGTTGGTATACAATTTAATTCATTATGTAAAGACTGAATAGAAAAGAAACAAGCAAGAACATATCATAACACCATATATACACAAGCAATCGCACCTAGAATAAGCAATACATAACCATATTTTTTAAGTTCATGTTTATTAATTTCCACTTAGTCCCAATTAAAATACATTTTTAGATTTATAGTTTACATGCGGGTATTCACCAGAACGCATCATGAAACTCATAAGAACATAGTCCACCCAACAAGCATAAAAGGGCAATAAAAAATACACATGAATATCATCCCTCCAGAACACATAAAGAATATCTGCGAAAAGATAGTGCTTACCCACTTGAGATGTTACCAAAATGTTGTATTTAAAAGCTTAGTTGTAACCGTCAATAGCACTACCTTTAGCAACTTTTTTTTTTCTTTTAACCTATTTCAAATCAATTGCAAGTATTTTACTTATTTTCCTATTGTTTGGGCTTTAGGGTAATGTTTGGCATTTTACATTTAATAACTCAGGGTTTAAGATCTTAGTTTGGGGTTTGATTCTAGTTTTTGGACTTTTCCAATTAGCCAGCATTGATATTTTTATAGCCTTTTTTTCTTTTCTATAAAATATTATTATATTTTTTATGTAATTGTTACTAGTTATGTATTTGGTGTCAATATCCCATAATTATCAAAGAAAATTTTACTTTTCCGTCTCAATCGATTTTTTCACAAATAAAGACATCATGTTTATTGGGTTTATGGTAATTTTCTTTTATCAAGTTAATAAAAATTAATAGATTAAGATTTAGGAATAATATTTGGTATATTATTAGGGGAGTTTTTAGACTTTATAAGTAGGATTAAGGATTGATAAATGTCGTACAATTGTCTAGTAAAATGCTTAAAAAAAAAGAGACACATTAAATTTTTTTAAGGCTACTTGTGAAATAAAAAAAAATACTATTAGTGTACCAAATACTAACCCTAAGATTTAATTGCTTAATCAAAATTGTTTGATGAATAAAAATAAGGGATAATATAATTTTTGGCCTATGATAATTAGGTCCATTTCGGTACATGTACATTTTTTTATCTACTTTGGTACCTAAACTTGGTAACTTGATTCATTTTTATCATTGGGCTTGAAAAATATAAAAGTTCGATGAAATGACACTTTGAGATTGAGCCACATCGTCACTTGAAAATAAAAAAAAATATATAAAATTTTAAGTTATAACGTGATATAATCTTTAGAGTGTCACATACAATGTTCTAATAACCGGACCAGTGGTTGAACTGGTCATACTATTGGTTTTCGATTCAATCAGTTTGATTGATTCAACTACTAAACTAAGAATAAATAAATAATTAAAATTCATAAAAAATTTAAAAATAAAAAAAATTATTAAACGATTCAACTACGAATTTAGTTCAATTTTCGATTTTTATTGATTTCGATCAATCACTCAACCCCTTTGTTTGAATTAATATATTGGTCAATTCTTCGTTCAGCCAATCTAACCGATTGAACCAATCATGTTTCAAGAACATTAATCATATCGCCAAATATTAATGAAATCTAAATTGCAAATCCGAAATGAATATAATTACTAAATTTAAGTAAAAAAATGAAATTAAAAAAATACTAGTAGCAAAGGAACTTATTATCCGGCTAAGAGCCAAAATTTATATTTTCCGATTAATAAGTTTGATTAGGAACTCGGTTACTTATGGGTCGTCTTTGGCAATACTCCAATTGGCTACTTTATGGTATTTAGTTGTCAACATCCGTCGATCCGTAAAATTTAATTAAGCCCTCAAGTCTGTGTTCAATCATTAAACAAACAACAGAGTGCTTTAAACAAATTTATGTGAATTCCCAATAAAGCCAAAGAGAAGATAAAGTTGTTGCTATCTTCAATTTGGAAAATAAAAAAAGATTTCTACATTCTTTGTTACATACATTATTATTATGGACATCAATCTGAACTAGACAGCAACAGCCGACATATGGAAACAAGCAAATTATATGTTAGCTATATATTAATATCATGTCCATTACAACTTGAGTTGTGATCTCCTCTGCTATGGCGTCTCCAATTGCTAGTCCTATCTCCTTCTGTTCTTCATAAACATTCCATTCCTTGGTTGAATCCATTCCATCCAACTCCAACAATTCCCTTCTGCTCCTTAATAAGGGAACCTTGTTTGTTGGCTGCAAAACCCTTTTCGATATTGAAAATGGTGAAGAATTAGACCCATCAGGCTCTGCTAACTCTCTTAATCCTGGTTTGCTTTGAACAAGTAAATTCCAGACTGAAGCTGACAATATTATCAGCTTACTCAAGAACAAGCTTTTCTGCCTCGTCATGTAAAACTGAGGGCTGTCTTCCATGCAACCGCACTGAAGCTTTGAATGTGCCACATCCTGTTAGCTTTATATCAAATCTCTTTCTTTATGCAATAACAGAAACTGATAGATAAATTATAAAAGCTTTTTCTACCTTCTTTTCCCTTTCATTGTAGAGTTTCAACATAGGCGGCTCATCTATGTCAGTATCTGAGCATGAATTATACACTGTTGTGTTGCTAGCGGTGGAAAATGTATCTGCAGAATTCTTGGCTTTTGACCCTTTAATTGCAAACAACTTGTTACATACTACAACTTTAAGTAGTTTAGGGAAGTTGGGAATACCCTTCTTGTTGATCCTTAAAAACTTGCCTGAATTTCCATGGCAGCCAATGGACTTGTTGTTTCTCAAAGACCCTCTTTCTGAAAGGTAAATCTCTAAGATGAAAGGTTCTTGTTGTTGTTGAAGGAGTTCCCCAAGTTGTCTTCCTGCTGGCTTGGATGGAGATGATGATGATGCAGTCCTAGTCGCCATTAGAATAACCTCAAGGGTCTGAAATAGGTATTATTGTGGCTTTAAAGTTGAAAGGGCTAACTAGGTTATTAAATGGGAAAGACAAGACATATCTGTCAGTTTGGGACTGAACAATACCAGAAACACAAAAGGAAGATTGGGTTTGTAAAGCTATCAAAGAGAAAGACAATTGCCAATCACAATCTCAAGGTTATAAAGCTTTAATTTTAAGGCACCACCCACAGTTTTTCTTTTGCGTGCTTATATAATCTTTTACATCACTTTTGGTTGGATGGAATAGCTATTCCATTACGCCTTAATTCCGCGCGCTACAGTAAAGCAGCCGTTTGGTTCACCGTTTGTGATTCCACGGAGTTGCTATTACATGCGTATTCCCTCAGCTCACGGAATTGCTATTACAGGAGTTGGGGTCTGAATACCTATTCAACGCCCCACCGTTTAGGTTTTTAGACCAAAATATCCCGCCTCTATTGTTCTTAAAATTCATCACTCCAGATTTCTTCCTCCCCAAATCAAACATCCATTCACCCTTCATCTTCATCTCCTACATTTTCTTTTTCTTTTTTTTCCTGATTCCTTTTAGTTAAAGTTCTTTCATCTTCATCTCCCCAAATATTATAAGTTCGGGTGAGACTTTTTCTGCCCTTCTTTTCCCCTTTCAGTCACGTTTTCTTATTCTTGTTTACACAAATTGAAATTATGATGTTTCTATTGGATGCAGTTAAATCCAGAAATACCAGCAAACTACTGAGATCTCCTCATCAGGAAACTGCCTTTCCAAAGGCTTGTTCGTGAAATTGCCCAAGACTTTGAAGGTAATACCATTAAATTACTGCTTCTTCTTCTTTTCTGTTTAATTATTGTAAAGAAATCAAAACTTAAGCTCAAAGTATGGTTACGGTTATGGTTATATAAGATAAGAATGTTTGCATTTCATGAATACGGACAATAAAAAAATTTGGTAGGGTGAGGAACATCCAAAAACCTTCTTATCTGTAAGCATATAGGCTTTAAATACTAGCCACCAGTAAAGAAGCTAAGTTGGAAAAGGGAAAAAGGAAAAAAATCCATATGTTTTTCAAGGTGGTTCTCTTCTTGTTCTTTGGATTGTTTTCCGAATGGCTTGTGATTTCGATTAGTTGAGTTCTCTTTATTTGCATTTCTTTAAATTTTTTAATGATAAAATTGTGGGTTTTAATATTAAGAGGATGTTAACATGGAATTTATGTTTTGGTTTCTGTATTGGATTAAGTTGATGTTTTTCTTTAGAGAAGATTGATTAGTTAGGTGAGAGTCTATATTCAGGATTTAATCACGAATACTGCCTAGTAGTATGTATGATTTAATCACGAATATTGGATTTTTTTTATAATTTATGTATGATTTTGTAGCTATCTAATTATGATCTTGAGAGTTTCCCTTTAGAACTAGCAATATTAGAGATGAAATGATACATCATATTCATACACAGATAAATAACTCAAACATGACAAGAAGATGTGTTATTCAAAATCTGTAAAATATGAATTATTAATTAGAATTATTATACGATGATGACATGACTGTTAGCAGAACATGGCATAGATACACAAATTACTAGGTAATATTTTTTCTCTTCTAGGAAATTGACTCATTATTTGCATGATTTGGCCATTTGAACGAGATGAAATATTTGTTCTAGTGTTGCCTATTTCATATGTTTTGCCAAGATCAATTGCTTGACATAGAATAGTTAAGAAAGCGATAAGATATATGCTTTAAGGATCTTTTAGTCTTGTGTTTCTATGATATACTTGCTAGATTAATTGCTTGTGTGATGCTTTCTCCATTTTTGCAAGAGCTGGTGGAAATTGTTATGATTGGTGTTTGTTCTGTTAACATATTTAAGCTATCTTTAGTGTGTTCAATGTTGGTAAGACGTTAAAAATACTCAAAAAAGTGTCTGAAGACTACTATGTTATGGCTGTTAACATATGTTATGGATTGTGACATGGCCATCAGGTATTATTTTCTTCTTTCCGCTGGTATATAGTAGTGGACTCTGCATTTTAAATCAGTAAGTAGTATTGCTTAGGTCAATTAATTTGGGTAATTTTAATTAACTAATCAATATATTTAAATGTCCAAATTATAATGAGTTTATTTATAATCTAACAAATACCAACCTTCAAATTTTACCTCAATTAATTTTACCTCAATTATACATAATATATTAAAATTTAATATAAGTTTTTGAAGAAATTAAATGCTCATGGATTATAATTAACCTTTTATGCACGCAATACATGTTATTTAAAACAAATGTTAATTGATTCAAACATTATTTTTCCCCTATAATGGAAATAATGTTATCTTAATTATAAAAATGGATAAATGGACTGAAATTTATTATTGTCTAATTCTATCTTAGATTTTAAGTCAATTACATTATACATAAAATATTCCTCATTCATAATATGATTTCCCTATAATACATAAGTTATAATTGTGAAAGTGTAATGAAGTTTTTAAAATTAACGTGATAATTTATATTCAGACCAAGGGGGTTCCTCATCTTCAAACAAGAGAAAGAAGAAATCTGATGCTCGTGATAATGTGTTTTCTTCATTTAATGAGGCTGCCACTTTGTTCGGGGAGAAAATCCAGGCCGTTGGCGATCAAATCAGTAGGAGTTTTGCCTCCGAGGTGGTAGTTCAGCAGAAGTCAGAACAACATATGGAAGAGAGAGCTTCAAATTTATATTCAGCCTTATGGTCAATTGAGGGTTTAACCGACGATCAGCGATATGATGCATTGAGTAAAATTCCCGACCATCCAACTCAAATGATCGTTTTCTTTAGTTTACCTTCAGTTGCCCGATTGGAATGGGTTAGGAGATTTCTTTCTTACCATTAAATATCAATGTTCAAACTTTTTGATGTTGTAAAACTATATAACATATGGATTTTAATGTACAATTTCATTTTCATCTAACCTTTTCTTAATATAAGTTAATTATGTTTATGCATAATATAATTCTCAAGTTATATATTGATTTTAGTAAATTCATATAAGAACATTTTATTATTAAGAATTTTATGAAATTATATATCACTATATAATTATATTTAATATTAATTATTTTAAATTGTATAAATTCATATAAGAAAATTTTTATTATCAAGAATTTTATGAAATTATATATTATTATTAAATTATATGTAATAATTATTATTTTAAATTATACAAATTCATAAACTATAATCATATTAGTTATAATAATTTTAAATTTTATTAAATCATATATTTAATTAAATCATATTTAATATTAATTATTTGAAATTTTCTTTTATAGTATCATATATTATGATTTGAGTAAATTCATAGAAGAATTTTATTTATTAAGAATTTTATTAAATTATATATTTTAATTATAATATATTTAATAATAATTATGTTAATTTATATTTTACAGTATCATATATTATGATTTGAGTAAATTCATATTAAATTATATATTTTAATTATAATATATTTAATAATAATTATGTTTAAATATGATTAAATTATTTATTATTGATATTAATCTTATTAAAATTTAAATAACAATAACAATAATAATTTACCAAAACAAATTTATGCTAATTATTAAGAATTTTATTAAATTATATATTTTAATTAAAATATATTTAATAATAATTATGTTTAAATATGATTAAATTATTTATTATTGATAATAATAATCTTATTAAAATTTAAATAACAATAACAATAATCATTTATCAAAACAAATTTCTGCTAAGGGTATTCTAGTCATTTTAGTTTTTTCATTATGCTATTACACCTCTATTACACTCAACCAAACACAGGATTACTATTACGCCTCTATTCCATTACATTCAACCAAACAGTTGATTTGCTATTACACAGCTTTTCCATTACACCTCTATTCCATTACACCTCTAATCCAATACACCTCTAATCCAATACAGCGAACCAAACGTGCTGTTAGTCTAGCATCTTCCGTTCCACTGTTGTGCTGATTTAGCTGTCTGTAATACTATCCATGAACGGTAAAAATAGGATAGGAGGTTATTTTATTGCATCTAAGAAAACAAAAAGAATTATATGAACTAATTAAAATTTTTACTTCTTATTCAATCTTGGAGGCTTGCTGGGATCTATCTCTTATTTTACATGCATTCCAATTTATTCTTTGGTGCTGGTAATTAATAATAATAATAATATGGTCCCAAAAGCAGTTGTCGTTTTCTGAATGGTGTCCAAACTAGTCTACATTCGTAAAATTTAAATAAAAGATGAATATCACAAATTAAGATAATGAAAAATAATTTTTAATTGGTATTTAAAGAAATAAGAAATCTATAAAAAAGACGCAGGATGATCTATTAACTGCGCTTGTAGAGTTAAAAAAAGCTTCATTGCATGTGTATCAAATAGTTATTCTAGAAATTATTAATATTAGAGATATGAATTATTAGATCTAATTAAAATATCCAGATTGAAATCGGGTGTAACTATTTACTTATAAACCTATTAAGGGGCCCAACTCTCTCTTTCAGAGAAGTCCTTGAAAGAGAGGTATTGTATCTAGATGTCTATTCTCAATTTTAGTCTAAAATTTTGTCTCTAGGCTTTGAGAAAAGTCAAAGGAGTTTACAGAATTTAAAGAGTGTTTTGCCACCAAAGAAATATTTAGTATTTAACCGTGGTAGGGTTCGAACGCATGATATTATATGCCATTGGCAAGTAAGGATACTAGACAAGTGGTGGTGTTTTTACCCACTAAGACCCTTTAAGGGCATTAGTTCGAACCCCATTAAAGTAAAAAATGCTAAATATTTCTTTAGTGGTGAGATGCTTCCTAAATTATGTGAAATCCTTTAGTGGTGAGAAGCGAGCATAAATATTTAACTCTATATAAATGACTGGAAGTCCAACTGAAAAAACACTACGGAGATGATTGATTCACATATAGAGTAACAAAAATTTATGTTGAATATTATTTTCGAATTGAATCACAATTTCTTTTTTTTATAAAAAAAATCAACCTCACATATTTTACACTAAACAACAAAGAAAATGGTTATAACAAAGTTTAATGATTTTTAGGGCTATATTCCTTGGGATTTAACCAAAAAATAGTGAATGATTTTATCAATAAATATATTTTCATCCGTAACTCTCAGGGCTTCTTTTTGCTTTCCTTTTTCCTTTGTTTGTGCATATTTAATATTGATGTCGGTTTCTTTTTAGTTGATGACATTATATACATAGGAGGTCCCATTGATACCATGATTTCTGTTTATAAAGTAGATTAAAAAAAAACTTGGGAGCATCTTTTAATTCATGAGTTGATTGATGGGTTTCGTGTTTTAATTTGTGTTTGAACTCTAAAATTACGTTTAACCTTGCTTTTCATATAAAAGCACATTAACAGTTTATTACATAATTTCTGTGGTTACTTTAAAAATTCTGTAATTACTTGGATAACAAGTTTATGTCAAGTAACTTCAGACATAGTTTTTGAAAGGAAAAAAATGTTGCCTCCTCCTTCTCAATGTTGGATCGAATTGAGTAAAAAAGATTTAAATTTGTTAAGTTAACGAGTCTTATTTTATCATCCTAATTCGATTTGATTTTTTTAATCAAATTGAGTCGAATAATGTGAAATTATTCGAACTAACTTTAAAAATTAAAAATATCAAAATAAAATTTTATTACAGTATAACTAATTTCATGCTAGAGCACATAAATTTGAATCCATATATTTTGAAAACTTAAACTTAAACTTGAATTTGTAATTTACTTGCTTACGTCCTCAAAATTATTATTTTGAATTTTTTAAAATTTAAACGTTTTTATATATATTTTTCTTTTTTAAATATTTTAATTTTTAAAAGATTTATAAAAATTAGAATTTTTATAAATATTTTGAATTTTTGAAAATAACTTTGATTTTTTTTTGTATTTTTTTTATTGAGAGAGACCAATTTGCTCAATTTTAAAATTGCCAGGGTCCAAAAAGATATTTACACAAATCTATTATTTGATTTGTTCGAATTACTCAAGTTATTTGAATTGTAAAATTCAACTCAACTTGAACTCAAAAAATCAAATAACTTTTTTGAGTTGACTCGAAAAACTGAATAATTTGAATAACTCGATTCAATTAACTCAAAATTCGAAAAAAAATTCGATTTTTTCTAGTCGAATCGAGTTTTGCTCACTCATATTTATATAAGGTTATAAACTAATTGAGCTTGAACGAATGAGTATATGCCTATGTTTGTTTATCTATTTTTAAGTTTATTTGTGTTTGATTCTTATTCATTAAAAAATATAAAATTGTATTCATGTTTGTTTATTTAAAATTATATATATTTGTATTTGTTTGTTTAAACAAAAAAAATGTGAATATTAAATAAATATTTTCTAAAACATATCCATAAATATATAATTATACATGTTTGCAAAAAAATATAAATCTAATTATGAATAATAAAAACAATATGCTTCTTATTTTTTAATAGAAAATGATATAAAAATAAAAATAAAAATAAATAATTATATTATAAATCATTACAATAAACACACAAGTAATAGTAATGTTATTAATTATATAATAATCGAACTATAATTGAGTATTAAACAAATATAAATAAATTTATTTCATGAACATAAATTAACTGAATATGTCTCGTTTGTGTTAAATTCATTTAGTAAACAAGCATCACAATCTTACTTACATTTGTTTATTTAACTTGATAAAGTAGCATAAATGAATTATTAAACAACACTCTCTTCACTTACACTCATATGCCTATGCAAGAATTCTTATTTTATTATGATTTCTGAATTTGAATATTATTTTAGACGAGCATACATTATTTTATACATCCAGTTCAATATAAAATTTATTTATTTTTATTGAAGATTCAATCAGATAGAATAAAAAAGTTAAATAGTTAAAATAATAATAATTTTTTCAACTAAACTTTACGATATGATTTTCGAAAAAAATTATGAATCATTGACTAGTATTAGAAATCATCTTGATATATAAAAGTTTTCATTATTTACATGAAACTCAATAAATCAAATGATCAATATTTTGCAAGTTGAAGTGAACTCAACATTTGATATCAAAACCGGTTCTAGAGTACCAGCAATATGCCCCAAAGAATAGTTCATTCTTGTTGGAATAGGGTAAGATATGATGATTTTAGAGTAAGAACATAATCCTAAATGAGTTATATGTATATATATAAGAGTAGTATGGAGGCTATTGTACTTGGATTGTATTTTGTCCTTTTTATTTTAAAAAAAATTAAACTAGTCCCTGTACATTCAATTAAAATGCAAATTGGTATTTTTTATTAAAAAAATTATCTATTTATATTTTTAAAAACTGACGTGGTTGACAGAATAACCAAATAGTGACATGTGACGTGTACATGTATCTCACGCTGATGTACAGTGACTAATTTCTAATAGTAGAAATGGATGAAAATTTTAACAAAAAAATCAGTTTGCTCTTTCATCTAACGTATATGGACTAATTTACTCATTTTTTAGTAAAAGAGATAAAATACAATCTAGCTTCTAACATACATTATACTTTTACCATTATATATATTAAAGTTGGATTAAACAAATCAGTGTGGAACCATGAGACGACACCTTGGCTTTGGGGGAAATTGTGAAAACTACAATGGAAGTAGAATCCAAATTTATTTGAAAGAACTCCTCAGCTGCCAAATTTTGTACTATGATGGCCATGGTATTGTCACATCTCATAATCTGCTCCCTCATATATTTTGTTCATTATCCTGTCATCAAACCTTGTTCTTGTGATATTATAAAATGTGGGTATCCAATTATCCATCCATACTGCTGATAGAAACCATCATGGATGGGGATAGGACATAGGGCCATTGTCTCCTTCCTTCACAATAATGAACAGGGCAAAGGCAAAGGCGACCTTTTCATCTTTGGGCTTATTTTGTTATACATCGATAAGAAATTAAGTACATTTTATTTTTTTTATACCCATACAAATTTCAGACATGAATATTATTAAAAAGTAAAATATCTGGATAACGTAATTCATAAGTACTAAAGAGTTTTTTTTTTTTATCAATCAACATGTAAAAAAGTGTTCAATTCAATGGTGTGAGATTCTGGTTTGAAGTGAGAAAAAGAACACCATGAAAAATGCCATCGTCTCTAAATTTTCCATTCTTTTTACTTATAGCCGAGTTTCGCTAACTAAAGATTAAACTTGAATAATTTTAAGAGATCTTAGCTGAATCTTTGGGCAAAGTGGATTGAGAAAAACTGATCTAATGTTTGAATTTGATTCTAGTATTATTTAAAGGAGTACAATATTTTCACCTCACACAAGTTCCAGAGCGAATTTGCACCTTATTTTAGTCATTGAGATTAGGCAAAATCCAAAATAGATTGTCAATTTCTGTTAATTGAATCAGATTCTTACCCATGCTTTAACAAATTGTCTTTATAAATTTTTACTCATTTTAGTCACATATTGCTGATGTGAAGTATCAACAAGGAAGGAGACACGAAGGAAGATGTGGTGATGCTAATGAAAGTCACTTTACCCAATCTAAGAAAAGAGCCGGAGGATGCAAGTGAGTAGGGAGGCTGAGGATGCAAAGGAATGAATTGAGAGTAGTATGGTGGCTAGAATGCTTAAGAGTCGATCCTGTCTTTGTTGCGTGGAGGGGTATATATAGAGGGGGTTCCATGTTTGGTGGCGCTAACATGGGGAACCTGTTATCATGCCATCATTGTGGGATGCATGGAAATGATGTTTACGGTAGGACACATTCTATCCTTCTTTTTGAATCGTGGTACAGAGTGGTTATGCCCATGTGGGGTTCGGTGGCCTAAAGAGTCACGTTTAGAATAGAAGAGTGGGTGTCGAGTGAAGACCTTCTGTAGAAAGCGGTAGCTGGCTCACAAGGATGGTCGACCAAGACTCTTTTGGATAAAACTAGAGGTCAACTAGAATCGGGCCTTCTAGGATACTAGTGTCTTGGTGGCTAGCCGATCGATGTTGAATGGAGGGGTGTTTCTTGAGTAGTTTGTTGTGTTGTAACGTTCCCGAAGCTAGAAGATGGTATAACAACAGTCCCTCTCCAAGTTGAGAGGCAAGTTGCAAAGTGGCTTGTCTTGGATAAACTATTCTTTGCAATTTCAGGGGAAGGTGCAACAACGGATAATTAAAGACAGTGATGTAGCCTTTTGCGGAAAGAGAAGAGTTGTTGTGAAAGCTTCTAGAATTTTGTCTATAAATATCATCTGAGAACTATGCTTGGGGAATAGAGACAATGATGAGTAATGACTTGCAGTGGCATGTGTTGATTTGACGTTGGCCATTGAGACAAATGATGAAACAATGTGTTTTAGGAGAACCTTGATATGTTCCTTGTTTGCTTTTCTTTTAGACTATTTTTTCTTTAGCTATTTTTGAAATTCCTTTTTTTTTGTTCTTCATTTGTGTTCTTGCTCTCTAAGTCTTTTCTACCTTATTTTTTTTCTCAATTTATGCAGTGATTTCTTGTTTTAAGGCTTTCCTGCTCCAAATTCTTATGTGATATTGCTTTTTTAGTGTTTTTTTCATCATTCGTGTAACACCCCAAAGTTGACGGATCTATGAAGAAGGTGAGTAGGTATTATTATTACTTATTTTGGTGCACTGTGGTAGTATAACCCGCCAATTTAGAGACTTCTGAAGAACTAAAGTTAGCACATAAATTATCCGTCCGTAGAAGTTTCCAAAGATTTCATCTAGGGCTATTCTTCATTTAAAGAAAGAGTATGAAAAATAAAGAGAACGCCTTAGAGTTTTGGCTGAACTTGAAGTGCCTACTAAGTATATGGGAAAGTTGAAAGGGACTAAAGTGTCTTTAAGACCACGCCAAACGAGAGTCTCCGCCAAGATATAGTACGGCTGATTTGTATAAGTATCATTCAAATTGGATATCATATTAGATTAGTTAGGATTCTGCAGCAACAAAAGGTAGAAATCAAAGCAAAGAGCACAATAGCAAAATGAATGAAAGATCACTTGTACACTAAAACAAGCCAACTAGATAAGTCATTATAAGCATCATGTTTGGCCATTTCTCGATAGGAGTAAATTAGATTGATTTGACCTCCTCGTGACTGGTCAACAGTGAGGATAATCTTCATCGGATTTTCTTTCACCTACCCTAAAACCAGTAAGGCAATCAGGGGACCGAGATTATATTTAAAGGAAATAGACACTTCGAATGGTTTTAGGCTATCTGTTTAATGTTCAGGTTCTTCTTTCTAACCTCAACATCCTGTTCTTTCTCTTCAATAAGGTTGAACTAAGATAGGTGAATTGGCCTTCTGGTAAGTATTACAGTTTTGCACATTTCGACTATAGAAGGAAAAAGTATTAGTAAAATGTCTACAATGAGGATTCTAATGGAAATCTTATATTGTTTAATTAGTTGTTGTTGGGTCGGGAAGGACTATCAAAGCAGAAGCTCTAGGCTGAGGTAAAGGTAGGTCTCTGGTGAGTTTTTAAACCTAACTCCTACATGTCATGTAATTATCTAAATGTATGTCTTGAGAGATATATACAAATACGTAAATGAGGTAAATAATGTGCAGCATGGTACGAATTTGTGTACTATATGGTATTGTTACTGGCGTGTGTGTAGTTCTTGTTTTATACTTCATTATTATATGGGTTCAGTGCTTGACAAATTTTGAGTTATGTATAAGGATGAGAAAGAGATTTATTGTGTAGCTTCTGGTAAGGCAGCTGTAATGCTAACTGGACTAGAAAATCATGAGACAAATTTGTGGAAGTCCGTGGCCATGGCATCATATGATAATACACCAAGAAGGCGAGAAGGTGTAATACTATAAAGGAGAAGCCTATGATATCCACCAAAATGGTCCACTGGGACAATAAAGACAGATCTCACTGAAAAGCCTTTGAGGCAATTTTTCTAGAAAACCTTTATGGAAAATTCTCTAGAAAGCCTTTATGGCGATCCTTTGGAAAACTTATGTGGCTACCTCCTTCTAGAAGCCATTGTGGCGTGTTATCTCGGAAACTAGTGGAATGGGTTCTATAACGTTCAAGTGGAGAAATACTAGTATGTCGTGTGTGATACCTGAGTATGATGGTGAGGCATTTTTCGGTAGAATACTCGACAGAGTAATTAGCTATGGAATATGCCTAATGATTTTCCATGATGAGGAACTTGAGACCTCTGGGATGATTGGTAGAGTATGAATCTGCCATACTTAAGAACTATTAAATCCTGTAATCTAGTATTCACAGGAGTATGTAAAGAATCTACTAATAATAAAATGCATTGGATAGTGGTCTAAGAAGTGCATCCATCTACAACCGCAAGGGACTTGTGTAAAGCTATTAACGTGAAAAGAGTATAAGATGGTTAAGTGAAGTATTTGAATTATGGTTATCCATCAATCAAGAATCAGAATTGTATTTGCCATTGTCTAAGAGGGAAACCCAACTTATAAGGTTAAAGGAATCTACATTTTTGTAAAAAGGTTAAACTGAGGGAGACCTGCAAAGTTCCTTAGAAACTTATATATGTGTTTGTTGGATTGTCAATATGCCCTGTGGTGCAATGGAAAAGTTATTTCACTGATCGTAAACCATGGATCCTTGTACGAGGAATGAATCAGTTGAAAATGAGTTAAAGATATAGCTTTAGGATTTGATATCAATCTCGATATCCATTCCAAGCCGCAACCAAAAACGTCTTGGCCTCTACGTAGTCCACCTAGTCAACAATGAAAAAGAAAACTCTTTGAACTTTTCAGAGAGAATTCGAAAAGTGGCTATTAGACCTTTTCTAATTTTTTTTTGGTAACCTACACATACAACAGGATTCACCTCCTTTTCTTTTAATATCACATGATAATAAAAACAGAATTATTCCCTTTCCTTTTAGATAATCATATGAAAAGTTTTTAAAATATTATATTATTTTCAAAATAATATCAATTTTCATATTTTTATATTTGACCAAAATTATTATTATATTTATATTAATAATTTTGGTAAATTATATTCAGTTAATATTTTATATGAATCAAATTCATATATTAATTTTAAATATGTTCTCTATTTGTGTACAACAAGTTTGTACATATGATGTGTTTAATATTTAATTGTCAAATTAAATTAAATTAAATTAAATTAACTCATGTGACAGTTAAACACACTACGAACTATGTTTGTATTCTATTTTATTTAACCATAGGGTGTGACCATTTAAGCTTTTGTAACGTTATTAGTAATACTAGAACATTTCTAATGTTACAAGCAATGAATGACATCTAGGAATGCATCATTGCTATCTAATTTACAAGAAGTTGTGATTCAACATAACCTTTCTATGATAATTTTTTCATGTATTATATCCTTTGATCCTTTATATCTAGATTGGATACAAGTCATGGAACAGTCACACTTGTATAGTCCAATCTCATATTTCTTGATATTCTGAGTAGACTGCAATAAAAAATAAATGCAATATATCATATCAACTTATTTGAGTATGGCCATGCATTTCTAGTTTCACTTCATCAAGTGACCTAAGATATTGCTCCCATTATGTAGGAGGGGCAAAACCTATCTTGATCGATTATATCCCACTTCATAGATTGTGGCATATCCAACATCATTCTTTATAATACAACCTGTTACGATAGACGTTTGACTATATCAAAATATACGACTCATGAGACAATGATAATCTCAAGTCTAAAGATCATATACATAGCTATCACTATGAGTAATGTTTTGACTATTACATAATAATCCAATAAAAATACTTATAGTGGGTCAGTCCAGTATATTATTCTCTAACAGGTATTCATGTATTGATTTTGACATCCCTATTTCAATGACAACACTTTGTCATCAATCAACTACACATTAGTCTTAATGCATTATTATTGCCCAAGCCCACAATAATACTTGTCTAAGAACCTTTTAAGAATAATCATATTATTCTCAAGACTTTATTACTAACCAATTTATTTATACACACAGAAAAAGAAACTGAAATAACAATGGCAATGTCTTATATTAACAAACTAGGTAAAACAAGTATGTGATTACAATCATCTCATGATTGGTCTTTAGGCATACTCTAATAGTGTTTTGGGTTGTAGGTATGTGAGTCGAACCTATACACTATGAGGGACCAAGCTAAAATTGTGTCAGGGTAGCAGTTCAAGTTGCCTCATTATGCATACAAAGGATATCCTGAGAGCATGGCACTTAGTACAATACATCATGAAGAGTCTGTCTTCAAAAAAGTGTTGAGTTGTATGGTATTATGCTACTTTAAAAATCTAATCTATTCTTAAATAATTTCTTTATTAAATCTTATGATTTGAAGATAGCTACTAAAACAATAAGAAGTATGTTAGAGAAAAGATTTATATGCCGATTGTAAATTTTTTTGCTTATTATTTATGTGTTGTAACATCCGATATCTGGATCCGGTGATTCAAGTCGGGTAGAAGGTGCTACAAGTCAATTGATATTAGAGCTTTCGGTTTAGCTGATCCTCTGGAAGTTAAGTTAGTATCAGCACTGTATGTATAATACGCCAGATCTGGGTTAGTCCTTTAAGTAAGTTAAAGATTTCTGTATATGCCAGATATTTTGTTATATAGTTCATACTAAAACAAGAAAGACAATAGAAGGAAAACAATAACCTCATTGATAAAAGATGAGAAGAATATTGCAAGAGAATAAAAAAGGTACGTAAAAAAATGAAACAGAACTTTCAATTCTCTCCCTCAGTGGGCTGGTCAATTGGTTCGGTGGGACTTCTTCAGTTTAGGGGCACTCTTTAGGGACTTGCTCTAGATCTATTGACCCTTCCAAGTCATCTTCCTTATCCTCTACTTATGTTTTAGTAGGAATGAAGAAGTTGGTTGACTGCTTCCAATCCTTTTAGAATTTTTCCCAGTGTTTGCCCTCGGGGTTATAAACGTTGAAGTTTAGGGACTCAATAGAGACCTTCTAGATATAGTTAAAGTCTACATGGCTTAGATTTAGAGGTCCCATAGCCAACTGGGTGTGGATAACAATAGTAGACTTTAGCTTGGGTAGAGTCTCTATCAAATTTTTCCTTGTATCTTCTTGGTATTTTTTTAAAGTTTTTTTGTTGGATTGGCGTAGACCTTTCAGCTCTACTTTGCGATGCTATTCTTGGGCTTTAAGTTTTTCCTCCCAAGAGGATTCTATGGCTTTCAAAAAACTATTTTCCTCCTCCAACTACGTGTATTTAGCTTGTGTATCTTTATACTTGCCCTTCCAAGCTAAGATGCAAGAGTTAGATCTTTGATTTTTCTAATAGAGCTTTGATGATTTTGGCGTAGCAGAGCAAAAGATTGTTCCTCCAAACTCACTACCTTAGCATTTTTTTGTTCGTAGGCTTCTTAGAGGGCCCAACTCATAAACCCATATTCTACTAAAAAGTCTTGGGAAGACCTCGCTAGTATTGAAAGAATAGATTGTTGAGTGTTTGAAGAGAGATAGGAAGGGAGAGCCTCTTTCACCTACTAAGGTACAAAGTTGTTTTTTTGTTGGAAGATGGAGCCCAACGAGAAAAGAGTTGGCCCAAACTTCACCAGATTTCGCCAGAGGAAGCATCTTGGAGAAGGGAACTAGAAAGAACCACTAGTTACTATGGGTGAACTACCTCTATTGGAATCTCATCCAATGGAGGATTAATGACATGGGCTTGGGAATCTACAGATTGGATGGACTCTACTAGTAGGGTAGGAGCAATAGGAAGGGTAGGTTGTTGATAGAGCAGGCTATTTCTAGAGCCTACGCTGTACCAGCTATGGGTGATCACCATCCCCAGTTTCTTGGGTGTTTCCCTCTACCCTAGGTCTTTTTTGATTTTTCTTAGATGCTGTTTCTCTAGGAGTAGCAATGATGCCCTCATTAGCACGAGCCTCATCTAGAATGTCCAATATATCCATGTTGCGTGCTGGAATGGACATAGTGGAGTGAGAATTTGAAGAAGACCTTACACCATCAATAAGAGAGTTAGCCAAACTAAAAGAAGAAGAAGAAGATGTACTATGTCTTATTAAGATCCAGTGACGTGGACGTAGTCTTCAACTGTTATGGAAAAAGAAAGGAGGTTCCCTTATGCCCTTACTAAAACTTGTACCAGATAATCATTTGCATTATGAGGCCAAACCACTGAAGTTGAATGAACAATATGAAAATCAACCCACAAGAAGAGGTCAATTGCCCGACAATATTTGGACTCAACTTTTGTAGAAAATGTTGAAAAACATTTCTAACTAAGATTGTTTCCACTAATTCCAGCACACACCTGACCCTCAGTCGTTTGTATTGTTCCTAGGCAACTTGAGAGTTGACTGGATGACTTTGTGCATAGACATCTTCCCGAGGTAATGACCATTGAGTAGGAAAGACTAAACCAATTTCTAGCTTGCAAATAACCCTAATAAATTTATCCTTTTTTAGATGAAGATTCGAAGTCCAATTTTGGATTATAGGTTCATAGCCTTGGCGTGTACCAATTGAAGCATCGTGTCTTTTTACGTTAAACTAGTAAAAGTTCTAAAATACACCTAGCATTGGCGGCTCATTATGCTTACAAAAATCTACAAAGAAGGCCACCAATGTCCACCAGGATATGGTATATAGTTATCCTGGTGTGATGTCGTACTCGTTGAGTACCACGCAAAAGAAAGGGTGGAAAGGCAGGTGGAAGCCAACCTCTAGCAAGATTAGGGGAAGGATGAAACCCCTGGTATTTTGACTTAGTCGACAACTTTGGGATCGTCAGGATTCATAGTTA